>NC_035446.2:55438413-56038413 GCF_002127325.2 Helianthus annuus
GCCCCTAAAGCACCTATTAGGGGTAAAGGAAAGAAGAGGAAGGTCTCTGAGGATCTTCAAGGATTTCCCCTGCTCCGCCAGCAGTTTCTTGATTATGTTAATGAAGTTAGGATCATTGCCCCTATTGGTTATCCTACTGAATATCCTGCTTGTATATCCTGCTTCTTTGAGGATCACCTGGTCCTGAACTTACCGCTTTCCCTTTCTGCAGAAACTTGCTGAAATAGAAACATATCTTGGCCATGTTGAGGATCAGGACCGTCAAATTGCCGACCTCCAACAGATGGGTGTGCTGAAGGATCTCAAGATTGCTGATCTTGAGAAGGAGCTCCGGGCTACAAAGGATGAAGCTGCTCAAATGCTGGTCAACATGGAGGATGAGAAGCAGGAGATCACCCAGGATGCTAAGGTCTCTGCCGCAATAGCTATGTATAAGATACAACTGCAGATGGCTGCGGAGGCTCAGGATCCTTCCTTTGATAAAAGCTCATGGGACATAGAGGGTTGGAAGGCAAGATTGGCAGAGCTGGAGGATGAGGACGAAGCTGAGGAGATCCCAATGCTGGAAGGTGGTGAGGCTGGCAAGGATCAGGGTGGAGATGGAGCAGCAAAGGTTTGAGCTGCAGGATTGGGCGATGATGGATATTCCGAGACTAGGCCGGAGCCCAATTTTTTAAGTTTGGTAGTGGTTTTTTTTGTGGTTGTGATGTTTTGAAACAATTTATGGTCTGTAACTTAAACAATAGTTTTTAGGGTTAAGGATCATGGATCCTTTGAACAATAGGTAGGATTGCAAATGGTGGAGGGATCCTCTGTTTGGGGGATGAAGCCTTTGTGATCCTGCCGCTTTTAATTTCCTGCACCTGCTATGACCGCATAGACAATGGACACCCTTTGCCAACCCATGTGGACGGGCCACGTTTTGCTGGTAGAAACGTGGGTTGGCAATTTTGACAACTTTTTTGAAAGGGTTAAAGATCCTTTGTTAATAAAATAACTTTAATCTCTCTGGCTTACCTTGTTTCGTTATCCTTTATTTATCCTCTTGTTGTCCAATTATTTTAGAAATATATTTGTTAGAATAACAGAAGTTGAGCAAATCATGTTTAATAAATTTAGGATATGATCCTAGATCAAATATCCTATCATTGAAATTTTTCAAAGCAATTTATTTCAAGGATCATAGGTTTAGTTGTCGAAGTGTAAGGGTTGTTTAGAATAATGAGTATAATCAAAATAGTCAAGGATCATACCTGAGGATCCAAGTTAGGATCCTAACCTTTAATCAAGATAACCGTAGATGGGATTTTAATGGATAATAAGGATTAAGGATCCTTATTTGTTTAACTTCGAAAACCTGAAAAAATGGAATATAACTTGGGACTAAGCCAATGTAAAAGATAAATTAGTAGCTGGGGACATGCCCAAAGGATAACTGGGGACAAGCCCAAAGGATCACTGGGGACAAGCCCAAAGGATAACTGGGGACAAGCCCAAGGATCTTATGTAAACTGGAGTATGGCCCTTACTGGCGACTATCCAAGCTTGGTGACATGAAAATGTCAAAACCTTAGCTAACGTGAAAACGTTAGAAACCTTAGGAACGGATGTATGGTACGTCTACCATTATACGTAGGATCCTAGGTATAGCCAGTACGATGAGGTTGTCAGCCCCGAAAGTGGGTACTGGTCCCAAAGACGTGAACTATACCAGGATCATCGTGCGCTACTGGCGAAAACTGGGGACAAGCCCAAGGATAACTGGGGTTGAACCCAAGGATCTGTGGTGCTTTTGAAGATCTTTAACGATATGCTGAAGATACCTGGACTATCATAACTCGAATTCTCGTGAGAGAAGGATGAAGGATACGTGATCCTTATCCTTAGGTAAAAATAAGAAAATGGAAGAGTTTTGAGATAAGGATTTTACCAGAGTAAAGGATCACTGATGTCGCCGGATCCTTCGAGGATGCTTCCGATGTAAGGATCATATGCTTGAAGGATCCTGTTCACATGAAATACTTCTTTAAGTGAATAGCATTCCAGGCTCTTGGTTACAAATTTCCTTCCATGGTTAGCAATCTGTATGCCCCCTTTCCTGCTTCGGCTTCAATCAAGTAAGGGCCTTCCCATTTTGGTGCCAATTTTCCGTCAGCAGGATTGATGGTGTTTTGGAATGCTTTTCTCAACACCATATCCCCGACTTGGAACTTCCTTATCCTGACATTTTTGTTGTAAGCACCAGCCATTTTTTGTTGGTAGCTTGCCATCCTTATCCTAGCCAAATCCCTGATTTCCTCAATAGTATCCAAGTCTTGAGCTAAGATTGCAGCATTCCTTTCAGGATCACGAGTACTTGTTCTAGCAGTTGGAACCACCATTTCTGTTGGGATCACTGCTTCTGCCCCAAATACTAGGGAGAAGGGTGTTTGACCAGTGGCATTCTTGGGAGTTGTTCTATTAGCCCATAGCACATTAGGCAATTCCTCTGCCCATTTCCCCTTCTTGGATCCTAGCTTCTTCTTCAGATTGTTGATGATGATCTTGTTGGATGATTCTGCTTGACCATTGGCTTGTGGATGGACTGGTGTTGATGTTATCATCTTAATTCCCCAACTATCACAAAAGTTAGTGGTTCTGCTCCCAATGAATTGGGAACCATTATCACATACAATTTCAGAGGGAATGCCAAATCTGGTTATAATGTTTCTCTTAATAAAGGATATAACTTCCTTCTCTCTGACTTGAGCAAAAGCTTCAGCTTCTATCCACTTGGAGAAGTAGTCGGTCATGGTAAGCATAAATACTTTTCCACCAGGTGCTTTAGGGAGCTTGCCAACTATATCCATCCCCATCTCATGAATGGCCAGGAGGATGGTATTGGATGCAAAAATTCAGCTGGCTGATGAAGGATATTGATGTGTCTTTGACAAGGATCACACTTCTTAGCATATTCTACAGCATCCCGTTTCATAGTTGGCCAGTAGTATCCTGTTCTAAGGATCCTTGAGAACAATGCCCTGCCCCCAGTGTGGTTTCCACAATCTCCTTCATGGAAGTCTCTCAATACTTCTTGAATTTCAGGATCCTCGATGCATCTTAAATATGGTCCTGCAAGAGATCGTTTATATAGCATATTATTTAAGATTGTGAATTGAGATACCTTAATCCTGAAAGCTTTAGGATTTTCTCCCATAGGAATCTCCCCATGTTGCAAGTATCTTATGACTGGTGAGATCCATGATCCTGAATAAGATTGAGCTTCTTCACTAGGGATCACTGC
Source organism: Helianthus annuus (assembly GCF_002127325.2). Lineage (NCBI taxonomy): Eukaryota > Viridiplantae > Streptophyta > Magnoliopsida > Asterales > Asteraceae > Helianthus > Helianthus annuus. The sequence continues at coordinate 55,441,697 of NC_035446.2, forward strand.
AGTATCCTCTTCTATTTCCATGGCCACCTGATTTTCAATAGCAGGAGCTAGGATATGGATGATAGGGATACTTATATCCTCTGGGATCTTCAAGGATGATCCTAGGTTGGTCAATGCATCAGCTTCTGTGTTTTCCTCCCTTGGTACCTGTGTTAAGCTGAAAGAGACAAAAGAGAGTGCCAATTCTTTGACTATCTCTAAATATTTGGTTAGTTTTTCTCCTTTAACAGCATAGGATCCATTAAAGTGATTGGTGATTAATAATGAGTCTACATATACTTTAAGATATTTCACCCCCATATCCTTAGCAATTTGCAAGCCAGCAATTAAGGCTTCATATTCAGCCTCATTGTTAGTTGCTTGGAACTCACAGGCTATGGAGTGGGGTATTATGTCCCCCTGTGGCGATTTTAGTAGTATCCCGAGCCCTGTGCCCTTGACATTTGAGGATCCATCAGTGTGTAGTATCCAAGGATCCTTGGTCTCATCCAGCTGCTGGACTTCCAATTCTGCTTCCTTTTGTAGATCACTACTGAAATCAGCCACAAAGTCAGCTAGTGCTTGGGATTTGATGGCTGTTCCAGGCTCATATCTTATATCATGGGCACTAAGCTTTACTGCCCACTTAGCCATTCTTCCGGACATCTCTGGTTTCCTGAGGACATTCTTGATTGGAAAATTAGTTCTAACAACAATAGTGTGGGTTTCAAAATAATGTCTTAACTTAGTTGATGCCATAATTAATGCGAGAATAAGTTTCTCAAGGTGTGAGTACCTGGATTCTGCATCAAGTAAACTCTTACTTACATAGTAAATAGGATGTTGTGTACCTTCGTGATCCTTAACAAGGACAGCACTTACAGCGGTTGAGGATACCGCTAGGTATAAGGATAACACATCTCCTTTTCCGGGTTTCATTAATGCTGGAGCTGAGGACATATATTCTTTGAGGGCTTGTAAAGCATTCTCGTGCTTTTCAGTCCATTCAAATTTCTTGTTTTTCCTTAGGATATCATAAAATTCTTTACATCTTTCTGAGGATTTTGATATGAACCTGTTTAAAGCTGCTATCCTGCCTGTTATCCTTTGCACATCCTTAGCGTTGGCAGGGGATTTGATATTCACCAATGCTTTAATTTGTTCTGGGCTTGCTTCAATGCCCCTCTGAGTTACCATATATCCTAGAAATTTACCTGCTTTAACACCAAAGTGACATTTCGAAGGATTAAGCTTCATGTTATAATTATCAAGGATATCAAATGCTTCCTCCAAGTCCCTTAGGTGATCCTCAGCTTTCTTTGATTTTACTACCATATCATCTATGTATACTTCCATAGTTTGTCCTATTTGATCTTTGAACATCGTATTCACCAGCCTTTGATATGTTGCACCTGCATTTCTTAGTCCAAAAGGCATGGCAATATAACAATATAAACCGGTTGGGGTCATAAAGGCTGTATCCTCTTGGTCAGATGGTTCCATCTGAATTTGTTGGAATCCAGATGATGCATCCATAAAGGTCAACAGTTCATGCCCCGCCGTTGCATCCACCATGGAGTCAATGTGGGGTAGTGGGAAAGGATCCTTGGGACATGCCTTATTCAGATCAGTGAAATCGACACATACCCTCCACTTTCCGTTTTTCTTTTGGACAACAACCACATTGGCTAACCATTTTGGATATTTTACCTCTCTGATCATACCTGCTCGAAGTAGTCTCTCTACTTCTTCTTGGATAATGGCATTCCTTTCTGGTGCAAACTTCCTCCTTTTTTGATGGATTGGTTTGATAGACCTGTCAATGCCAAGTTTATGAGTGATAATATCCTTAGATATACCTGTCATATCTTCATGTTTCCATGCAAAGGTAGATTTTCTTCTTTTGAGGAAGGATATTATGTCTCCTTTCAACTCGCCAAGGATCCCTGATCCGATATAGATTTTTGATTCAGGATCACTAGGATCCAAAAGGATTTCGTCCACATCCTGTTCCCTTGCCTCCAAGACACTCCTTGGAGGATACTGTAATTGCTATTGCTCCCTTGGCTTCGAGGTTGGTTTCATGGATGAGGTATAGCAATCCTTAGCCTCTTGCTGGTCACTGTCGATCTTGATTATTCCCCATGGGCTAGGGAGTTTCACACATTGATGGTAGGTAGATGGGACTGCTTTCATATCATGTATCCAGGGCCTGCCAAGGATAACATTACAACAAGATAAACAGTCAATGACACAAAATTTTTGATAATTATGTAATCCTTCCACGTAGATTGGGAGTTTAATGTCCCCCAGAGTTTTCTTCGTTTCTCCACTGAATCCCACAAGCACGGAGGATCTTGGTGTGATGTCTGATTCTGGGATACCCATTTTCTTTAGAACATCAAGCTGGATAATGTTTACTGAGCTTCCTCCGTCGATAAGGATCCTGCGGACAAAATGGTTAGAAATAAAGAGAGTAATAACTAAACTATCATGATGAGGATCCTGGATGTTAATGCGATCATCCTCATCAAACGTTATCGTCTTTCCTTCCGAGACACTTGATGTTCGAATAGGTCTTTCTCCATTATCCATTTTTGCTTCCTTTGCATGCCTTTTGGCTGCCGAGAAGGATGTACCACAAATATCTGATCCTCCGGAAATAAAGTTGATCACTTGTGCATTTGCCGGAGGGGCTGGAGCCTTTTCAGGGATCCTTTCAGGATCCTGAGTCCTTTGCTTTTTTCTTCCCAACAATTCTTTCAAATGTCCCTTGCTTAGCAGATATCCAATTTCTTTTCTTAATGCTATGCATTCTTCAGTTAGATGCCCGAAATCCTCGTGGTATGCACACCACTTTGACTTGTCTTTAGTCCCGGATGGTTTGTCATTCTTTCTGGGCCATCTGGCTTTTTCTCCTAGATTCTGCATTGCAAGGATTAGTTCGTGATTGTCAACATAAAAACAATATTCAGAAATCGGAGGATAATCCTCATCATCCTCTTCTTGGTCAACAGCATGCACGTCCTGGTTGTCATTTCTATGGTAGGATTTGAATTTATTGCTCCTGAAGGAGGATCCTTGCTTCTCCTGTTTTGAGGATCCTACTTGTCTCTCCTGGATCCTCTTGTCATCCTCTAGCCGGATGAACCTGAGTGCCCGAGTTCTTACTTCATCTAAGTTCCTGCACGGTGTCATAACAAGATCATCATAGAACAATGAATCCTTAAGCAGTCCCATTTTGAAGGCCTCAACAGCCGTGGCCATATCCAAGTTGGGAATGTCCAAGGATTCTTTACTGAATTTAGTTATATAATCCCTTAATGACTCATTATGACCTTGAGTTATCCTATATAAATCACTAGTTAATCTTTCAAATTTCCTACTACAAGAGAATTGGTTATTGAATAAATTAACTAAATTAGCAAATGAAGTGATAGAGTAAGGGGGAAGACTTAGCAGCCATTTAAGAGCTGATCCAGTAAGAGTGGATCCAAATCCTTTACATAGGCATGCTTCTTTTAACTTTTCTGGGATTGGATTGATCTCCATCCTCTCCCTGTATTGTGCTATGTGCTCCTCAGGATCCGTTGTACCATCGTACAGCTTCATAGTAGGGATATGGAACCTTTTGGGTACCTCTGCATCACAAATTGGTGGTGCAAAACGAGACACCTTATGGCTTCCATCTGCAATCTCCGGGATAGGCTTGACTACCCCTGGAACACTTGAGATCATATCCTTCAGCTTCTGTAACTCCCTGGCCATAGCATGATTGATACCTGTATCCTGCACGAATCCATGGTTAGTGGTAAGATAATTATTTAAGATGTTACCTCCCATCGGGTTGAAGTTAGGAACATTGGGTGTGAATCCATATTGCTGGGATTCTGGGATAACGGATGGACCAGTGGAAGCAATGGTCTGCATTGGAATAAAATCTCCTTGATGGACATCTAGGCTTCCTGTTTGCAAACTCTTTAGGGATCCTGGCATCTGGAAGGATCCTGGTATCTGAGACGATCCTGGAACGAAGGAGGATCCTTGAACCTGGGATGATCCTGGAACAAAGGAGGATCCTTGAACCTGGGACGATCCTGGAACAGAGGAGGATCCTTGAACCTGGGATGATCCCGGGACGAAGGAGGATCCTTGAACCTGGGATGATCCTGGGACAAAGGAGGATCCTAAGCTCATGAAGGATCCCAAATGCTGGGCGTAGGATCCCGCCGGTTGGAAATATGATCCTGATGCCTGTGTCATTGTTGCTGGGTTGAAATGCACTCCTCTTGATCCACCCATATATTGTATGTCTGGGACCTCTGTTGGCTGAGAAGTAATCATTGGAGTATCAAAATTCAAAGATTTGGGCATTAGTGGGGAATGATCCTCTGCCGTTTTCTTTTGCCTTTTGAGATCTCCGATTTCTCTGAGGATCCTGTCATTAGTTTCATCCTGCTGCTGCATACGATCCCTCATCTGCAAAATCAAAGTAAATATATCACTAGTACTGGGAACAGAAGAAGTTAGAGCAGAAGATGATGGTTTAGAGGAGATAGAAGTTGGTCTCTTCTCAGCATTTTTCTGAGATCCAGCTGGTGGTGGAGGCAAAGGTGGAATGCCAGTAGATGCATTGACTGCCGACATTGCTGTGGATATATTCTTCAATGATGAAGCCATGTAACTCTTTGAAATGATTTCGAACAGAAAGTTTTCTTATGAATGAAGCACCAATTGCCCCACGGTGGGCGCCAAACTGTTTTGGTCAAAAATCACACAAGGATAATGCAACCAAACTCTAAGTAAACGGGGAATGATGCTTGGTTTGTTGGAAAATTTAAGGATCACTTTGATAAGAAATATGCAAATGACACAAGGATTTATACGAGGAAAAAGCCCTTGATCAATGAATGGTCTCCGGCATAAAAAACCTCGGGTGATGGCAACTACCGATCACCAACTTCAATATATCAAAATATGGTTACAACTTCGGATGATAATGAGCTGAGTACAAGGATCACTATCGAAATGTGTGTCTAAGCGTGTGAGAATTGTGTTGTGTGTCTTCCGAATGGGGAAGAGTGTTATATATACAAGTGTAGGTGGCCTATTTTAGGTAAAAAGACTAATAATCAGCTCATTACCCCTTTAGAAATAAAAGTAAATCTAACCTAAATTATCGCCCTTAAATCATGCCAAGTTTCCATATCCTTCACAACGTTCATCTCTGATTAAGCATATGCCAAAGTTGTAAAGACGCGTCCCTTGATTGTGATGCTAAGAGCGGATCCTGCTAGACATTCCTGCAAAATGACATTAAGTTCAATGAAAGCAACTGTTAGCATGAGGATCCTATGATGGTCCGTGATCCTGATCCTGGAACTCTGCTGAGGATCACTATCTGCCAAAGAAATAAGGATCACTGGTTAGGATCACATGTAAGGATCATGTATTATAAAAATCCAGCCCTAACAGTAATTTCATGCGAAATTACCTGTTTCATGCGAAATTACATGTTTTCTTGATTTACGAGCCCTGATCTAACTACAAACATACATGACTCGATACAAGACGAAGTCAACAGATGCATGCACCAACAGACTCCCCCTCGAATGTTGACGAGTCTTCAGTGTCGAGTCTTCAATCTTCAGTCTTTATTAGTCTTCTCGAACTCTACCAAAATGTCTAACAATGTAAAGCATCCTCAATCTCTCTTCTCTTTCTGTTATGGGTGAAATTCTGAGCCCATATCCTGGAAAATATCTTGATATATATCCTGTTTATATTGTATCTGTTTACATCCGGGATGCTGATTCAGGATATTGGTAACATCCTGAATGGTATCCTCAGGATCACTAACGGATTAAATGCAGGTACGCGGGTTAGAAGCTAGTAACGTTAACAAGACCTATTCCACGGAGGACTCGGTCCAAGTCGTTCAAGGAAAGACGTTGGAGCCGTATTTCTCGGTTTACAACGTCTATAATGGAATATTCGGAGTAGCCCATATTTGTAGGGATTATTGTTTGTAATTCGTTACTATAAATAGTGGGTATATCAGATCAACTAGGACATCACAATCACACTCTCTACACTCTAACACTTGCTCTCTCGCAACTTTCACAAATTTATTGTAACACTTAGCGATCTGATCTATATCCTGCACTGTATCCTGAAGTTTAAAGCAATAAGAAGAACTAGGCAGCTGCGATTGTCAGCTCCCGAGGTTTTATGCCGGCGATCTAGATTGATCAAGGGCTTTCCTCGTACATCTCGTGTCATTTACTTTACGTTTTTGCTCATTGTTTGATCGTAGATACAACTCAATATCCTGAGCCGTATCCTGAACACTGTTTTTCCAAAGAACATAACCAGCATATTTTCAACACACTTTTTAGCACACTACCTCACTTAACTAATTTGATCACTTAATTGCTTCGGTAATTTTTGACCAAAACAATTTGGCGCCCACTGTTTTGGTCAAAAATCACACAAGGATAATGCAACCAAACTCTAAGTAAACGGGGAATGATGCTTGGTTTGTTGGAAAATTTAAGGATCACTTTGATAAGAAATATGCAAATGACACAAGGATTTATACGAGGAAAAAGCCCTTGATCAATGAATGATCTCCGGCATAAAAAACCTCGGGTGATGGCAACTACCGATCACCAACTTCAATATATTAAGATATGGTTACAACTTCGGATGATAATGAGCTGAGTACAAGGATCACTATCGAAATGTGTGTCTAAGCGTGTGAGAATTATGTTGCGTGTCTTCCGAATGGGGAAGAGTGTTATATATACAAGTGTGAGTGGCCTATTTTAGGTAAAAAGACTAATAATCAGCTCATTACCCCTTTAGAAATAAAAGTAAATCTAGCCTAAATTATCGCCCTTAAATCATGCCAAGTTTCCATATCCTTCACAACGTTCATCTCTGATTAAGCATATGCCAAAGTTGTAAAGACGTGTCCCTTGATTGTGATGCTAAGAGCGGATCCTGCTAGATATTCCTGCAAAATGACATTAAGTTCAATGAAAGAAACTGTTAGCATGAGGATCCTATAATGGTCCGTGATCCTGATCCTGGAACTCTGCTGAGGATCACTATCTGCCAAAGAAACAAGGATCACTGGTTAGGATCACATGTAAGGATCATGTATTATAAAAATCCAGCCCTAACAATTGCCCCCAAAATATAAGTAGTGATATTGTAAATAAATGAGTTATATTTTGCTTTGATCTTATCTGCAACGAACGACTCGGATAACTAGCCGTTATACTCGGACTAGCCGTTGCAACCCTTACGTCATAGACGTGACAATCCTGCAGATCATCATTATAAATAGGAGATAGAGTTAGGATCAATTTGCATTTAAATTCAAGAGTTACTCCCTTTATAATCTCGTCCGAAAGATCAATCAGGTATTCTTCTTCTCTTCTTCCCTTCTCTTTGACTGTTTTTCTTTTTCTTCCAATTCTTCTGCGAATATGTTGCTTCGGAATTCTCCTCACAAGGATCACAAGAAGAATAGCCCTTTGAAAGGTCAAGGGATCGTTAAAGATTCTCCCACCGAGAGGTGCTGCTTCACCGATGCTCACATCGATAGGATCCGTCACTGTTTTCCGGCGGCTGCTATCTTCAAGTCTTTCACTCCTACTGCTTTAAGCGATTTTGTTTCCGACACATGGGTGGCTTTTCCTGTAACTCCGTTCACCATAGGATATTCGTATCCTTTTCCAACTTTCACCCAATCTTTCTTTTCCCTGACTGGCATGTCTTATATTCAAGCCATGCCGATGATCTGGAGGGTATTGTATACTCTGGAAAGGATCATTGAGCAAGAAGGGATTGATTTGGGAATGGCGGAACTGGCTGAGATGTATGATCTCACAACGTTTGGATCCTGTCGATATTTGTTGAAACGGAAAGCTGGGGAGGATCACCCTGTTCTTAAGGTTACCAAAAATGATACGAACTGGAAGCGACGATTCTTCTTTGTTAGGAGGGATACCATCCCTTATGGGGAGGATTTGCCCAAGGAGTGGGCTACTCATGGTAGGATAGAGGATCATGGAAGGATCACCATCAGACTTGTTCCCCATGACGAGGATCACTAATGCTCTGATTTTTGTGTAGCCATATCTGTTGCTCATCTCAAGTTAACTCCTGCTGCAAGAGAGAGAGTTCTAGCCTTCAAAAAGCTTGATCCTGAGACCAGAAGTTTTCAAGTTACCATTCCAGATTCACAGGAAGTATCCTCTGCATCTGCCACAATGTCAAGTAAGTATCCTCATTAAAAAGTAGTTCTATGTAGGATTTTTAAATTAGTTAAAGTACTTATCTTATTTTGATGATGTAGGCGCTGGGAAATCTGTCAAGTCTGCCTCCAAGTTTGGTATTGACGAGCTTGCCAATGTTAAGTCTACAAGGAAGAAGACCCCTGCTGCTAGTCCCTCTGCTTCAGCCCCTAAAGCACCTATTAGGGGTAAAGGAAAGAAGAGGAAGCCCTCTGAGGATCTTCAAGGATTTCCCCTGCTCCGCCAGCAGTTTCTTGATTATGTTAATGAAGTAAGGATCATTGCCCCTGTTGGTTATCCTACTTGAATATCCTGCTTGTATATCCTGCTTCTTTGAGGATCACCTGGTCCTGAACTTACCGCTTTCCCTTTCTGCAGAAACTTGCTGAAATAGAAACATATCTTGGCCATGTTGAGGATCAGGACCGTCAAATTGCCGACCTCCAACAGATGGGTGTGCTGAAGGATTTCAAGATTGCTGATCTTGAGAAGGAGCTCCGGGCTACAAAGGATGAAGCTGCTCAAATGCTGGTCAACATGGACGATGAGAAGCAGGAGATCACCCAGGATGCCAAGGTCTCTGCCGTAATAGCTATGTATAAGATACAACTGCAGATGGCTGCGGAGGCTCAGGATCCTTCCTTTGATAAAAGCTCATGGGACGTAGAGGGTTGGAAGGCAAGATTGGCAGAGCTGGAGGATGAGGACGAAGCTGAGGAGATCCCAATGCTGGAAGGTGGTGAGGCTAGCAAGGATCAGGGTGGAGATGGAGCAGCAAAGGTTTGAGCTGCAGGATTGGGCGATGATGGATATTTCGAGACTAGGCCGGAGCCCAATTTTTTAAGTTTGGTGGTGGTTTTTTTTTGGTTGTGATGTTTTAAACAATAGTTTTTAGGGTTAAGGATCATGGATCCTTTGAACAATAGGTAGGATCGCAAATGGTGGAGGGATCCTCTGTTTGGGGGATGAAGCCTTTGTGATCCTGCCGCTTTTAATTTCCTGCACCTGCTATGACCGCATAGACAATGGACACCCTTTGCCAACCCATGTGGACGGGCCACGTTTTGCTGGTAGAAACGTGGGTTGGCAATTTTGACAACTTTTTTGAAAGGGTTAAAGATCCTTTGTTAATAAAATAACTTTAATCTTTCTGGCTTACCTTGTTTCGTTATCCTTTATTTATCTTCTTGTTGTCCAATTGTTTTAGAAACATATTTGTTAGAATAACAGAAGTTGAGCAAATCATGTTTAATAAATTTAGGATATGATCCTAGATCAAATATCCTATCATTGAAATTTTTCAAAACAATTTATTTCAAGGATCATAGATTTAGTTGTCGAAGTGTAAGGGTTGTTTAGAATAATGAGTATAATCAAAATAGTCAAGGATCATACCTGAGGATCCAAGTTAGGATCCTAACCTTTAATCAAGATAACCGTAGATGGGATTTTAATGGATAATAAGTGTTTTGGTCAAAAATCACACAAGGATAATGTAACCAAACTTTATGTAAACGGGGTATGATGCTTGGTTAATTATAAAAGTAAAGGATCACTTTTATGAGAAATATGCAAAGACACAATGATTTATACGAGGAAAAAGCCCTTGATCAATGTATGATCTCCGGCATAAAAAACCTCGGGTGATGGCAACTACCGATCACCAACTTCAATATAAGAAAAATATAGTTACAACTTCGGATGATAATGAGCTGAGTACAAGGATCACTATAGTTTCGAGTGTCTAAGCGTGTGAGAATTGTGTTGTGTGTTCTTCCGAATGAGGAAGAGTGTTATATATACAAGTGTAGGTGACCTATTTTAGGTAAAAAGACTAATAATCAGCTCATTACCCCTTTAGAAATAAAAGTAAATCTAGCCTAAATTATCGCCCTTAAATCATGCCAAGTTTCCATATCCTTCACAACGTCCATCTCCGATTAAGCACATGCCATAGTTGTGAAGACGTGTCCTTTAATTGTGATGCTAAGAGCGGATCCTGCTAGTCATTCCTGCAAAACAACATTAAATTCAACGAAAGCAACTGTTAGCATGAGGATCCTATGATGGTCCGTGATCCTGATCCTGGGAGTCTGCTGAGGATCACTATCTGCCAAAGAAACAAGGATCACTGGTTAGGATCACATGTGAGGATCATGTATTGTAAAAATCCAGCCCTAACAATTGCCCCCAAAATATAAGGAGTTTATTGTAAATTAACGAGTTATATTTTGTTTTGATCTTATCTCCAACGGGCAACTCCGAATAACTAGCCGTTACAACCGGACTAGCCGTTGCGATCATTACGTCACTGAAGTGACATCCCTGCAAATCATGATTATAAATAGGAGATAGGGTTGGGATCGATCCTCATTTAAATTCAAGATATCTTCCCTTTATAATCTCCACCGAAGGTTGATCAGGTATTCCCTTCCCTTATCTTCTCTTTCTTTCTTCTATTACTCTGTTTTCCACTCCCCTGTTTCCATTCTCCTGCAAGGATGTTGCTCCGAAATTCTCCTCATAAGGATCACAAGAAGAGTAGTTCCCTAAAAAGCCAAGGGATCATCAAGGACTCTCCTACTGAGAGATGCTGTTACACCGATGCTCTCATTGATAGGATCCGTCACTGTTTTCCGGCGGATACCGTCTTTAAATCTTTTTCTCCTATCGCCCTAAGTGATTTTATCTCCGACACCTGGGTGGCTTTTCCTGCAACTCCGTTCTCCATAGGATATTCGTATCCTTTTCCAGCCTTCACCCAATCTTTCTTTTCCTTAACCGGCATCTCTTATATCCAAGCTATGCCGATGATCTGGAGGGTTCTGTATACCTTCGAGAGGATCATCTATAACAACCCTCGGTAAAACCGACACCTCGCATAATAATTATGTCACCCTAATATATCTTTAAATATATCAACTTGTTTTTATATGCACCCCGTATGTGAAAACCGAGCCCCAAAATAGATTATACTATATAAAATAAATAAAAACAATAAATTATTAAGCTGAGGCGGGCCGCGTAGGGCCTCACCTCAAGCTTATGCGGGCCGCGCGAGTATGTAACCAGACTTCGCCAAAACTATAAGTTAAGGCGGGCTGCGTGCAAGGTAGCCCAAGTTCATGCGGGCCGCGAGCACCTGGAAATCTGGCAACGCCCTGGGCCGCCACCTGGCCCAACACCCGTCGAAGCTATACGATGACTGGGCCAAGCTACGCGTTGACCCAGCCTTGACGCGGGCCGCGTAAGCTTAGCCCATATGTCACGCGGGCCGCGAGAGACCCCGGATCAGATCCTATAAATAGCACGCATCGGCTTCATTCGACGATCGCTCAATTTCTTTCTTTCTTACTAAATTTCTGAGTAGTATACACTATACCCAGGCATTATACCCCCTAAAATAGCGAGGTTCTGCTACGATGTAAGTATTATAACCCCTGGAGACGTATTAGATACGCTGCCCGATTGATCTAGGGTTCCGTAACGGCTGTCGTGGTTCTGCCCGACGTAGTCGTTGGAATGCCGTCTCGGGGAGGGTATTACTAATGTTAAAATGGGTTATTATACTAACACACGTGCATTTGTGTAATTTATAGATTATCTCCAGGAAACCCTTACGAAAAACCTAAAACAGCAATGTGAGTGATCCTTCTTTTTATATACTCATTTTTGTGAGTTGATCCACTTTTTGTAAATCTTTTTGTTACTGTTTTTACAAAACCTTAAATTTCCATGCGAATAACAGTTATTGAGTATTTGTAAGAATACAATTACAGTCGGTAAATTTGGGGTTTTGTATACAAAATTTGTTACCACCTGGTAAAGGAGTAACATGACCATAAGTCGGAACGACAGTACCGTGTGGTGGTAATTGATATAACTTGGAAACAAATGTAATTGCGGATGCGCCCTCAATACTGTTCATTGTGAATTTTTACTTAAACTTGATTAAACTGGGAATCACTCACCAGTATTTCCCACTGACAAAATGTTTTTAAAAACGCGTTTCAGGTAACAAAATGTGAAAGCCAAATAGAAGCCAGCTGGACAGCACTGGAGGCTTGGAAAAGTGGCAATAAAGTTACCTAATAATAAAATGGATGTTTTTATTCAAATAAATAGGATTTATTCCTATGAAACGTGTGTATTGAAAACTTGGGTTTTACCCATATGTTTAATGTTATAAAACATGGTGGTTTACTCTGATTAAAATATTTCCTAACTACGGTCCTGATGAAAATTTCCGCTGCCAAATTGGATAAATAAATGTGATACCACCGAAACTGGCTCACGGCCGCCCGTACCCGGGAACTAGGGACCGGGGGTTGTGACAGAAGGTGGTATCAGAGCTATGCCACTGATTCAGCCACAGAAGTGTTCTGCTGACATCAAAATTAAAAATTGTTAGGAAATAAACTATGGAAATACGTGTATAATTGTATTTCTTGCTATGTGTTATCTGACTATTTGTTAGTTTACAGTATGAGTGACCAAGGACCTTCTGACGCCTATCGTCAACTGTCTGGTTAGCCTAGGAGCGAAGGCACCTCCTCTTCTCAGCCTGCCCTCTCAGGGTATTCTGCTGACACAGAAGAAGGGATCTTTGTGTTTAAGGCTCAGTCTGAAGAGCCATTTCCTCAGAAAAAGAGGGGATGGTTCAGTAGGGGAGCGCACGAGCGTAGGAAAAGAATGAAAAAGTTGCAGGAACAGCGAGTGTTAGCCGCAGCAAAAAGAGAGACTGATGCTTATAATCAGGATATGCTCAATAGGGGTATTGCTAATATCCATATTTTAGCAACCACTGCTGCTGACCCAAACCTGGAACAAATGCTAGCACCACAACCACAAAATCCTGACCAACCCATGGAAATAGAAAACCAGATAGAAATGCTTGATTACAACCCGGAGGAGATACCTAGGGTACCTGCACCTGATCCTCTAGACCCAAACAACTACGACCCCTGGTGGAACGATGTTAGGGACTACGTGCAACAAAACCCAATACAGGAAAATGTGCCAATGCCCAACTTAGGAGCTTATCCAGGGTTAGATCCTCAAGATCCCTACAACATTAGTGATGCATATGTTAGGGAAATTTTAGAGAATCCATACCCGTACCAGGCCCCTATGCCTCCGTATCAGGAACCCGTACCTCAGTTTCCAAACCCAGTCCTAGAACCTGCACACCCAATGAGTGCAGAAAATGTCCAGGAACTTAGGACTTTTGGGGAGGAAATTTTAGAAAGCAGTGATCGTATGCGACAGGTGGGAGAACGCCTCGTATGGAAATACGATGAGCGTAATATGGATTTTTGGATGAATCCATATCAGTGAAGGTGATGGTAGAAACAGTAATAATAATAATAATAAAATAATATATGTGTGTATGTGTTAGAAAAAAAAAAAAACTACGGATGCTTATTATTAGTATTGTAGCTTTACATTTTCAGCCGGTATTGTAATTTAAATTTCAGTACTAGTGTGTAATGATGCATACTATATAAATAGAGTAAAAGTCGCAATGCTCGACGTTTTTGGTTAAACGTGCGTGTCATGTGATTGGCTATATTCAAATATTAATTGTGATATTAATATTTGGTAAATGTTTAAAATTCAGATGGCCGCCGAAGGAAATCAAGATAATCTGAATAACGATAACCAGAGTAACAATAACGTGGTTAACGAGAATCTGAACAACAATAACAATGGAAACCAAATGGATAATAGTGCCGTTCAACATATAGTGGCACAAGGAATTATTGATGCGATGCCATTTATTATTCAAACAGTTCAAGAAGCGAATAATAAAAGTAAGCATAGCAGTAAACGACCAAGTGAACCAGAACACAGCGTGAACAATGGACCCGTACTTCAAGCGCCCATTCCCAAAAGAAGAAGGACCATGCCATATGGTTGTTCTTACAAAGAATTCTGGTCCTGTAAACCAATAGAATTCTCGGGCAATGAAGGACCCATTGCAGCTCTACGCTGGATGGAGAAAACTGAGGTTGTTTTAAAAATAAGCAAATGTGCTGAAGAAGATAAGATAATGTTTGCTTCAAATCTGTTTAAAAATGCAGCCTTAGAATGGTGGAACACTATCCTCCAGTCAAAAGGAAGTGATAGGATTTATAACATGGAATGGGAGGAATTTAAAAATATGGTAGAAAGGAAATTCTGCCCTCCCAATGAAAAGGAACAAATAGCAAATAAGTTTCTGAATCTGAGAATGACCGGAGTAGACAGTAAGGGTTACACTACCACATTCTTTGAATATGCTAGGATAGTACCTACCCTTGCATCACCTGAACCGGTATTAATCTCCCGTTATATCTGGGGATTAATTGGAGAAATTAGACATGTAGTCAAGGCAGCTAGACCCCAAACTATAGAAGAAGCTGTAGAACTAGCCAATACCTTGACAGATGAGTTAATCCGTACTAGAGAAGAAGACCAGAGGAGAAACCTAACCCAAAGGCTTACTCAAGAATTCCGTTCTGGGAATTCCAATCGTAGGAATGTAGGTTCTACCTCTGCACCATACTGCAAAGCCTGCAAAAAGAAGCATTCTGGAAGATGCTCTACTTACTGCAATTTCTGCAAAGCACCAGGACATAAGGAGGAGACATGCAGAAGAAAACCAACTAATGGGATGTGCTTCAATTGTGGAGAAAAAGGTCATATCAAGCCAAACTGTCCAAAGTTAGCTCCAGCTGCGAACAACAAGAACACTAAAAATGCTAGAGCATTTGTTTTAACTACAGAGGAAGCCAGGATGATTCCAGACGTAATTGCTGGTACGTTTTTAGTTAATGATATTTTTGCTAAAGTATTATTTGACTCTGGTGCCAACCAAAGTTTTATTAATACTTCATTTTGCAAACTCCTAAATCAATCATTAACTAAATTACCACAAGAATGTCTAGTAGAAACAGCAAATGGAGATACCATTAAGATTTCTGAAATCTTGCAGGGAGCAAGAATAGAAATTTTTAATCAAAAATTTATTGCAAACCTTTACCCAATGAATCTGGTAGGATTTGATGTCGTATTAGGAATGGATTGGTTAATAGCCAATAAAGCAAATATCTTATGTGATCAAAAGTTAATACAGATAAAATCACCAAGAGGTGAAAAGATCACAATTAAAGGAGATAAACCATCTAGATCCACTAAATTCATCTCTGTAATGAAAACTGCAAGTTGTATAAGGAAAGGATCTATAGTGTATTTGATTTCTATAATCACTAACACTAAAGAAAAAGAATTAAAAGACATTCCAGTAGTGTCCTAATTTTCAGATGTCTTTCCAGAAGAATTGCCAGGACCACCGCCAGACAGGGAAGTTGAATTCAGAATTCACCTGTTACCAGGGACAGCACCGATTGCCAAAGCACCTTACCGTTTGGCACCCGCTGAAATGCAAGAACTAAAGAAACAATTAGACGAATTGTTGGAGAAAGGATTTATACAGCCAAGTTCATCGCCATGGGGAGCGCCGATTTTATTTGTCAAAAAGAAGGACGGATCAATGCGTATGTGCATTGACTACCGTGAATTGAACAAAGTCACGATTAAGAATCGGTACCCATTACCGAGGATCGATGATTTGTTTGATCAACTTCAAGGAGCTCGATTTTTCTCTAAAATCGATTTAAGATCAGGATATCATCAATTAAAGGTACAGGAAGAGGATATTCCTAAAACCGCATTCAGAACAAGGTATGGTCATTATGAATTTACTGTCATGCCATTTGGTTTAACCAATGCCCCAGCCGCATTCATGGACATGATGAACCGAATATGTAAGCCATATTTGGATAAATTCATAATTGTCTTCATAGATGATATTCTAATTTACTCTAAAAGTAAAGATGAGCATGCAAAGCACTTGCACTTACTTTTAAGTTTATTAAGAAAAGAGAAGCTTTATGCTAAATTTTCAAAGTGTGAGTTTTGGTTAGAACAAGTACAATTCCTCGGACATTTAGTTAATCATGAAGGAATTCATGTAGATCCAACAAAAATCGAAGCAATTACCAAATGGGAAACCCCAGAGTCACCAACTGAAGTTAGAAGTTTCTTAGGATTGGCCGGTTATTATAGAAGATTTATTCGAGATTTTTCTAGAATAGCCATTCCTTTAACTAAGTTAACCTGTAAATCTGTTAAGTTTGAATGGGGACCAAAACAAGAAGAAGCCTTTAGAATTCTTAAGCAAATATTAACCCATACACCCATACTAGCGTTACCAGAAGGAACTGAAGACTTTGTAGTCTATTGTGATGCTTCTAAGTTAGGTTATGGATGTGTGTTAATGCAACGTCAAAAGGTTATAGCTTATGCATCTAGACAGCTTAAGAGTCATGAAGGAAATTATTCGACCCATGATTTGGAATTAGGAGCCATAATTTTTGCCCTTAAGATTTGGAGACATTATCTTTATGGTAGTAAGTTTACCATATTCACAGATCATAAGAGTTTAAGATATGTATTCGGGCAAAAAGAATTGAATATGAGACAGAGACGCTGGATGGAATTACTTAGTGATTATGATTGTGATATCCAGTATCATGCAGGAAAAGCCAATGTGGTGGCTGATGCTTTAAGTCGAAAATATCACGAAAAGCCAAAAAGGGTACGTTCTCTTAAATTAAATCTACAAGTAGATTTAAATAATCAAATTAGAAAAGCACAAGAATCAGTAATCAAGGAGGATACTGAAAAATTAAAAGGAATGATTAAGGAATTAGAACAAGGGACAGATGGAATTTGGAGGTTCCATAAAAAGAGAATGTGGATACCTAAATTAGGAAATTTACGTCACCGTATATTAGAAGAAGCCCATAAGTCTAAATATACGATGCATCCAGGAAGTGATAAAATGTACCAGGATTTAAGGAAAAATTTCTGGTGGATAGGAATGAAAAAGGATGTAGCAGCTTATGTTTCTAAATGTTTAACTTGCTTACAAGTTAAAGCTGAACATCAGAAACCCTCAGGTTTGTTACAACAATTAGAAATACCAGTTTGGAAATGGGAATTGATAACAATGGATTTTGTTACCAAATTACCTAAAACAAGGAAAGGAAATGATACAATCTGGGTGATTGTAGATAGGTTAACCAAGTCAGCTCATTTCTTACCAATGAAGGAAACCTTTAGTATGGAACAATTAGCCAAATTATATGTAAATGAAATCGTTTCTTTACATGGCATTCCTTTATCAATTGTTTCTGATAGGGATAGCCGTTTTACCTCTCATTTTTGGTCAAGTTTCCAAAAAGCAATGGGAACCAGGATAAATCTAAGCACAGCTTATCATCCTCAAACGGACGGACAAAGCGAAAGGACAATTCAGACAATGGAGGACATGCTTAGAGCTTGTGTAATTGATTTTGGAGGTAATTGGGACGAACACTTACCTTTAATAGAATTTTCTTATAATAACAGTTATCACGCAAGTATCAATGTTGCACCATTCGAAGCACTTTATGGACGAAAGTGCAGAACCCCAGTCTGTTGGGCAGAAATTGGGGAAAAACAATTATCTGGACCCGAAATAGTACAAGAAACAACTGATAAAATCATTCAAGTCAAGGAACGACTGAAAACAGCACGTGATCGCCAAAAGAGCTATGCTGATAACAGACGCAAACCATTAGAATTTCAAGTAGGAGATAAAGTATTATTGAAAGTCTCTCCCTGGAAAGGAGTGGTAAGATTCATCAAAAGAGGAAAGCTTAGTCCCAGGTATATTGGACCTTTTGAAATTATCAGAAAAATAGGACCTGTAGCTTATCAGCTTCGACTGCCAGAGGAAATGGCAGGAATACATGATGTATTTCATGTATCTAATCTCAAAAAGTGTTTAGCTGACAAATCACTCGTAGTACCTCTTAAAGATATAGAGGTTAATGAACAACTTAAGTTTGTGGAGAAACCTCTGCAAATTGAAGATAGGAAAATTAAGAATCTCAAGCACAAAAGACTAGTTCTAGTAAAAGTAAAGTGGGACTCCAAAAGAGGACCCGAGTACACGTGGGAGCTTGAATACGAAATGCAAAAGAAATATCCACACTTGTTCCAGTAGATCTCGAGGACGAGCTCTAAAACAAGGTGGGGAGGATATAACAACCCTCGGTAAAACCGACACCTCGCATAATAATTATGTCACCCTAATATATCTTTAAATATATCAACTTGTTTTTATATGCACCCCGTATGTGAAAACCGAGCCCCAAAATAGATTATACTATATAAAATGAATAAAAACAATAAATTATTAAGCTGAGGCGGGCCGCGTAGGGCCTCACCTCAAGCTTATGCGGGCCGCGCGAGTATGTAACCAGACTTCGCCAAAACTATAAGTTAAGGCGGGCCGCGTGCAAGGTAGCCCAAGTTCATGCGGGCCGCGAGCACCTGGAAATCTGGCAACGCCCTGGGCCGCCACCTGGCCCAACACCCGTCGAAGCTATACGATGACTGGGCCAAGCTACGCGTTGACCAAGCCTTGACGCGGGCCGCGTAAGCTTAGCCCATATGTCACGCGGGCCGCGAGAGACCCCAGATCAGATCCTATAAATAGCACGCATCGGCTTCATTCGACGATCGCTCAATTTCTTTCTTTCTTACTAAATTTCTGAGTAGTATACACTATACCCAGGCATTATACCCCCTAAAATAGCGAGGTTCTGCTACGATGTAAGTATTATAACCCCTGGAGACGTATTAGATACGCTGCCCGATTGATCTAGGGTTCCGTAACGGCTGTCGTGGTTCTGCCCGACGTAGTCGTTGGAATGCCGTCTCGGGGAGGGTATTACTAATGTTAAAATGGGTTATTATACTAACACACGTGCATTTGTGTAATTTATAGATTATCTCCAGGAAACCCTTACGAAAAACCTAAAACAGCAATGTGAGTGATCCTTCTTTTTATATACTCATTTTTGTGAGTTGATCCACTTTTTGTAAATCTTTTTGTTACTGTTTTTACAAAACCTTAAATTTCCATGCGAATAACAGTTATTGAGTATTTGTAAGAATACAATTACAGTCGGTAAATTTGGGGTTTTGTATAAAAAATTTGTTACCACCTGGTAAAGGAGTAACATGACCATAAGTCGGAACGACAGTACCGTGTGGTGGTAATTGATATAACTTGGAAACAAATGTAATTGCGGATGCGCCCTCAATACTGTTCATTGTGAATTTTTACTTAAACTTGATTAAACTGGGAATCACTCACCAGTATTTCCCACTGACAAAATGTTTTTAAAAACGCGTTTCAGGTAACAAAATGTGAAAGCCAAATAGAAGCCAGCTGGACAGCACTGGAGGCTTGGAAAAGTGGCAATAAAGTTACCTAATAATAAAATGGATGTTTTTATTCAAATAAATAGGATTTATTCCTATGAAACGTGTGTATTGAAAACTTGGGTTTTACCCATATGTTTAATGTTATAAAACATGGTGGTTTACTCTGATTAAAATATTTCCTAACTACGGTCCTGATGAAAATTTCCGCTGCCAAATTGGATAAATAAATGTGATACCACCGAAACTGGCTCACGGCCGCCCGTACCCGGGAACTAGGGACCGGGGGTTGTGACATCATCGAGCAAAAAGGGATTGACCTAGGGATGGCGGAGTTGGCCGAGCTTTATGATCTTACCTCGTTTGGCTCTTATCGATATTTGTTGAAACGGAAAGCTGGGGAGGATCACCCTGTTTTTAAGGTTACAAAAAATGATACAAATTGGAAGCGACGCTTCTTCTTTGTCAGAAGGGATACCATCCCTTATGGGAAGGATCTGCCCAAGGAGTGGGCCACTCATGGAAGGATAGAGGATCCTCGAAGGATCACTATCAGACTTGTCTCTTATGATGAGGATCACTAATGTCCTTTTTATCTTTTGTGCAGCTATATCCATTGCTCATCTTAAGTTAACCCCTGCCGCAAGAGAAAGAGTTTTAGCCTTTAAAAAGCTTGATCCTGAGGTTAGAAGTTTCCAAGTCACCGTCCAAGATTCACAAGAAGTATCCTCCGCATCTGCCACTATGTCAAGTAAGTATCCTTGTAAAAAGTAAGTTATATGTGAGATTGTTTGATTAATAAGGGAACTTATCTTGTTTTTTGATTGTGTAGGCGCTGGAAAGTCTGCCAAATCTGCCAAGTCTGCCTCCAAGTTTGGGATAGATGATCTCGCCAACGTCAAGTCTTCGAGGAGGAAGACTTCTGCTGCCAGTCCCTCCGCTTCAGCCCCTAAAGCACCCATTAGGGGTAAGGGAAAGAAGAGGAAGACTTCTGAAGATCTCCATGGATTTCCTCTGCTTCGCCAACAGTTTCTCGACTATGTTAATGAGGTAAGGATCACTGCCCCTGTTGGTTATCCTTCTTGAATATCCTGCTTGCATATCCTGCTTTTTTGTGGATCACCTGATCCTGAATCTACCTTATTTCTCTTTTGCAGAAACTTGCTGAGATCGAGACTTATCTTGGACATGTCGAGGATCAGGAAAGCCAAATCGCTGACCTCCAACAAATGGGCGTGTTGAAGGATCTCAAGATTGTAGATCTTGAGAAGGAACTCCGGGCTACAAAGGATGAGGCTGCTCAAAGGCTGATTGACATGGATGGCGAGAAGCAGGAGATCACCCAGGATGCCAAGGTTTCTGCAGCAATTGCTATGTACAAGATACAACTACAGATGGCTGCAGAGGCTTAGGATCCTGCCTTTGACAAAAGCACATGGGATGTTGAGGGTTGGAAGGCAAGACTGGCGGAACTGGAGGACGAGGATGAAGCTGAGGATATCCCAATGCTGGAGGGTGGTGATGCTGACAAGGATCAGGGCGGAGAAGCTGGTGGTGATGGAGCAGCAAAGGTGTAAGCTGCATGATTGGGCGATGATGGATATTTGTGACTAGGCCGGAGCCCAATTTTTTTAAGCTTGGTAGTGGTTTGTGGTTGTGGTATTTGAAACAATTGATGGTCTGTAATCTTTGAACAATAGTTTTTAGGGTTAAGGATCCTGGATCCTTTGGACAATAGGTAGGATTACAAAAGGTGGAGGGATCCTCTGTTTGGGGGATGAAGCCTTTGTGATCCTGCCGCTTTTAATTTCCTGCACATGCTAAGACCGCACAGACAATGGACACCCTTTGCCAACCCATGTGGACGGGCCACGTTTTGCTGGTAGAAATGTGGGTTAGCAATTTTGACAACTTTTGAAGGGTTAATCCTTTCGTTAATAAATAAAATCTTAAACTTTTGTCGCTTATCTTGTGTTATTATCCTTTTTATTTTCAGTTGTTTTGACACATGTTTGTTTGAGTAAGAAAAGTTGAGCGAATTATGTTTAAGAAATTTAGGATATGATTCTGGATCAAATATCCTATAATCGAAAATTTTCAAGGTAGTTTATTTTAAGGATCATAGGTTCAGTTGTCAAGGTCTAAAGGTTATTCAAATGAATAATGAAATTAAAAATAGTTAAGGATCATACCTGAGGATCCAAGTTAGGATCCTAACCTTTAATCGGGATAACCATAAGTAAAACTTTAATGGATAATAAGGATTAAGGATCCTTAATTGTTTAACTTCGAAAACCTGAAAAAATGGAATATAACTTGGGACTAAGCCAATATAAAAGATAAGTTAGTAACTGGGGACAAGCCCAAAGGATAACTGGGGACAAGCCCATAGGATCACTGGGGATGATCCCAAAGGATCACTGGGGACAAGCCCAAAGGATAACTGGGGACAAGCCCAAAGGATCGTATGTAAAATGGAGTATGGCCCTTACTGGCGACTATCCAAACTTAGTGACATGAAAATGTCAAAACCTTAGCTAACGTGAAAACGTTAGAAACCTTAGGAACGGATGTATGGTACGTCTACCATTATACGGAGGATTCTGGGTATAGCCAGTACGATGAGGTTGTCAGCCCCGGAAGTGGGTACTGGTCCCAATGACGTGAACTATATCAGGATCATCGTGCGCTGCTGGCGGAAACTGGGGATAATCCCAAGGATAACTGGGGACAAGCCCAAGGATCTGCGTTGCTTTTGAAGATCCTTGACGATATGCTGTAGATACCTGAACTATCATAACTCAAATGGTTCGTGAGAAGAGGATGAAGGATACAGGATCCTTATCCTTTGGTAAAAAGTAAGGAAATGTAATAGTTTTAAGATAAGGACATTACCAGAGTAAGGATCACTGACATCACCGGGATTCTTTGAGGATACTTCAATGTAAGGATCACATGCTTGAAGGATCATGTTCACATAAAGTATCTCTTTAAGTGAACAGCATTCCAGGCTCTTGGTAACAAGTTTCCTTCCATAGTTAGCAATCTGTATGCCCCCTTTCCTGCTTCAGCTTCAATCAAGTAAGGGCCTTCCCACTTTGGTGCTAATTTCCCGTTAGCAGGATTAATAGTGTTTTGGAATGTTTTTCTCAACACCATATCTCCGACTTGGAACTTCCTTATCCTAACATATTTGTTGTAAGCACCAGCCATTCTTTGTTGGTAGCTTGCCATCCTTATCCTAGCCAGATCCCTGATTTCCTCAATAGTATCCAAATCCTGAGCCAGGATTGCAGCATTTTCTTCAGGATCACGAGCACTTGTTCTAGCAGTTGGGATCACCATCTCTGTTGGGATCACTGCTTCTGCCCCAAATACTAAAGAAAAAGGTGTTTGACCAGTGGCATTCTTGGGAGTTGTTCTATTAGCCCATAGCACATAAGGTAACTCCTCTGCCCATTTTCCCTTCTTGGATCCTAGCTTCTTCTTCAGATTGTTGATGATGATCTTGTTGGATGATTCTGCTTGGCCATTGGCCTGTGGATGAACTGGTGTTGATGTTATCATCTTGATTCCCCAACTGTCACAAAAGTTAGTAGTTCTGCTTCCAATGAATTGGGAACCATTATCACATACAATTTCAGAGGGAATGCCAAATCTAGTTATAATGTTTCTTTTGATAAAGGATATAACTTCTTTTTCTCTGACTTGAGCAAAAGCTTCAGCTTCTATCCACTTAGAGAAGTAGTCAGTCATGGTAAGCATAAATACCTTTCCACCAGGTGCTTTAGGGAGCTTGCCAACTATATCCATCCCCCATCTCATGAATGGCCAAGAGGATGGTATAGGGTGTAGCAGTTCAGCTGGTTGATGTAGGATATTGCTGTGTCTTTGACAAGGATCACATTTCCTAGCATATTCTACAGCATCCCTTTTCATGGTTGGCCAGTAGTATCCTATTCTAAGGATCCTTGAGAACAATGCCCTGCCCCCAGTGTGGTTTCCACAATCTCCTTCATGGAAGTCTCTCAATACTTCTTCAATTTCAGGATCCTCGATACATCTTAAATATGGTCCTGCAAGAGATCGTTTATACAATACATTATTTAAGATTGTGAATTGAGATACCTTAATCCTGAAAGCTCTAGGATTTTCTCCCATCGGAATCTCCCCGTATTGCAAGTATCTCATGATTGGTGAGATCCATGATCCTGAATAAGATTGAGCTTCTTCACTAGGGATTACTGCAGTATCCTCTTCTATTTCCATGGCCACCTGATTTTCAATAGCAGGAGCCAGGATATGGATGATAGGGATACTTATGTCTTCTGGAATTTTTAAGGATGATCCTAAGTTGGCCAATGCATCAGCTTCCGTGTTATCCTCCCTTGGTACCTGTGTTAAGCTGAAAGAAACAAAAGAGAGTGCCAATTCTTTGACTATCTCTAAATATTTGGTTAGTTTTTCACCTTTAACAGCATAGGATCCATTAAAGTGATTGGTGATCAATAATGAGTCTACATATACTTTAAGATATTTTACCCCCATATCCTTAGCAATTTGCAAGCCAGCAATTAAGGCTTCATATTCAGCCTCATTGTTAGTTGCTTGGAACTCACAGGCTATGGAGTGGGGTATTATGTCCCCCTGTGGCGATTTTAGTAGTATCCCGAGCCCTGTGCCCTTGACATTTGAGGATCCATCAGTGTGTAGTATCCAAGGATCCTTGGTCTCATCCAGCTGTTGGACTTCCAATTCTGCTTCTTTTTGTAGATCACTACTGAAATCAGCCACAAAGTCAGCTAGTGCTTGGGATTTAATGGCTGTTCTTGGCTCATATCTTATATCATGGGCACTAAGCTTTACTGCCCACTTAGCCATTCTTCCTGACATCTCTGGTTTCCTGAGGACATTCTTAATTGGAAAGTTAGTTCTAACAACAATAGTATGGGTTTCAAAATAATGCCTTAGCTTAGTTGATGCCATGATTAATGCAAGAATAAGTTTTTCGAGGTGTGAGTACCTGGATTCGGCATCAAGTAAACTCTTACTTACATAGTAGATAGGATATTGTGTACCTTCGTGATCCTTAACAAGGACAGCACTTACAGCGGTTGAGGATACCGCCAAATATAAGGATAACACATCTCCTTTTTCGGGCTTTGATAATGCTGGTGCTGAGGACATATATTCTTTAAGGGCTTGTAAAGCATTCTCATGTTTCTCAGTCCATTCAAACTTCTTGTTCTTCCTTAGGATATCGTAAAATTCTTTACATTTTTCTGAGGATTTTGATATGAACCTGTTCAGAGCTGCTATCCTGCCTGTTAGCCTTTGCACATCCTTAGCATTGGCAGGGGACTTGATGTTTACTAGTGCTTTAATTTGCTCCGGACTTGCCTCAATGCCCCTCTGGGTTACCATATATCCTAGGAATTTACCTGCCTTAACACCAAAGTGGCACTTTGAAGGATTAAGCTTCATGTTATAATTATCAAGGATATCAAATGCTTCCTCCAAATCCCTTAGGTGATCCTCAGCTTTCTTTGATTTGACTACCATATCATCTATGTATACTTCCATAGTTTGTCCAATTTGATCTTTGAACATCATATTCACCAGCCTTTGATATGTTGCACCTGCATTTCTTAATCCAAAAGGCATGGCAATATAACAATACAAACCTGTTGGGGTCATAAAGGCTGTATCCTCTTGGTCAGATGGTTCCATCTGAATTTGTTGGAATCCAGATGATGCATCCATAAAGGTTAACAGTTCATGCCCCGCTGTTGCATCCACCATGGAGTCAATGTGGGGTAATGGGAAAGGATCCTTGGGACATGCCTTATTTAAATCAGTGAAATCGACACATACCCTCCACTTTCCGTTTTTCTTTTGGACAACGACCACATTGGCTAACCATTTTGGATATTTTACCTCTCTGATCATACCTGCTCGAAGTAGTCTCTCTACTTCTTCTTGGATAATGGCATTCCTTTCCGGTGCAAACTTCCTCCTTTTTTGATGGATTGGTTTGATAGACCTGTCAATGCCAAGTTTGTGAGTAATAATATCCTTAGATATACCTGTCATATCTTCATGTTTCCAAGCAAAGGTAGATTTTCTTCTTTTGAGGAAGGATATTAAGTCTTCTTTCATCTTGCCAAGGATCCCTGATCCGATATAGATTTTTGATTCAGGATCACTAGGATCCAAGAGGATTTCGTCCACATCTTGTTCCCTTGCCTCCAAGACATTCCTCGGAGGATACTGTAATTGCTATTGCTCCCTTGGCTTCGAGGTTGGCTTCATGGATGAGGTATAACAATCCTTAGCCTCATGCTGATCACTGTCGATCTTGATTATTCCCCATGGGCTAGGGAGCTTCACACATTGATGGTAGGTGGATGGGACTGCTTTCATATCATGTATCCAGGGCCTGCCAAGGATAACATTGCAACAAGATAAACAGTCAATAACGCAAAATTTTTGATAATTATGTAATCCTTCCACGTAGATTGGGAGTTTGATGTCCCCCAGAGTTTTCTTCGTTTCTCCACTGAATCCTACAAGCACGGAGGATCTTGGTGTGATGTCTGATTCTGGGATACCCATTTTCTTCAGAACATCAAGCTGGATAATGTTTACTGAGCTTCCTCCATCGATAAGGATCCTGCGGACAAAATGGTTAGAGATAAAGAGAGTAATAACTAAACTATCATGATGAGGATCCTGAATGTTAATGCGATCATCCTCATCAAACGTTATCATCTTCCCCTCTGAGACACTTGATGTTCTAATAGGTCTTTCTCCATTATCCATTTTTGACTCCTTTGCATGCCTTTTGGCCGCCGAGAAGGATGTACCACAGATGTCTGATCCTCCGGAAATAAAGATGATCACTTGTGCATTTGCCGGAGGTGCTGGAGCCTTTTCAGGGATCCTTTCAGGATCCTGAGTCCTTTGCTTTTTTCTTCCCAACAGTTCTTTTAGGTGCCCCTTGCTTAACAGATATCCAATCTCTTTTCTTAAAGCTATGCATTCTTCGGTTAGATGCCCGAAATCCTCATGGTATGCACACCATTTTGACTTGTCTTTAGTCCCGGATGGTTTATCATTCTTCCTGGGCCACCTAGCTTTTTCACCTAGATTCTGCATTGCAAGGATTAGTTCCTGATTATCAACGGAAAAACAATATTCTGAGATTGGAGGATAATCTTCATCATCCTCTTCTTGGTCAACAACATGCACATTCTGGTTCTCATTTCTATGGTAGGATTTGAATTTGTTGTTCTTGAAGGAGGATCCTTGCTTCTCCTGTTTTGAGGATCCTACTTGTCTCTCCTGGATCCTCTTGTCATCCTCTAGCCGGATGAACCTGAGTGCCCGAGTTCTTACTTCATCTAGGTTCCTGCATGGTGTCATAACAAGATCATCATAGAATAATGAATCCTTAAGCAGTCCCATTTTGAAGGCTTCAACAGCCGTAGCCATATCCAAGTTGGGAATGTCCAAGGATTCTTTACTAAATTTAGTTATGTAATCCCTTAATGATTCATTATGACTTTGAGTTACTCTATATAAATCACTGGTTAATCTTTCAAATTTTCTACTACAAGAGAATTGGTTATTGAATAAATTAACTAAATTAGCAAATGAAGTAATAGAGTAAGGGGGAAGACTTAGCAGCCACTTAAGAGTTGATCCAGTAAGAGTGGATCCAAATCCTTTACATAGGCATGCTTCCTTCAGCTTTTCTGGGATAGGATTGATCTCCATCCTCTCCCTGTATTGTGCTATGTGCTCCTCTGGATCCGTTGTACCATCATATAGCTTCATAGTAGGGATATGGAACCTTTTGGGTACCTCTGCATCACAAATTGGTGGTGCAAAGCGAGATACCTTGTGGCTTCCATCTGCAATCTCTGGGATAGGCTTGACTACCCCTGGAACACTTGAGATCATATCTTTTAGCTTCTGCAATTCTCTGGCCATAGCATGATTGACACCTGTATCCTGCATGAATCCATGGTTAGTAGTAAGATGATTATTTAAAGTGTTACCTCCCATTGAGTTCAAGTTAGTGAATCCATATTGCTGGGATTCGGGGATAACAGAGGGACCAGTGGAAGCAATGGTCTGCATTGGAATGAAGTCCCCTTGATGGACATCTAGACTTCCTGTTTGCAAACTTTTTAGGGATCCTAGCATTTGGAAGGATCCTGGTATTTGGAAGGATCCTGGTATCTAGGATGATCCTGGAACGAAGGAGGATCCTTGAACCTGGGATGATCCTGGAACGAAGGAGGATCCTTGAACCTGGGATGATCCTGGAATAAAGTAGGATCCTTGAAACTGCTGTGCTCCCGGATAGTCTCCCGAATTCATGAAGGATCCCATATGCTGGGGATAGGATCCTGCCGGCTGAAAGTGTGAGCCTGATGCCTGAGTCATTGCTGTCGATCCGAGGTGCAATCCTCTTGATTCTCCCATAATTTGCACGTCTGGAATTCCTGATGGCTGAGAAGTAATCATTGGAGTATCAAAGCTCAAGGATTTGGGCATCAGTGGGGAATGATCCTCTGCCGTTTTCTTTTGTCTTTTGAGATCTCCAATTTCCCTGAGGATCCTTTCATTAGTTTCATCCTGCCGCTGCATACGATCCTTCATCTGCAAAATCAAAGTAAATACATCACTATTACTGGGAATATAAGAATTCATAGCAGAAGGAGATGGAGTTTTAGAATTAGTAGGTGTTTGTCTCTTCTCAGCATTCTTCTGGGATCCTGCCGGTGGTGGAGGCAGAATGTTCTGGGACGAGGTGACTGCAGACATTGCCGTGGACATGTTTTTCAATGATGAAGCCATGTAATTCTTTGAAATGATTTCGAACAAAAGGTTTTCTTATGAATGAAGCACCAATTGCCCCACGGTGGGCGCCAAACTGTTTTGGTCAAAAATCACACAAGGATAATGTAACCAAACTTTATGTAAACGGGGTATGATGCTTGGTTAATTATAAAAGTAAAGGATCACTTTTATGAGAAATATGCAAAGACACAATGATTTATACGAGGAAAAAGCCCTTGATCAATGTATGATCTCCGGCATAAAAAACCTCGGGTGATGGCAACTACCGATCACCAACTTCAATATAAGAAAAATATAGTTACAACTTCGGATGATAATGAGCTGAGTACAAGGATCACTATAGTTTCGAGTGTCTAAGCGTGTGAGAATTGTGTTGTGTGTTCTTCCGAATGAGGAAGAGTGTTATATATACAAGTGTAGGTGACCTATTTTAGGTAAAAAGACTAATAATCAGCTCATTACCCCTTTAGAAATAAAAGTAAATCTAGCCTAAATTATCGCCCTTAAATCATGCCAAGTTTCCATATCCTTCACAACGTCCATCTCCGATTAAGCACATGCCATAGTTGTGAAGACGTGTCCTTTAATTGTGATGCTAAGAGCGGATCCTGCTAGTCATTCCTGCAAAACAACATTAAATTCAATGAAAGCAACTGTTAGCATGAGGATCCTATGATGGTCCGTGATCCTGATCCTGGGAGTCTGCTGAGGATCACTATCTGCCAAAGAAACAAGGATCACTGGTTAGGATCACATGTGAGGATCATGTATTGTAAAAATCCAGCCCTAACAATAAGGATTAAGGATCCTTATTTGTTTAACTTCGAAAACCTGAAAAAATGGAATATAACTTGGGACTAAGCCAATGTAAAAGATAAATTAGTAGCTGGGGACATGCCCAAAGGATAACTGGGGACAAGCCCAAAGGATCACTGGGGACAAGCCCAAAGGATAACTGGGGACAAGCCCAAGGATCGTATGTAAACTGGAGTATGGCCCTTACTGGCGACTATCCAAGATTGGTGACATGAAAATGTCAAAACCTTAGCTAACGTGAAATCGTTAGAAACCTTAGGAACGGATGTATGGTACGTCTACCATTATACGTAGGATCCTAGGTATAGCCAGTACGATGAGGTTGTCAGCCCCGAAAGTGGGTACTGGTCCCAAAGACGTGAACTATACCAGGATCATCGTGCGCTACTGGCGAAAACTGGGGAAAAGCCCAAGGATAACTGGGGTTGAACCCAAGGATCTGTGGTGCTTTTGAAGATCTTTAACGATATGCTGAAGATACCTGGACTATCATAACTCGAATTATCGTGAGAGAAGGATGAAGGATACGTGATCCTTATCCTTAGGTAAAAATAAGAAAATGGAAAAGTTTTGAGATATGGATTTTACCAGAGTAAAGGATCACTGATGTCGCCGGGATCCTTCGAGGATGCTTCCGATGTAAGGATCATATGCTTGAAGGATCCTGTTCACATGAAATACTTCTTTAAGTGAATAGCATTCCAGGCTCTTGGTAACAAATTTCCTTCCATGGTTAGCAATCTGTATGCCCCCTTTCCTGCTTCGGCTTCAATCAAGTAAGGGCCTTCCCATTTTGGTGCCAATTTTCCGTCAGCAGGATTGATGGTGTTTTGGAATGCTTTTCTCAACACCATATCCCCGACTTGGAACTTCCTTATCCTGACATTTTCGTTGTAAGCACCAGCCATTCTTTGTTGGTAGCTTGCCATCCTTATCCTAGCCAAATCCCTGATTTCCTCAATAGTATCCAAGTCTTGAGCTAAGATTGCAGCATTCCTTTCAGGATCACGAGTACTTGTTCTAGCAGTTGGAACCACCATTTCTGTTGGGATCACTGCTTCTGCCCCAAATACTAGAGAGAAGGGTGTTTGACCAGTGGCATTCTTGGGAGTTGTTCTATCAGCCCATAGCACATAAGGCAATTCCTCTGCCCATTTCCCCTTCTTGGATCCTAGCTTCTTCTTCAGAATGTTGATGATGATCTTGTTGGATGATTCTGCTTGACCATTGGCTTGTGGATGGACTGGTGTTGATGTTATCATTTTAATTTCCCAACTGTCACAAAAGTTAGTGGTTCTGCTCCCAATGAATTGGGAACCATTATCACATACAATTTCAGAGGGAATGCCAAATCTGGTTATAATGTTTCTCTTAATAAAGGATATAACTTCCTTTTCTCTGACTTGAGCAAAAGCTTCAGCTTCTATCCACTTGGAGAAGTAGTCGGTCATGGCAAGCATAAATACTTTTCCACCAGGTGCTTTAGGGAGCTTGCCAACTATATCCATCCCCCATCTCATGAATGGCCAAGAGGATGGCATTGGATGCAAAAATTCAGCTGGCTGATGAAGGATATTGCTGTGTCTTTGACAAGGATCACACTTCTTAGCATATTTACAGCATCCCGTTTCATAGTTGGCCAGTAGTATCCTGTTCTAAGGATCCTTGAGAATAATGCCCTGCCCCCAGTGTGGTTTCCACAATCTCCTTCATGGAAGTCTCTCAATACTTCTTGAATTTCAGGATCCTCGATGCATCTTAAATATGGTCCTGCAAGAGATCGTTTATATAGCATATTATTTAAGATTGTGAATTGAGATACCTTAATCCTGAAAGCTTTAGGATTTTCTCCCATAGGAATCTCCCCATGTTGCAAGTATCTCATGACCGGTGAGATCCATGATCCTGAATAAGATTGAGCTTCTTCACTAGGGATCACTGCAGTATCCTCTTCTATTTCCATGGCCACCTGATTTTCAATAGCAGGAGCTAGGATATGGATGATGGGGACACTTATATCCTCTGGGATCTTCAAGGATGATCCTAGGATGGCCAATGCATCAGCTTCTGTGTTTTCCTCCCTTGGTACCTGTGTTAAGCTGAAAGAGACAAAAGAGAGTGCCAATTCTTTGACTATCTCTAAATATTTGGTTAGTTTTTCTCCTTTAACAGCATAGGATCCATTAAAGTGATTGGTGATCAATAATGAGTCTACATATACTTTAAGATATTTCACCCCCATATCCTTAGCAATTTGCAAGCCAGCAATTAAGGCTTCATATTCAGCCTCGTTGTTAGTTGCTTGGAACTCACAGGCTATGGAGTGGGGTACTATGTCCCCCTGTGGCGATTTTAGTAGTATCCCGAGCCCTGTGCCCTTGACATTTGAGGATCCATCAGTGTGTAGTATCCAAGGATCCTTGGTCTCATCCAGCTGCTGGACTTCCAATTCTGCTTCCTTTTGTAGATCACTACTGAAATCAGCCACAAAGTCAGCTAGTGCTTGGGATTTGATGGCTGTTCTAGGCTCATATCTTATATCATGGGCACTAAGCTTTACTGCCCACTTAGCCATTCTTCCGGACATCTCTGGTTTCCTGAGGACATTCTTGATTGGAAAATTAGTTCTAACAACAATAGGGTGGGTTTCAAAATAATGTCTTAACTTAGTTGATGCCATAATTAATGCGAGAATAAGTTTCTCAAGGTGTGAGTACCTGGATTCTGCATCAAGTAAACTCTTACTTACATAGTAAATAGGATGTTGTGTACCTTCGTGATCCTTAAAAAGGACAGCACTTACAGCGGTTGAGGATACCGCTAGGTATAAGGATAACACATCTCCTTTTCCGGGTTTCATTAATGCTGGAGCTGAGGACATATATTCTTTGAGGGCTTGTAAAGCATTCTCGTGCTTTTCAGTCCATTCAAATTTCTTGTTTTTCCTTAGGATATCATAAAATTCTTTACATCTTTCTGAGGATTTTGATATGAACCTGTTTAAAGCTGCTATCCTGCCTGTTATCCTTTGCACATCCTTAGCGTTGGCAGGGGATTTGATATTCACCAATGCTTTAATTTGTTCTGGGCTTGCTTCAATGCCCCTCTGAGTTACCATATATCCTAGAAATTTACCTGCTTTAACACCAAAGTGACATTTCGAAGGATTAAGCTTCATGTTATAATTATCAAGGATATCAAATGCTTCCTCCAAGTCCCTTAGGTGATCCTCAGCTTTCTTTGATTTTACTACCATATCGTCTATGTACACTTCCATAGTCTGTCCAATTTGGTCTTTGAACATCATATTCACCAGCCTTTGATATGTTGCACCTGCATTTCTTAGTCCAAAAGGCATGGCAATATAGCAATATAAACTGGTTGGGGTCATAAAGGCCGTATCCTCTTGGTCAGATGGCTCCATCTGAATTTGTTGGAATCCAGATGATGCATCCATAAAGGTTAACAGTTCATGCCCCGCCGTTGCATCCACCATGGAGTCAATGTGGGGTAATGGGAAAGGATCCTTGGGACATGCCTTATTCAGATCAGTAAAATCGACACATACCCTCCACTTTCCGTTTTTCTTTTGGACAACAACCACATTGGCTAACCATTTTGGATATTTTACCTCTCTGATCATACCTGCTCGAAGTAGTCTCTCTACTTCTTCTTGGATAATGGCATTCCTTTCTGGTGCAAACTTCCTCCTTTTTTGATGGATTGGTTTGATAGACCTGTCAATGCCAAGTTTATGAGTGATAATATCCTTAGATATACCTGTCATATCTTCATGTTTCCATGCAAAGGTAGATTTTCTTCTTTTGAGGAAGGATATTATGTCTTCTTTCAACTCGCCAAGGATCCCTGATCCGATATAGATTTTTTATTCAGGATCACTAGGATCCAAAAGGATTTCGTCCACATCCTGTTCCCTTGCCTCCAAGACACTCCTTGGAGGATACTGTAATTGCTATTGCTCCCTTGGCTTCGAGGTTGGTTTCATGGATGAGGTAAAGCAATCCTTAGCCTCTTGCTGGTCACTGTCGATCTTGATTATCCCCCATGGGCTAGGGAGTTTCACACATTGATGGTAGGTAGATGGGACTGCTTTCATATCATGTATCCAAGGCCTTCCAAGGATAACATTACAACAAGATAAACAGTCAATGACACAAAATTTTTGATAATTATGTAATCCTTCCACGTAGATTGGGAGTTTAATGTCCCCCAGAGTTTTCTTCGTTTCTCCACTGAATCCCACAAGCACGGAGGATCTTGGTGTGATGTCTGATTCTGGGATACCCATTTTCTTTAGAACATCGAGCTGGATAATGTTTACTGAGCTTCCTCCGTCGATAAGGATCCTGCGGACAAAATGGTTAGAAATGAAGAGAGTAATAACTAAACTATCATGATGAGGATCCTGGATGTTAATGCGATCATCCTCATCAAACGTTATCGTCTTTCCTTCCGAGACACTTGATGTTCGAATAGGTCTTTCTCCATTATCCATTTTTGCTTCCTTTGCATGCCTTTTGGCTGCCGAGAAGGATGTACCACAAATATCTGATCCTCCGGAAATAAAGTTGGTCACTTGTGCATTTGCCGGAGGGGCTGGAGCCTTTTCAGGGATCTTTTCAGGATCCTGAGTCCTTTGCTTTTTTCTTCCCAACAATTTTTTCAAATGTCCCTTGCTTAGCAGATATCCAATTTCTTTTCTTAATGCTATG
Organism: Helianthus annuus; assembly: GCF_002127325.2. Lineage (NCBI taxonomy): Eukaryota > Viridiplantae > Streptophyta > Magnoliopsida > Asterales > Asteraceae > Helianthus > Helianthus annuus. Next base: position 55,475,724 of record NC_035446.2, read on the forward strand.
CATTCTTCAGTTAGATGCCCGAAATCCTCGTGGTATGCACACCACTTTGACTTGTCTTTAGTCCCGGATGGTTTGTCATTCTTTCTGGGCCATCTGGCTTTTTCTCCTAGATTCTGCATTGCAAGGATTAGTTCGTGATTGTCAACATAAAAACAATATTCAGAAATTGGAGGATAATCCTCATCATCCTCTTCTTGGTCAACATCATGCACGTTCTGGTTGCCATTTCTATGGTAGGATTTGAATTTATTGCTCCTGAAGGAGGATCCTTGCTTCTCCTGTTTTGAGGATCCTACTTGTCTCTCCTGGATCCTCTTGTCATCCTCTAGCCGGATGAACCTGAGTGCCCGAGTTCTTACTTCATCTAAGTTCCTGCACGGTGTCATAACAAGATCATCATAGAACAATGAATCCTTAAGCAGTCCCATTTTGAAGGCCTCAACAGCCGTGGCCATATCCAAGTTGGGAATGTCCAAAGATTCTTTACTGAATTTAGTTATATAATCCCTTAATGACTCATTATGACCTTGAGTTATCCTATATAAATCACTAGTTAATCTTTCAAATTTCCTACTACAAGAGAATTGGTTATTGAATAAATTAACTAAATTAGCAAATGAAGTGATAGAGTAAGGGGGAAGACTTAGCAGCCATTTAAGAGCTGATCCAGTAAGAGTGGATCCAAATCCTTTACATAGGCATGCTTCTTTTAACTTTTCTGGGATTGGATTGATCTCCATCCTCTCCCTGTATTGTGCTATCTGCTCCTCAGGATCCGTTGTACCATCGTACAGCTTCATAGTAGGGATATGGAACCTTTTGGGTACCTCTGCATCACAAATTGGTGGTGCAAAACGAGACACCTTATGGCTTCCATCTGCAATCTCCGGGATAGGCTTGACTACCCCTGGAACACTTGAGATCATATCCTTCAGCTTCTGTAACTCCCTGGCCATAGCATGATTGATACCTGTATCCTGCACGAATCCATGGTTAGTGGTAAGATAATTATTTAAGGTGTTACCTCCCATCGGGTTCAAGTTAGGAACATTGGGTGTGAATCCATATTGCTGGGATTCTGGGATAACGGATGGACCAGTGGAAGCAATGGTCTGCATTGGAATAAAATCTCCTTGATGGACATCTAGGCTTCCTGTTTGCAAACTCTTTAGGGATCCTGGCATCTGGAAGGATCCTGGTATCTGAGACGATCCTGGAACGAAGGAGGATCCTTGAACCTGGGATGATCCTGGAACAAAGGAGGATCCTTGAACCTGGGACGATCCTGGAACAAAGGAGGATCCTTGAACCTGGGACGATCCTGGAACAGAGGAGGATCCTTGAACCTGGGATGATCCCGGGACAAAGGATGATCCTAAGCTCATGAAGGATCCCAAATGCTGGGCGTAGGATCCCGCCGGTTGGAAATATGATCCTGATGCCTGTGTCATTGTTGCTGGGTTGAAATGCACTCCTCTTGATCCACCCATATATTGTATGTCTGGGACCTCTGTTGGCTGAGAAGTAATCATTGGAGTATCAAAATTCAAAGATTTGGGCATTAGTGGGGAATGATCCTCTGCCGTTTTCTTTTGCCTTTTGAGATCTCCGATTTCTCTGAGGATCCTGTCATTAGTTTCATCCTGCTGCTGCATACGATCCCTCATCTGCAAAATCAAAGTAAATATATCACTAGTACTGGGAACAGAAGAAGTTAGAGCAGAAGATGATGGTTTAGAGGAGATAGAAGTTGGTCTCTTCTCAGCATTTTTCTGAGATCCAGCTGGTGGTGGAGGCAAAGGTGGAATGCCAGTAGATGCATTGACTGCCGACATTGCTGTGGATGTATTCTTCAATGATGAAGCCATGTAACTCTTTGAAATGATTTCGAACAGAAAGTTTTCTTATGAATAAAGCACCAATTGCCCCACGGTGGGCGCCAAACTGTTTTGGTCAAAAATCACACAAGGATAATGCAACCAAACTCTAAGTAAACGGGGAATGATGCTTGGTTTGTTGGAAAAGTTAAGGATCACTTTGATAAGAAATATGCAAATGACACAAGGATTTATACGAGGAAAAAGCCCTTGATCAATGAATGATCTCCGGCATAAAAAACCTCGGGTGATGGCAACTACCGATCACCAACTTCAATATATTAAAATATGGTTACAACTTCGGATGATAATGAGCTGAGTACAAGGATCACTATTGAAATGTGTGTCTAAGCGTGTGAGAATTGTGTTGCGTGTCTTCCGAATGGGGAAGAGTGTTATATATACAAGTGTGAGTGGCCTATTTTAGGTAAAAAGACTAATAATCAGCTCATTACCCCTTTAGAAATAAAAGTAAATCTAGCCTAAATTATCGCCCTTAAATCATGCCAAGTTTCCATATCCTTCACAACGTTCATCTCTGATTAAGCATATGCCAAAGTTGTAAAGACGCGTCCCTTGATTGTGATGCTAAGAGCGGATCCTGCTAGATATTCCTGCAAAATGACATTAAGTTCAATGAAAGCAACTGTTAGCATGAGGATCCTATAATGGTCCGCGATCCTGATCCTGGAACTCTGCTGAGGATCACTATCTGCCAAAGAAACAAGGATCACTGGTTAGGATCACATGTAAGGATCATGTATTATAAAAATCCAGCCCTAACACCCACCGTGGGGCAAGTGGTGCTCTCTTTACTAAAAATCTCGGTGAAATCGTTAATTGGTTTTCTGTTTTCAAAACTTTTTGCCACATTGTTTACAATGGCCTCAAGATCAAACATGAGCTCTTCTACTGTGTCTGCTACAACTTCTGCAACAGTTGGTTCGGTGCTTCCACCACCTCCTCCAAGGATGCCAGCCTCTACACAATCTCAAGATGTTATCCCTACTCGGAGTGTCCAGGGATCTGCTCCTGTTTTAGCTTCTAACGATGAAATTCTAACCTTATTCGGAAGTGTGCAGGAACAAATGAGGCAGCAACAGGAAACGAACCAAATGCTTTTAAGAGAAATACAACTCCTGAAGTCTGGCTCGAGCAGATCTGCTGAGGATAATGTCACTCCATTACATCCCAGAGCGTTGAACTTTAGTTCAGCTGTGTATACTGAGGATAACAGGGGGAATATTGTACCCAGCCTTCCTCAGAATCATACTCCTGAAATACCCTCCTCGGTCAGGATATCAACCATGAGGAACTCAGGATATGCTTCAGGATATGGCCAAAATCCTCTAACGGGTAACGTATCAAATAATAATAATGTTATTGCCACTAACAGTGTTGGATCTCTGCAGGATACGACTGTAACGTCAGAATTATCCAGGGAGCTTCAGAAGTTAAAGGATATGATATCCAGTGTACCTGGGGTGGTGCAGCCAATTCCTGAAGTATCCCAGGATAGCCACAGGATATCTCGGTTCGTGCATCCCATATGTGATGCTGAAATCCCAAAAAGATTCCAGACTCCAAACATGAAGCTTTACGACGGAACCACGGATCCTGAAGAGCATATTGCCCAGTATAGGGAAAGGATGGAGATCAACCCTATCCCTCCGGAGCTCAAGGAAGCGTGCCTGTGCAAGGGTTTTGGTTCAACCTTGACAGGATCGGCTTTGAAATGGCTCTTGAATGTTCCTCCACATTCGATTACATCTTTTGCTCACTTAGTAAATTTATTTAATAGTCAATTTTCTTGTAGTAGAAGCTTTGAAAAATTAACAAGTGATCTCTACAGGATAACACAAGGGCCTCAGGAATCCCTTAGGGATTATGTGAACAAGTTCAGCCGGGAATCACTAGACATTCCCCATCTTGATGTTGCAACAGCTGTGCAAGCTTTCAAGATGGGGCTGCAAAAGGATTCTCAATTCTATCAGGACCTTGTAATGAACCCATGCAGGAACCTGGATGAAGCCCGGAACAGGGCTCTAAGATATATTCGGTTGGAGGATGACAGAAAAATGCAAGAAAAGATGAATGCATCCTCAACATATGAATCGACTAACAGGAAATCGGAATCCTCATATAGACCATATCGCTCTAAGCCATATGGCAGAAATGATAACAAGAGAGTGAATGATGTTGAAGACGAGGATCCTGAAGAATATCCCGAATTATCTGAATATTGTTTTTCTGTTAATATACCTGAACTAATGTATGCTATGCAGGGTTTGGGAGATAAAGCCAGGTGGCCTCGAAAGAATCAACAAAAAGCAGATTGGAAAGACAAGTCGAAATGGTGTGCTTTCCACGAAGATTTTGGACATATGACTGAGGATTGCATCGCTCTGAGGAAAGAAATCAGCTACCTTCTAAGCAAGGGATATTTGAAAGATCTCTTAGGTAGAAAGAAGAATAAGGGTCAGGATACTGAGAAGGATCCTGAGCGAGCGGCATCACCTCCCGCCGATGCCAAGATAATCAACTTCATTTCAGGAGGATCCGACATTTGCGGAACTTCGTATTCGGCGGCCAAGAGACATGCAAAGGAAGCTAAGGCCGAGAGGGGAGACAAACCTATCAGGATGACCACGCTCACAACTGACAAAGTGATCACTTTTGATGCAGATGATAGGGATACTGTCCAGGATCCTCACCATGATGCTCTGGTAATAACATAATATGTGGCTAACCATTTTGTACGCAGGATATTGGTTGATAATGGCAGCTCCGTCAACATAATACAACTGGAGACTCTGAAGAGAATGAATGTGTCTCCGATGGATATCACTTCGAAGTCTACTGTGCTCGTTGGTTTCAGTGGAGAAGCTAGGAACACAGTGGGAGAGATAAGGCTACCCGTATATGTTGAAGGAGTCAACAAGATGCAACGTTTCTGTGTGATGGATTCTCTATCCTGCTATAACATCATCCTAGGAAGACCATGGATCCACGATATGAAGGCCGTTCCATCAACGTATCACCAATGCATCAAGATCCCTACCCCTTGGGGGGTTGTCAAGATCGACAGTGATCAGCAGGAGGCGAAAGAATGCTACTCATCCTCGATGAAATCCTCAACCAAACCTAGTGCAGCATAGCAATTAAAGACGCGGGCCCAGGATATCGTGGAGGATCCGGAGCAGGATGTGAAGAAAATTATCCTAGACCAGGATAATCCCGATATTTCGGTGCTCGTAGGAACCAATATCCCTTAGGATATTGAAGAACAATTAATTAACTTTTTGAAATGCAGGATGTCAAGTTTGCGTGGAAGCATGAGGATATGACAGGTATATCTAAAGACATTATTACTCACAAGCTTGGAATTGACAGGTCGTTCAAGCCTATACAACAAAAGAGAAGGAAATTCGCCCCTGAGCGGAATGCAATTATCCAAGAGGAAGTTGAAAGATTACTGAAGTCCAGGATGATTAGAGAGGTCAAATTCCCTAGATGGCTAGCAAATGTGGTGGTGGTTCAAAAGAAGAATGGGAAGTGGAGAGTCTACGTAGACTACACAGACCTGAATAAAGCTTGTCCAAAAGACCCATTCCCTCTGCCTCATATAGACTCGATGGTGGATGCCACTGCCGGGCATGAAATGTTGACCTTCATGGATGCATCCTCAGGATTCCAGCAGATTCAAATGGAACCTTCGGACCAGGAGGATACTGCTTTCATGACACCAACAGGTATTTATTGTTATACTGTTATGCCTTTCGGTTTAAAAAATGCAGGTGCAACGTACCAGAGATTGGTGAATATAATGTTTAAAGACAAACTGGGGGACACCATGGAAGTGTACATTGATGATATGGTGGTCAAATCCAAGAAAGCTGAGGATCATCTTCAGGATATTAAAGGAGCATTCGATATCCTGGACCAGTATAATATGAAACTTAATCCTGCAAAGTGTCATTTTGGAGTGGGGGCAGGAAAGTTTTTAGGATACATGGTGACAAAAAGAGGGATAGAGGCAAGCCCGGAGCAGATCAAAGCTATCTTGAATATAAAGTCTCCCTCGAATATGAAGGATGTTCAACGGCTAACAGGACAAGTGGCAGCCTTAAATAGATTCATATCAAGATCCTCCGAAAAGTGTAAAGAATTCTATGATATCCTGAAAAAGAATAAAAAGTTTGAGTGGGGTGAGAAGCATGAAGCAGCCCTGCAGGATTTGAAGCAGTATCTCTCAACCGCACCTCTATTGATGAAGCCTGAGGATGGTGAACCATTATCCTTGTATCTGGCAGTATCAGGGAATGCAGTAAGTGCAGTACTCGTAAAGGATCACGAAGGTCAGCAGTATCCTGTTTATTATGTTAGCAAAAGTTTGTTAAATGCTGAAACTAGATATTCTCACCTAGAAAAACTTATACTAGCCCTAGTAATGGCATCAACAAAGCTTAGACATTATTTTGAAACACATAGGATTCATGTTAAAACTAATTATCCTGTTAAGAATGTGCTTAGAAAACCGGAGATGTCGGGTAGAATGGCCAAGTGGTCAGTAAAATTAAGTGCCTATGATTTAGTATATGAACCTAGAAATTCCATAAAGTCTCAGGCTTTAGCTGACTTTGTGGCTGATTTTAGTAGTGACATTCAGGACGAGGTAGACCTAGAAGTTCAACAGTTAGGAGAATCCTCAGGATCCTGGACATTATATACTGATGGTGCATCTAATGTAAGAGGAGTAGGATTAGGAATACTACTAAAATCGCCACAGGGGGACATAATACCCCAGGCTGTTAGATGTGAATTCCCTGCTACTAATAATGAGGCAGAATACGAAGCCTTAATCGCAGGATTAGAATTGGCTAAGAATATGAATATTAAGAATTTGCAAGTATATGTTGATTCCTTGTTAATTACTAATCATTTTAATGGATCCTATGCAGTCAAGGGTGAGAAACTAATGGAATACCTCGGTATTCTTAAAAAATTAGCAGGATATTTCGATGTTTTTACACTTGAACAGGTAACAAGAGAGGATAACGCCGAAGCAGACGCATTGGCAAACTTGGGATCATCAATCAGGATACCGGAAGGAATCCCAATACCGATATTACATATCCTGTATCCTGCAACGGATCCTCAGCATAAGGAAGTAGCAAGTATTCAAGATCCTGAAGTGGTGTATCCTGGAGAGGATCCTAAATCCTGGACAACTCCAATTATGAGATATCTCAAGGAAGGAAATATCCCCGAAGACGAAAATCCTAAGGCATTTAGGATGAAGGTATCACGATTCACTATCATAAATAATATTCTATACAAAAAATCTCTTGCAGGGCCATACTTGAGATGCTTGGAGGATCCTGAAGCCAAAGAAGTACTTCAGGATATACATGAAGGGGATTGTGGTAACCATACCGGGGGCAGGTCATTATTTTCGAAAGTGCTAAGGACAGGTTATTATTGGCCAACAATGAGAAAAGATGCTGCAGAATATGCTCGAAGATGTGATGCATGTCAGAGGCATAGTAACATATTGCATCAACCAGCTGAACCACTATATCCTGTAGCATCCCCTTGGCCGTTCATGAAATGGGGGATGGATATAGTAGGGAAGTTACCAAAAGCTCCGGGAGGAAAAGTCTTTATGCTGGCAATGACGGATTATTTCTCTAAGTGGGTTGAAGCGGAAGCATTTGTGCAAGTTAGAGACCAAGAAGTAGTATCCTTCATAAAGAGGAATATCCTGACCAGGTTTGGAGTACCAGCTGAAATCATTTGTGATAATGGGTCCTAGTTTATAAGCAAAAGGACTACTGACTTTTGCAAGAATTGGGGAATCAAAATGATAACGTCTACTCCGGTGCATCCTCAAGCGAATGGACAAGCTGAATCTTCAAACAAAATAATAGTGAATAACTTAAAGAAGAGACTTGGAGCCAAAAAAAGGAAGATGGGCAGAGGAATTACCCTTTGTGTTATGGGCTGACAGGACAACGGTAAAAAATGCAACCGGCCAAACCCCATTCTCCTTAGTATTCGGAGCGGAAGCAGTAATTCCAACGGAAATGGCAATACCTACTGCAAGATCTATCCTACAGAATCCTGAGCAGAATCCTGAAACCTTATGTCAAGATTTGGATACCATAGACGAAAAAAGAAATGCAACAAGGCTAAGGATGGCAGCATATCAACAAAGAATATCCAGAGCATATAACAAGAACATAAGGACTAGGAGATTTCAAGTTGGTGATTGGGTGCTAAGAAAGGCTTTTCAGAATACTACTAATCCTGCCGATGGCAAGTTAGCTCCGAAATGGGAAGGACCATACGAAGTTGAATCAGAAGCAGGGAAAGGAGCATACAGACTCAAGAATATGGAAGGGGATATGCTGCCAAGGTCTTGGAATGCTATACACTTAAAGCTCTATTTCAAGTAAGAATAGAATTTAATTTCTATCCCAGAATGGTATGTATTCTATCTCTTTAAAATATATTTGTTTATTATCTTGAACACAATACTGACTTAGGCATCGGAGGGGTGTTAGCCAAGCTAACACCCACCTTAGTTCACAATTGTTTTGCAGCATATGCTCCAGGATATAGCTCCAGGATGTATACTCAGGATAACTAGGAAGATTAGAGGATTGGCCCCCTCTCTCACGTTTAAGGGATACTGATCCCTTCACAGGTTTAAAGGTATTCACCTTTCTCCCGAATTAGGTTTAAACACCCCGCCTGGAGCGCAAGTTATCCAGGGATAGTTCAAGGTGGCGGGACCAGTTCATGTAAAAGTGGCTGACAATTTCGTTACTGTTGGCTATACCCTGGATCCTCAAGGTATATGAGGATTGATCACCCTCTCTCACGAAAGGGTATTTTCATACTCTCTAAGGTTTAAAGGTTTTCACCTTTCTAAGTCTTGGAGTTTATACACTCCCGCCTGTAGCGCATGAAATTCAGGGTTTATCCCCAGTATACTAAGGGTTCATTTCAAGATATCAAGGGTTTTGCCCTGGGGTATTTGGAATTCATTCGAGTCAAAAATATGAATACATTTGTGTTTCTATGTTAAGTACAGGGGACATACGTTATACTATTCAGAGGATGGATTCGAGTTTATAAGTATGCACTGGGGACAAGCTTATAATGAAGAATTGAAATTGATTCGCTGAGAATCTCTGGTATGATCTTTCCTTTTTATTTAGACAACTAATAGGTTGTATTTTAATCAGAATATCTTTCAGGATATTCACCGGGATACATTTATAACATGTTCTTAAAAATGTTCAAACAAAACAATTTTCACAAGTGAAATTTATATATCAACAACAACAATGGTAAAACCAAAAAAGGGTTATATTATTAACATAGCAAAAGGTTATGCTCTTGGCTTCGTCTCAAACCGAGGCCCATCCACCAAAAGCATAGTTAGTTTCCTAACATATTTACTTAACAAATGAAGGCTTCGTCTTGGAACCCAAGATACCTCCACCTTCACTTGTTAAAAGCGTTCAAAACAAACCATACTAACTGATGACCAAGGGCTTCGTCCTGAAACTCAGGATCCCTCCACCTTTGGCCACCATATTGTCTACGTGCAGGAAATTGAAATTGTTCAACAAACAAGAAAAGTAAATTGTTCAAGACATCAACCATTAAACCTAAAAAAGTGGGCTCCGGCCTAGGCATCAATATCCATCATCGTCCACTCTGCTGCCCTCACACAGCGGCATCCTCTCCTACTTTCCCCGGCTCCTCAGCACCAGCATCCTCACCAGCATCCTGTCCAGCATCTTCACCAGCATCCGCTCTGGCATCCTTCTTGTCTCCAGCCTGATCCGCCACCTCTGCTGACTTGGAAGATTCACCGGCTTCAGATGGAAGTGGCACAGCTTTTCCTCCAAGCTCCTTTAGCTTGGCCACCCAAGAGTCAACCGGCCAAGCTGGGCACGCGAGGCCTGTCTCCTTGGCCTCATAGGCCATCTTGATGCGTGCTTGTAACAGGGAGACAATAGCAGAAGTCTTGATTCCTTCCCGGAAATTGATCATGGCCTGATCATGATCCATTTGCACGGTGGCCAATTTGAGCTCGGCATCCTGGGTGACCTTTTTCAGCTTATCCTCATAGTGCCGACTCTTCGCTTCAGCAATGGCACCTTGGTTGGCAACAGTAGTTTCAAGCTGCTTAATCCTGGCTTCATGGAGTGCAACAGTACCACATGCATCATTGTACAAGTGGAGCAAATGCTGGAGGCCCTGCGCATCAATAACAGGTACGAATTAGAATATATGTATCTATAATGACCAAGATATCCTATCAGGATATCCTGTAAGGATATCCAGGCAGGATATATGTGCAGGATATATATGCAGGGTATGCGTCAGGATATTACCTTGTTAAGGAAGGATGTCATTGGCTCTAAGGAATCGGTAAAGCTGAGATCGTCATAGGAGAACCCTCCTGAGCTTGGAGCACTGACTTCAAGGCCCTTCCTCTTTTTCGCTGTGGAAGCACGAGTCCGTGGGTTGGCCTTGGGAGCTGGGAGTGGCTTGGAGCTGGTGGCAACAGGAGCCTCCTTCTTGACTATGGTTGGGGTTGGATAGCTGTCAAGCTCGTCAAGGTCTAGATAGACTGGAACTTTGCTGGAATTTGCACACAGGGAGTAAAATTCTAAACCTTTCCTAAAGATATCAAATAAAAACATGTATCTACAGGATATATTGCAGGATCCTTACCAGACATGTTTGCGCTTGAAAGAGGGCTTGGAGTTGGTGGAGATGGGTTGAAACTTCTCTCTGCTTCTGTAAGGAGCCTGATGGCGTCTATTCTTTTTTGAGAATCTGCAAGGGGAGGTGCTAGCTTCCTAAAATCAGCTATACAAGAAAACGACAAAGTCAGTTCAGGATATACAGCAGGATAATAAGCAGGATCATCTTTAAACCCTAAATCCTACCCTTCTTCAACCAATTCACCGGATAATCCGCTCCACAAGGGATTGAATCTCTTTTTACAAAAAAGAATTTGGATTTCCATTCCTCTTCATTCCTGGTGGCTCGGAGGATCAATGGGTCACTGGAGGTAGAATAAAACAAGAACCGACAAGAGCCGTGGCACCTAAGTCGGTATGCTAGAGGGAGGTCATTAACAGAAAGATCGGGGATATGGTTGTTCTTGATTTGATCAAGAACAGACAAGACTCGCCAAAGCATTGGCATTGTCTGACTGAAGCAGATCTTTGTGACATTAAAGAACTCAGTGATGAAATCCGAGAAAGGAAATTGCAACCCTAAGGTTAAAGGAAAGGCATTAAAACACAACCACTCGTCAGAAACCATGTCTGATCGGATTTCCCGATCAAACGGCCGGAACACCGTCCCTTTTGGGAAGATGCCGGAGGTTTTAAGGGCTGACAAGTGTGCACCGTCGAAGGTACATATTTCTTTCTTCGGATCCTGGAGAATATTTTGATGAATGAACGTGGGAGCAGAGTCGCCGGAACTAGATCTTGTCTGCCTTGCCATATTATCACCGGAATATTGGGGAGAATGAAGAATGGAGTTGAGAGAGAAATCTTTACCTTTTTTCTCCGGTAGAGGTTAAATGAAGATCAGGATGAGAAGATATAGGGTATGATGAGTAAATATAGGCCGGGTGGTTGAAAGCTGTCACATCAATGGTCTTATCTCTTAATTGCCTCGCCCATTGTGAAAAATGTAACCGTTAGGATATCAAACGGTAACATTTTTGGGGACAATTGTTATGGGTGAAATTCTGAGCCCATATCCTGGAAAATATCTTGATATATATCCTGTTTATATTGTATCTGTTTACATCCGGGATGCTGATTCAGGATATTGGTAACATCCTGAATGGTATCTGTTTATGGGTGAAATTCTGAGCCTATATCCTGGAAAATATCTTGATATATATCTTGTTTATTGTATCTGTTTACATCCGGGATGCTGACTCAGGATATTGGTAACATCCTGAATGGTATCCTCAGGATCACTAACGGAATTAAATGCAGGTACGTGGGTTAGAAGCTAGCAACGTTCATGAAGACCTTTTCTACTGAAGACTCGGTCCAAGTCGTTCACAAGAAGCCGTTAAAGCCGCATTACTCGGTCTACAACGTTCACATTGGAATATTCGGAGCATCCCATGTTTATAGGAATTTTAGTTTGTAATTCGTTACTATAAATAGTGGGTATATCAGATCAACTAGGACATCACAATCACACTCTCTACACTCTCAACACTTGCTTTCTCGCAACTTTCACAAAATTCACTGTAACACTTAGCGATCTGATCTATATCCTGCACTGTATCCTGAAATTTAAAGCAATAAGAAGAACTAGGCAGCTGCGATTGTCAGCTCCCGAGGTTTTATGCCGGCGATCTAGATTGATCAAGGGCTTTCCTCGTACATCTCGTGTCATTTACTTCTTTATTGCTCATTGTTTGATCGTAGATACAGCTCAATATCCTGAGCCGTATCCTGAACACTGTTTTTCCAAAGAACCTAACAAGCATATTTTCAACACACTTTTTAGCACACTACCTCACTCAACTAATTTGATCACTTAATTGCTTCGGTAATTTTTGACCAAAACAATTTGGTGCCCACCGTGGGGCAAGTGGTGCTCTCTTTACTAAAAATCTTTGTGAAATCGTTAATCGGTTTTCTGTTTTCAAAACTTTTTGCCACATTGTTTACAATGGCCTCAAGATCAAACATGAGCTCTTCTACTGTGTCTGCTACAACTTCTGCAACAGTTGGTTTGGTGCTTCCACCGCCTCCTCCAAGGATGCCAGCCTCTACACAATCTCAAGATGTTATCCCTACTCGGAGTGTCCAGGGATCTGCTCCTGTTTTAGCTTCTAACGATGAAATTCTAACCTTGTTTGGAAGTGTGCAGGAACAAATGAGGCAGCAACAGGAAACAAACCAAATGCTTTTAAGGGAAATACAACTCCTGAAGTCTGGCTCAAGCAGATCTGCTGAGGATAATGTCACTCCATTACATCCCAGAGTGTTGAATTTTAGTTCAGCTGTGTATGCTGAGGATAACAGGGGGAATATCGTGCCCAGCCTTCCTCAGAATCATACTCCTGAAATACCCTCCTCGGTCAGGATATCGACTGTGAGGAGCTCAGGATATGCTTCAGGATATGGGCAAAATCCTCTAAAGGGTAACATATCAAATAATAATAATGCTATTACCGCTAACAGTGTTGGATCTTTGCAGGATACAACTGTAGCATCAGAATTATCCAGGGAACTTCAGAAATTAAAGGATATGATATCCAGTGTACCTGGGGTGGTGCAGCCAATTCCTGAAGTGTCCCAGGATAGCCACAGGGTATCTCAGTTCGTGCATCCTATATGTGATGCTGAAATCCCAAAAAGATTTCAGACTCCGAACATGAAACTCTACGACGGAACCACGGATCCTGAAGAGCATATTGCCCAGTATAGGGAAAGGATGGAGATCAACCCTATCCCTCCAGATCTCAAGGAAGCCTGCTTGTGCAAGGGTTTTGGTTCAACCTTGACAGGATCGGCTTTGAAATGGCTCCTAAATGTTCCTCCACATTCGATTACATCTTTTGCTCACTTAGTAAATTTATTTAATAGTCAATTTTCTTGTAGTAGAAGCTTTGAAAAATTAACAAGTGATCTCTACAGGATAACACAAGGGCCTCAGGAATCCCTTAGGGATTATGTGAACAAGTTCAGCCGGGAATCACTAGACATTCCTCATCTTGATGTTGCAACGGCTGTGCAAGCTTTCAAGATGGGGCTGCAAAAGGATTCTCAATTCTATCAAGACCTTGTAATGAACCCATGCAGGAACCTGGATGAAGCCCGGAACAGGGCTCTAAGATATATTCGGTTAGAGGATGACAGAAAAATGCAAGAAAAGATGAATGCATCCTCGACATATGAATCGACTAACAGGAAATCAGAATCCTCATATAGACCATATCGCTCTAAGCCATATGGCAGAAATGATAACAAGAGAGTGAATGCTGTTGAAGACGAGGATCCTGAAGAATATCCTGAATTATCTGAATATTGTTTTTCTGTTAATATAATGCTATGCAGGGTTTGGGAGATAAAGCCAGGTGGCCTCGGAAGAATCAACAAAAAGCAGATTGGAAAGACAAGTCAAAATGGTGTGCTTTCCATGAAGATTTTGGACATATGACTGAGGACTGCATCGCTCCAAGGAAAGAAATCAGCTACCTTATAAGCAAGGGATATTTGAAAGGTCTCTTAGGGAAGAAGAAGAATAAGGGTCAGGATACTGAGAAGGATCCTGAGCGAGCGACATCACCTCCCGCCGATGCCAAGATAATCAACTTCATTTCAGGAGGATCCGACATATGCGGAACTTCGTATTCGGCGGCCAAGAGACATGCAAAGGAAGCTAAGGCCGAGAGGGGAGACAAACCTATCAGGATGACTACGCTCACAACTAACAAAGTGATCACTTTTGATGCAGATGATAGGGATACTGTCCAGGATCCTCACCATGATGCTCTAGTAATAACATTATATGTGGCTAACCATTTTGTACGCAGGATATTGGTTGATATTGGCAGCTCCGTCAACATAATACAACTGGAGACTCTGAAGAGGATGAATGTGTCTCCGATGGATATCACTTCGAAGTCTACTGTGCTCGTTGGTTTCAGTGGAGAAGCTAGGAACACAGTGGGAGAGATAAAGCTGCCAGTATATGTTGAAGGAGTCAACAAGATGCAACGTTTTTGTGTGATGGATTCTCTATCATGCTATAACATCATCCTAGGAAGACCTTGGATCCACGATATGAAGGCCGTTCCATCAACGTATCACCAATGCATCAAGATCCCTACCCCTTGGGGGGTTGTCAAGATCGACAGTGATCAGCAGGAGGCGAAAGAATGCTACTCATCCTCGATGAAATCCTCAACCAAACCTAGTGCAGCATAGCATTTAAAGACGCGGGCCCAGGATATCGTGGAGGATCCGGAGCAGGATGTGAAGAAAATTATCCTGGACCAGGATAATCCCGATATTTCGGTGCTCGTGGGAACCAATATCCCTCAGGATATTGAAGAACAATTAATTAACTTTTTGAAATGCAGGATGTCAACGTTTGCATGGAAGCATGAAGATATGACAGGTATATCTAAAGACATTATTACTCACAAGCTTGGAATTGACAGGTCATTCAAGCCTATACAACAAAAGAGAAGAAAATTCGCCCCTGAGCGGAATGCAATTATCCAAGAGGAAGTTGAGAGATTATTGAAGTCCAGGATGATCAGAGAAGTTAAGTTCCCAAGGTGGCTAGCAAACGTGGTTGTGGTACAGAAGAAAAATGGGAAATGGAGAGTTTGTGTAGACTACACAGACTTGAACAAAGCTTGTCCTAAAGACCCATTTCCTCTCCCCCACATTGATGCAATGGTAGATGCCACTACCGGGCATGAAATGCTGACCTTCATGGACGCATCCTCAGGATTTCAACAGATCCAAATGGAGCCTTCTGACCAGGAGGATACTGCCTTTATGACACCAACATGTATTTATTGTTATACAGCTATGCCTTTTGGTTTGAAAAATGTAGGTGCAACATACCAAGGATTGGTAAACATGATGTTCAAAGACAAACTGGGGGACACCATGGAGGTGTACATTGACGATATGGTGGTAAAATCAAAGAAAGCTCAGGATCACCTCCAGGATATTAAGGAAGCATTTGATATCCTGGACAAGTATAACATAAAGCTGAACCCTGCAAAGTGCCATTTTGGAGTGGGGGCAGGAAAATTTCTAGGATATATGGTAACCAAAAGAGGAATAGAAGCAAGCCCAGAGCAGATCAAAGCTATCCTGGATATAAAATCACCCTCAAATATGAAGGACGTACAAAGATTGACAGGCCGAGTAGCAGCTTTAAACAGGTTTATCTCAAGATCCTCAGAAAAATGCAAAGACTTTTATGATATCCTGAAGAAGAACAAGAAATTTGAATGGGGTGAGAAGCATGAAGCAGCCCTGTAGGATTTGAAGCAGTATCTCTCAACCGCACCTCTATTGATGAAGCCTGAGGATGGTGAACCATTATCCTTGTATCTGGCAGTATCAGGGAATGCAGTAAGTGCAGTACTCGTAAAGGATCACGAAGGTCAGCAGTATCCTGTTTATTATGTTAGCAAAAGTTTGTTAAATGCTGAAACTAGATATTCTCACCTAGAAAAACTAATACTGGCTCTAGTAATGGCATCAACAAAGCTTAGACATTATTTTGAAACACATAGGATTCATGTTAAAACTAATTATCCTGTTAATAATGTGCTTAGGAAACCAGAAATGTCAGGTAGAATGGCTAAGTGGTCAGTAAAATTAAGTGCCTATGATTTAGTATATGAACCTAGAAATGCCATAAAGTCTCAGGCTTTAGCTGACTTTGTGGCTGATTTTAGTAGTGACATTCAGGATGAGGTAGACCTAGAAGTTCAACAGTTTGGAGAATCCTCAGGATCCTGGACATTATATACCGATGGTGCATCTAATGTAAGAGGAGTAGGATTAGGAATAGTACTAAAATCGCCACAGGGGGACATAATACCCCAGGCTGTTAGATGTGAATTCCCTGCTACTAATAATGAGGCAGAATATGAAGCTTTAATTGCAGGATTAGAATTGGCTAAGAGTATGAATATCAAGAATTTGCAAGTATATGTTGATTCTTTGTTAATTACTAATCATTTTAATGGGTCCTATGCAGTCAAGGGTGAGAAACTAATGGAATACCTCGGGGTTCTTAAAAAATTAGCAGGATATTTCGATGTTTTTACGCTTGAACAGGTACCAAGAGAGGATAACGCTGAAGCAGATGCATTGGCAAATTTGGGATCATCAATCAGGATACCGGAAGGAATCCCAATACCGATATTACATATCATGTATCCTGCAACGGATCCTCAGCATAAGGAAGTAGCAAGTATTCAAGATCCTGAAGTGGTGTATCCTGAAGAGGATCCTAAATCCTGGACAACTCAAATTATGAGATATCTCAAGGAAGGACATATCCCCGAAAATAAAAATCCTAAGGCATTTAGGATGAAGGTATCACGATTCACTATTATAAATAATATTTTATACAAGAAATCTCTTGCAGGACCATACTTGAGATGCTTGAAGGATCCTGAAGCCAAAGAAGTACTTCAGGATATACATGAAGGGGATTGTGGTAACCATACCGGGGGTAGGTCATTATTTTCAAAAGTGTTGAGGACAGGATATTATTGGCCAACAATGAGAAAAGATGCTGAAGAATATGCTCGAAGATGTGATGCATGTCAGAGGCATAGTAACATATTGCATCAACCAACTGAACCACTATATCCTGTAGCATCCCCTTGGCCGTTCATGAAATGGGGGATGGATATAGTAGGGAAGTTACCGAAAGCTCCGGGAGGAAAAGTCTTTATGCTGGCAATGACGGATTATTTCTCTAAGTGGGTTGAAGCTGAAGCATTTGTGCAAGTTAGAGAC
Source organism: Helianthus annuus (assembly GCF_002127325.2). Lineage (NCBI taxonomy): Eukaryota > Viridiplantae > Streptophyta > Magnoliopsida > Asterales > Asteraceae > Helianthus > Helianthus annuus. The sequence continues at coordinate 55,493,179 of NC_035446.2, forward strand.
CAAGAAGTAGTTTCCTTCATAAAGAGGAATATCCTGACCAGGTTTGGAGTACCAGTTGAAATAATTTGTGATAATGGGTCCCAGTTTATAAGCAAAAGGACTACTGACTTTTGCAAGAGTTGGGGAATCAAGATGATAACGTCTACTCCGGTGCATCCTCAAGCGAATGGGCAAGCTGAGTCTTCAAACAAGATAATAGTGAACAACTTAAAGAAGAGACTTGGAGCCAAAAAAGGAAGATGGGCAGAGGAATTACCCTTTGTGTTATGGGCTGACAGGACAACGGTAAAAAATGCAACCGGCCAAACCCCATTCTCCTTAGTATTCGGAGCAGAAGCAGTAATTCCAACGGAAATGGTGATACCTACTGCAAGATCTATCCTACAGAATCCTGAACAGAATCCTGAAGCCTTATGTCAAGATTTGGATACCATAGACGAAAGAAGAGACGCAGCAAGGCTAAGGATGGCAGCATATCAACAAAGAATATCCAGAGCATATAACAAGAATATAAGGACTAGGAGATTTCAAGTGGGTGATTGGGTGCTAAGGAAGGCTTTTCAGAATACTACTAATCCTGCCGATGGCAAGTTAGCTCCAAAATGGGAAGGACCATACGAAGTTGAATCAGAAGCAGGGAAAGGAGCATATAGACTCAAGAATATGGAAGGGGAATGCTACCAAGGTCTTGGAATGCTGTACACTTAAAGCTCTATTTCAAGTAAGAGTAGAATTTAATTTCTATCTCAGAATGGTATGTATCCTATCTCTTTTAAATATATATGTTTATTATCTTGAACCCAATACTGACTTAGGCATCGGAGGGGTGTTAGCCAAGCTAACACCCACCTTAGTTTACAATTGTTTTGCAGCATATGCTCCAGGATATAGCTCCAGGATATAGCTCCAGGATGTGTACTCAGGATAACTCAGAAGATTAGAGGATTGGCCCCCTCTCTCACGTTTAAGGGATACTGATCCCTTCACAGGTTTAAAGGTATTCACCTTTCTCCCGAATTGGGTTTAAACACCCCGCCTGGAGCGCAAGTTATTCAGGGATAGTTCAAGGTGGCGGGACCAGTCCATGTAAAAGTGGCTGACAATTTCGTTACTGTTGGCTATATCCTGAATTCTAAAGGTATATGAGGATTGATCACCCTCTCTCACGAAAGGGTATTTTCATACTCTCTAAGGTTTAAAGGTTTTCACCTTTCTAAGTCTTGGAGTTTATACACTCCCGCCTGTAGCGCATGAAACTCAGGGTTTATCCCCAGTATACGAAGGGTTCATTTCAGGATATCAAGAGTTTTGCCCTGAGGTATGTGGAATTCATTCGAGTCAAGAATATGAATACATTTATTTCTATGTTAAGTACAGGGGACATACGTCATACTATTCTGAAGATGGATTCGAGTTTATAAGTGTGCACTGGGGACAAGCCTATAATGAGGAATTGAAATTGATTCACTAAGAATCTCTGGTATGATCTTTCCTTTTTACTTAGATAATTAATAGGTTGTATTTTGATATCTTTATCAGCATATCTTTCAGGATATCTACCAGGATACATTTATAATGTGTTCCGAAAAATGTTCAAACAAAACAATTTTCACAAATGAAATTTATATCGACGACGACAATGATAAAGCCAAAAAAAGGTTATATTATTAACATAGCAAAAGATTATGCAATTGGCTTCGTCTCAAACCGAGACCCATCCACCAAAAGCATAATTAGTTTCCTAACATATTTACTTAACAAATGAAGGCTTCGTCTTGGAACCCAAGATACCTCCACCTTCACTTGTTAAAAGCGTTCAAAACAAACCATACTAACTGATGACCAAGGGCTTCGTCCTGAAACTCAAGATCCCTCCACCTTTGGCCATCATATTGTCTACGTGCAGGAAATTAAAATTGTTTAACAGACAAGAAAAGTAAATTGTTCAACACATCAACCATCAAACCTAAAAAAAAGTGGGCTCCGGCCTAGGCATCAATATCCATCATCGCCCACTCAGCTGCCCTCACACAGCGGCATCCTCTCCTGCTTTCCCCGGCTTCTCAGCACCAGCATCCTCTCCAGCATCCTATCCAGCATCCTCACCAGCATCCGCTCCAGCATCCTTCTTGTCTCCAGCCTGATCCGCCACCTCTGCTGACTTGGAAGATTCACCGGCTTCAGATGGGAGTGGCACAGCCTTGCCTCCGAGCTCCTTCAGGTTGGCTACCCAGGATTCAATTGGCCAGGATGGACAAACAAGACCTGTCTCCTTGGCCTCATAGGCCATCTTGATGCGTGCTTGTAGCAGGGAGACAATAGCGGAAGTCTTGATTCCTTCCCGGAAATTGATCATGGCCTGATCGTGATCCATTTGCATGGTGGCCAATTTGAGCTCAGCATCCTGGGTGACCTTTTTCAGCTTATCCTCATAGTGCCGGCTCTTTCCCTCGGCGATGGCACCTTGGTCGGCAACAGTGGTTTCAAGCTGCTTAATCCTGGCTTCATGAAGGGCGACAGTACCACATGCATCGTTGTACAAGTGGAGCAAATGCTGGAGGCCCTGTGCATCAATAACATGTACGAGTTAGAATCTATATATCTATAATGACCAAGATATCCTATCAGGATATCCTGTTAGGATATCCAGGCAGGATATGTGTGCAGGATATATATGCAGGGTATGCGTCAGGATATTACCTTGTTAAGGAAGGATGTCATCGGCTCTAAGGAATCGGTGAAGCTGAGATCGTCATAGGAGAACCCTCCTGAGCTTGGAGTACTGACCTCAAGGCCCTTCCTCTTTTTCGCTGTGGTAGCACGAGTTCTTGGGTTGGCCTTGGGAGCTGGAAGTGGCTTGGAGCTGGTGGCAGTAGGAGCCTCCTTCTTGACTAAGGTTGGAGTTGGATAGCTGTCGAGTTCGTCAAGGTCTAGATAGACTATAACTTTGCTGGAATCTGCACACAGGGAGTAAAATTCTAAACCTTTCCTAAAGATATCAAATAAAAAACATGTGTCTACAGGATATCTTGCAGGATCCTTACCAGACATGGTTGCGCTTGAAAGAGGGCTTGGAGTTGCTGGAGATGGGTTGAAACTTCTCTCTGCTTCCGGAAGGAGCCTGATAGCGTCTATTCTTTTCTGAGAATCTGCAAGGGGAGGTGCTAGCTTCCTAAAATCAGCTGTACAAGAAAACGACAAAGTCAGTTCAGGATATAAAGCAGGATAACAAGCAGGATCATCTTTAAACCCTAAATCCTACCCTTCTTCAACCAATGCACCGGATAATCCGCTCCACCAGGGATTGAATCTCTTTTTACGAAAAAGAATTTGGATTTCCATTCCTCTTCATTCCTGGTGGCTCGGAGGATTAGTGGGTCACTGGAAGTAGAATAAAACAAGAATCGACAAGAACTGTGGCACCTAAGTCGGTAGGCTAATGGGAGATCATGAACAGAGAGATCAGGGATGTGGTTGCTCTTGATTTGATCAAGAACGGACAAGACTCGCCAAAGCATTGGCATCGTTTGACTAAAACAGATTTTTGTGACGTCAAAGAACTCGGTGATAAATTCAGAAAAAGGAAATTGTAGCCCTAGAGTAAAGGGGAAAGCATTGAAACACAACCACTCGTCGGAAACCATGTCTGATCGGATTTCCCGATCAAACGGCCGGAACACTGTCCCTTTTGGGAAAATGCCGGAGGTTTTAAGGGCCGATAAGTGTGCACCGTCGAAGGTGCAAATTTCTTTCTCCGGATCCTGGAGAATATTTTGGTGGATGAACGTGGGAGCGGAGTCGCCGGAACTAGACCTGGTCTGCCTTGTCATATTGTGGCCGGAATATTAGAGAGAATAAGAAAAGAAGTTGAGAGAGAAGTCTTTACCTTTTTCTCTTTGGTAAAAGCTAAATGGAGATATACATGAGAAGATATAGGGAGCAATGAGTAAATATAGGCTGATCGGTTACAAGTAGTCACATCATGGGTCTTATCACTTAATTGCCTCGTTCTTCGGGAAAAAATATAACCGTTAGTGACCAGGATACTTAACGGTAACATTTTTTGGGGACAATTGTTATGGGTGAAATTCTGAGCCTATATCCTGGAAAATATCTTGATATATATCTTGTTTATTGTATCTGTTTACATCCGGGATGCTGACTCAGGATATTGGTAACATCCTGAATGGTATCCTCAGGATCACTAACGAAATTAAATGCAGGTACGTGGGTTAGAAGCTAGCAACGTTCATGAAGACCTTTTCTACTGAAGACTCGGTCCAAGTCGTTCACAAGAAGCCGTTGAAGCCGCATTACTCGGTCTACAACGTTCACATTGGAATATTCGGAGCATCCCATGTTTATAGGAATTTTAGTTTGTAATTCGTTACTATAAATAGTGGGTATATCAGATCAACTAGGACATCACAATCACACTCTCTACACTCTCAACACTTGCTTTCTCGCAACTTTCACAAAATTCATTGTAACACTTAGCGATCTGATCTATATCCTGCACTGTATCCTGAAGTTTAAAGCAATAAGAAGAACTAGGCAGCTGCGATTGTCAGCTCCCGAGGTTTTATGCCGGCGATCTAGATTGATCAAGGGCTTTCCTCGTACATCTCGTGTCATTTACTTTACTTTATTGCTCATTGTTTGATCGTAGATACAGCTCAATATCCTGAGCCGTATCCTGAACACTGTTTTTCCAAAGAACCTAATAAGCATATTTTCAACACACTTTTTAGCACACTACCTCACTCAACTAATTTGATCACTTAATTGCTTCGGTAATTTTTGACCAAAACAGTATCCTCAGGATCACTAACGGATTAAATGCAGGTACGTGGGTTAGAAGCTAGCAACGTTAACAAGACCTATTCCACGGAGGACTCGGTCCAAGTCGTTCAAGGAAAGACGTTGGAGCCGTATTACTCGGTTTACAACGTCTATAATGGAATATTCGGAGTAGCCCATATTTGTAGGGATTATTGTTTGTAATTCGTTACTATAAATAGTGGGTATATCAGATCAACTAGGACATCACAATCACACTCTCTACACTCTAACACTTGCTCTCTCGCAACTTTCACAAATTTATTGTAACACTTAGCGATCTGATCTATATCCTGCACTGTATCCTGAAGTTTAAAGCAATAAGAAGAACTAGGCAGCTGCGATTGTCAGCTCCCGAGGTTTTATGCCGGCGATCTAGATTGATCAAGGGCTTTCCTCGTACATCTCGTGTCATTTACTTTACCTTTTTGCTCATTGTTTGATCGTAGATACAGCTCAATATCCTGAGCCGTATCCTGAACACTGTTTTTCCAAAGAACATAACCAGCATATTTTCAACACACTTTTTAGCACACTACCTCACTTAACTAATTTGATCACTTAATTGCTTCGGTAATTTTTGACCAAAACACTTTCCATCTTTAGAATCTCGATCTGACTCTTTCATTTTTTTCATCAGCACCAACAAACTCATCTCTCCCTCGGATGTTGATCTTCACAGGTTCAGAATCAACTCCTGGCTATCTCCTCAGGTATCATAACCTCACTGTCCTGCACATTCTCTACCTCACAATAAATTTCACAAATTTAAAATTTGACAAATTTATATACCACTTGCAGGTAAATATCAACAATAAATGATTTTACAATGTTAATCTCTGATGAACCACTTGTAGAAATAAAATGATTTAACATATAACAGCTGATGACCACTTGTAGGCAAACACATACAAACTCCCCCTCACAAAAATATTCATCATGTTTAGCACTCAGAATTTTGAATATCAGCTTTCCAACATCAGTTGTCGAAAATCTTTTTGTATTTTTCAAAATTTATGCTAGAACACACTTAAAATCTTTTTGAATTTTTGAAAAGCAGAAATGAAATACAGTAAAGAAATATATACAGATAATATTTTTGTAAGTTTGTGTAAGAGGATCATATCAGTTTATGACAAATCACCAACACTGTTAAGCTTTAAACATTTTAAGTTCTAAACAATTCACTTAGATTGTCAGTATACTGGTCCATTTAAATTTTCATACAAAGTTCAACTGTTTCGAGATACGAGATTAGTGTTTTAAAGACTTAAACTTATTCGCGTATCCCACCTCTTGAATATACTCCCGTATCCAGATCCCAATATTCAGTCTTACAGGTGAATATACCTAGATGATATCTGTTAAAGGGTTAAATGCGAAACCATGAGAGCTCAGGTCAGAACTTCCGTTCGTGCAGAGAGATGATGGTTCGACTTTAGGTGTGTTCCCTTTAGAGAATCTTTTCTTCAACATCACATGATTAGCATTTTGCAATGTTTCATCATTTTTGTACTGAGGGCTAGCTTTAAGATTAAAGCAAATGCAAAGTATTATTCGAGGACTAGGCCATTGCTCCCGCAATATCAGAAGTCCCGGGATAATACCCCAGATATCACTGAGTATAAAGACCTAGTATTTGAGAAAGAGGGACCTTTCAAACAAGATTTCGGGGGTTACCCATATATCCGAGAAATGTTCCCCACGATATAAGCAAGTTTGATTTTTAGGTTTATATCTCGAAAACAATCTACTTTAATGTATAAAAACCTACTGGCATATCCACAGTGAGATTGTTTATCACATTTGACTTTCCAATTCTTTAGCATGTTGTGATAGTCCACTGATATACTATCATTTCCTCTTTTATACAATATAAAAATCTTTTTTCATTTTATCATGTTTTTGGATTTTTCAAATTTTCTAATGTTTTTGGATTTTCTAAAATTTCTTACTCCCCCTAAAATGCAAACACATTTAAAGAAATTTTGAAAACAAACTGTACAAGTAAAGTGACAACTGTTGTGAATTGCTTCAATTCGCCATCCACTCGGCATAAACAATCAGAACTCCCCCTTACAGTAAACTATTTTCCCATTATGATTTCAAAACACTTAAGTTTGTTTTAATCAAAATGGTTTTTCCGGAAAATAAGTTTTGTTGATTTTATAAATCACTTGTAGTTTAGGGGTTCATCATATTGTTTTTTCAACCACTTGTAATGAGGATTACATCAATTTCAAATTAATGACCTTGATTAATCACTTGTAAAAATAAACCTCTTGTCAACCACTTGGTTAACTAACCTCTGTGCCACTTGTAAAGATATAACAATTTCACGAAAATACCACTTAAAGGACGAAATATCACAGTTACCAACCTGTGAATTTCTCAAGAAAGATGTCGATTCCTACTTCACACTTAACAACCTGGGAGTTCCGGCAAGTCAGGATTTTACTTGTGAAAAACTGCCATCCAAGCCTGACCAAACTTGGATGTATCCTCCTCAACTTCACTTGGGTAATAAGTTGCTTTCTTTGTTTCATAAAAATCTTTTACCCCTTTCACCTTTCCCTCGACCATCTTTCCAAAAATCTTTTTAACATTTCCATTAAAAGCTTTTTCGACATCAAATTCTTTCTTTTCAGAATAGAATTGATTCCAGATCTCCACTTTACCAACTTTTGTTTTAAAATTTTCAGCTCGCAATGGTGGAAAGTTCTCATCATCCATTGGCGGAACTGATTTTTCTTCTTTTTGAACAAACTGTGGCTCCTCTGACTTTGTGGAATCAGATTCATTGCCAGATTTCACATCAGTTTTCTTAACAACCCATGTTCGGTTGTCAAGATTTGTTCTTCTTTTGTAAAATCGTTTTGAACATTCACCAACTTCATATTTTGAATTTTTGAAAACCTTGAATTGTTCTGTTAGTGGTTCAACATCAACAACTTTTTCTTTGAGTTTCTGAGAGACTCCCTGTTTTGTGTTGGTTGCTTTTGGGCAATTCCAAGCAATGTGACCAACTTCTTGGCGTCGGTAACAGGTCCTTGTCTCCTTTTTCCGATAAGCTCCATTCTTTTCAGACTTCTGTTTTTCAGCAAGAAACTCTTTATTTGATTGCCTCCAGAATGAGCTCTTTGCTTCTTCTTCCGAACTTGTCCATGAAACAAGTTTAGTATTTGTTTTAGAAATTTTCTCATTTTTATGATTTTCAGGTGGAATAAAACCAAGTCCTTTCTTTTTGAAATTACCGTTATGGTTTGGTTTCTTTTGAAACCCAGATCCAGAACTGTAACCCTTTTTCTTGTTTAAACGTTGCTGAACTCTTGAAGTGTACTTTTTAGGTTTTTCATTAAGATTTACATCTTTTATTTTAGAAAAATTAATTTCTGTTAATTTGAAAAACTTTTTGATCTTTTCAAATTGAACACTTCTTATTGGAAATTCTTTATCAGAATATAATTTGTCAGAACCATTCAAAGTATATGCAACTTCAAATGTTTCATCATTTAAATTTGATTTTGACAACAAAAATTCTTTACTGTAAACCCGTTTAACTGACGATTTTGGACTGTTGACTGACGAACTCGAACTTCTAGACTCAGACTTTGACTCCGACTCCTCATCTTTATCCAACACCTGATCGACCACTTTCAATTTATTAACACAGACTCATGATCAGTGTTAGACGATGTGAATGTGACATCAATATTGTCTGGTAAAACATCAATTGTTTCGGATTTTAACTTTATATCGACAACCTTTTTGACTTGCTCCTCATTCGGTTAGGCGAATAATCTTCTTAAATCGGAGGTGGACACTTGTTGTAATTGAAACTTTGTTTCTTACCAGTATCCTTCTTCTTCGGCTTGTCATCTTGAAATGCTTCTAGACCTGCAACAGTTGGATAAATTCGATCAATCAAATAATCAGAACTAGAATAACTTTGTAACAATCGTCTGATTCTTTCATTCTCTTTTTTTTCTTTTTCCGACTCTTGCTTCCACTTTGCACTTTCTTTAATGTAAAAATTTATTGCTTTCTGCTTTGACATCATCACAGCATTCATCATAGTCAAAGCATCTTCTCTTTCAGAATTTGTCTTTTGTAAACCAGTCACTGTTCTGTTCAACACATCATATGTCTCTTTCACGTAATTGAGACCGAACAGTAACTTTTCTTTCATCTTATCTTGTTCACTCAACTTCTCATGCTTTTCTTCACACTTCTTGCAAGATTCAGAACACTTTAAGCATGGTTTGATGACCTCAACAATCTTCTCAACTTCGATTATCTTTTCCACTTCAACAACTTTCTCAACTTCAACCATCTTCTCAGCGACTTTAACTTCTTTTTGATTCTTTGCAGCTCGCTTTTCCTTTAGCTTCTCAATTCTATCTGCAAAATAAAATTGAAAACTTTCAGGAGATATATGAGTTGTTGCAATATTAATATGCATTTCTTCCTCATCATCACTGTCATCAGATGATAATTGCTCAGTTGAAGATTGATCAAAAACTTGTGTTTGTTCTGAATATCATCTGAAGAATTAGATTCCACATCTTCATTCTTCTCATTATCACCAAACATTTTCATCCATTCTGTAAACAAATCTGGTTCTTTAGCAATTTGTGCAATAAGTGCTACTGTTTTTGAATCGGGTGGAATATATTTATCCCAACTGAAACCTGTTACCACCTTTTCATCATCTTGATCAATGATACCATAATAAGCTTTCTTATTTGCATCTTCGATCATTTTGGCATGAGCAGTTTGTGGTTCCTTTTGTTGATGCGGTTGATTAGTAATTTGTTGATATATAGCCTTTCGATAATAATAATTTTCACCAAATGGATTCTTTGTTCCACTAGCTTCTCGATTAGTGCATTCCCTCTTGAAATGACCTTTCTCCCTGCATCGAAAACAAGTAACTTTAGATTTATCAAAACCTAAAGTAGAAACATGTGCATCCAGAAAATCATTTCTTCCTGTAATCATTTTGAATTTTTCAGCTCTTCTCAAAACACTTGCTAAACACCAGTTGATATCCATTAGCTCCAATCTTCTGCATCAATCTGATCGTAGTCCTCTTTCGTCAACATAGGATTTCCGATCCTTCCTGCAACCAATCCCTCATAGGATTCTAGTACTATAGCTAGTAATGCCATGTGATCTTTAGCAACTTCTTCAGAAAAACTTTGACCATTTGGAAGATTCAATGCAATGTTACACTGTATCACATATCCATTTCCACTTTTTAAGCTTTGAGATTGATAACTTGAAGTTGAACTCTTTGGATTAACACTTGGATATGAAGAACCTCCACTACTGCTGTTTGGACTTTGATTGACTGTTCCAGATGAATTCTCAGCACTGAAAGCAGTTTGAATTTTTGGACTTGCTTCGATATCTTGAACACTTCCTTTGTAATACATTTTGATGTCTTGTTGACCACTCGGATTGTTCATCCTAGAAATCTTTTGTTGTTCAAGATCTTGTCCTTCAATTTTCTCAATGAATTGAGAAATTGTCAAACCATCATATTCTCCAGTATTCTTCAAAATCATCAGAAATGTACCCCACTGTTTCTGTGGTAGAGCATCAGCCAATTTGTCAACCCATTCTTCTCGTTCTTTGTTTATATCTAACAAAGTCATTGAACGAACTAAGTGATAATATCTCTCAATCAGTTTCTTTGTACCCTCACCTTGTAAGCTCGTAAACAGATCAAACTCTTTCTTTAATAATGCTTTCTTGTTCCTGATCATCTTCTCACTTCCCTCAAACTTAACACGAAGTGCATCCCAAATTGAACGTGAAGTGTTATCATGTTGAAGTAAAATGAATATGTCTTCTTTCACAGCTTGCTGTAGCAGATTGATCATCATCTTTTCTGCTTTATACATGTCTCGTTCTTTGTCCAACAACTTAGAAATTGCTTCGGTAACTCCCAAATCAGTACGAGGTCTAACATACTTCTTCTTAATACATTCCCAAGTTCTCAAATGATTTGCTTGCACCCAATTCTCAAATCTATCTTTCCAACCATAATACTCCTCAATGCCCATTAGCTTCGGGGGTTTTTGCAAAGTTCCAGTTTCATTCTCCATGTTCATGTTTTGAGCAATGGTAGCTAGAGTAGTCGGAGATGAAGCAAACGCGTTATGGAATTCCTCTTCCATGATTCGGTAACAAGTTTCAAAATCAGACACTTTCAAGCGGAATTAGATTTATCAAACAATATCTCCCAAGCGAAATTAACCCTTAAGCGAAATAACCTGTCCAAGCGAAATTACCTGCATAACAGCTTTAAACGAAATTAGAGGTTTGAAGCGAAATTAGTAATTTTGTGTGAACCTGTCAAACGAAACTTAATTTCGTACGGAATTACACAAAATTTCAAACGAAATTAACTTTTTGGAACGAAACTATAATTTCGCATGAAATCTCTCAAGAGAAATACTAATTCCGTGCGGAATTAGTAGCAATTTCAAACGAAATTAATATCAAACTGTAATTCCGTGCGAAATTAGAGTGCTATTCCATGCGAAATTATGCTAATGTCATCATTTCGGTCAAACTTTTGTCAAATTGATCAGGTTTTAGCTCGATTTTAGGTCCAATTCTTTCAAGGGTTTGTTAAAACACAATTTCGCTTATGATGTGTGAAATTCAAACCATTTTAACCGTGAAAATTTGTTCAATTTAGAAAAGAAGGTGTAGAAGTTAGAGAATTTGATGAAATCAAGCTGAATACAGTAGAACTCCTCCTCCTGAGCTCTGATACCACTTGTAGGATCGTTTTACCGACCGAAACGAGTCGTTCAGAGGCGTTCTACTCAATATGAAAAGCGGAAACAGACATATCGAGTTCTATTCAGCTAGATATACACTTTAAATGTCTTCCTGATTGATTTGACAAAGTTTTACAGTGAAACGACACTTCGCCAGCACTTCGGCTCCGGAAACACACATACATGAATCAATCAAACGAAATTACCTGACCCCTATATATAGCATGTCTAATTTCGCATGAACATGTCTCAAACGGAATCACCTTCACACGAAATCTAATTTCGTGCGAAATTACATGCTGATTTCGTGTGGAATTACACATGGTAATTTCATGCGAAATTACCTGTTTCATGCGAAATTACATGTTTTCTTGATTTACGAGCCCTGATCTAACTACAAACATACATGACTCGATACGAGACGAAATCAACAGACGCATGCACCAACATATGTCCTATTTCAGGTTTTTGAAGCTAAACAACTAAGGATCCTTGATCCTAACCTTTCATTAAGGTTTGTCTTTTGGTTATCCTGATTGTAAATGTTAAAGGTTTAGGATCCTAACTTGGATTCTCAGGTATGATCCTTGATCACTTTGATATTATTCTTTATTTATTTAAGTGACCCTTATTCTTTGACAACAGGATACATGATCCTTAAGTTACATCACTTTTTGAATTTTTCGATTATAGGATATTTGATCCTTTATCATATCCTAAACTTTTTTACATGAATTATTAAACTTTTATTCTCAACTTATGAATTCAAACGAAATATATCATAACATTCGAAAAGTAAAGTATTCATAAATGCAACAAGACATGAAATAGCCAAAAGATTAAAATTTTATTTATTCACCAGAAGTTAAACCCTTAAAAGGTTGTCAAAATTGTCAACCCAAGTTTCTACCAGCAAAACGTGGCCCGTCCACTTGGGTTGGCAAAGGGTGTCCATATTAACAAGGTCTAAGTGCAGGAAATAAAGGCGGCATGATAACAAATGGTTTCATCCCCCAAACAGAGGATCCATCCACCACCCATTATCCTACCTATTGTCCAAGGATCCATGATCCACAACCCTAAAAACTATTGTTTAAGTACAAACCATCATTGTTTAGAAAACACGACAACCAAAAAACAACTACCAAATCATAAAAAATGGGCTACGGCCGCGTCTAGATAAATCCATCATCGCCCATTTCTGCAGCTCACACCTTCGCTGCATCACCATCGCCTCCAGCTCCTGCGTCACCAGCCTGATCCTTAGCCCCACTGCCACTTGCCTCAAGCATTAAGACCTCTGCAGCCTCCTCTTCATCATCCAGCACAGCCAGCTTAGCCTTCCAGCCCTCCTGGTCCCTATTGGTCCTGTCAAAGTCAGGATCCTCAGCCTCCTTGGCCATCTGCAGTTTGATCTTGTACATAGTGATGGTGGCAGAGAGTTTAGCATCCTCCATCATCTCATTCTTCTCATGATCAACAGTCATGTGAGCCATGACCAGCTGCTTTTTTGCCAAGTTGAGCTCTTTCTCGAGGGTGGAGATGGTTTGATCCTTGGCCAGGTAGATCTTTTGGAAGTCCAGCTCCTTCTGCTCAGCCTCTTCAACATATGCATCAAAGAGCATCTGGATCTCAGCAAATTTCTGCAAAAATTAAAAGATAAAAGTCAGGATCCGTTATCCTCAAATCAGCAGGATAATCAGTCAGGATTGAGGATCCTTACATCAGAGAAGTATTCTTCAAACTGGTGGCGGATGAGGGGCAGGCCTTCAAGATTGTCAGCCTCAGTGGTCTTCCTCTTCTTTCCTCCCTTGCCCTTGGAGGTGACAGGCTTAGGGATTGGAACGCTTGGGCTAGCAGCAGATTTCTTCTTCCCGGACCGGGCAGAGACAACATCAAGATCAGTGATGCTAAAGCGAGTGGCTGACCTTGAAGATTTTCCAGCACCTACAAAGGACAAATAACAGATAAGTATCCTTAATCTTTATTTATTTACTCATATATAAAAATAAACACTTACTTGACATTGTGACTGAACCGGAGGATACTTCTTGTGAATCCTTTATGTTAGCTTGGATTGACCTTACTGCAGGATCAAGGCTCCAGAAAGCAGCAATCCTTTCTTTTGTTGCAGGTGATTGAATGAGATGAGAGACTGAGATAGCTGCATAAAAAAACAGGAAAGAATCAGTTATCCTCAACAAAGACAGAGTTATCCTATGATCCTTCTATAAGGATCCTATATCCTACCATGGGTGGTCCACTTTATGGGGAGATCTTTCCCATCAGGGATAGAGTCCCTCCTAACAAAGAAGAAACACTTCTTCCAGTTGGTGTCGTTTTTTGTGGTCTTGAGGATTGGGTGAGAATCACCAGGTTTGTGTTTGAACAAGAATCGGTGTGAACCATGGCTCACAAGGTTGTATAATTCAGCCAGTTCCGACATTACTAACTCTATGCCTTCCTGCTCAATGATATTTTCTAAAGTATACAATACTTTCCACATCATTGGCATGGCCTGAATATAGCACATGCCGGTGAGGGAAAAGAAAGATTGGGTGAAGGTAGGGAAAGGATAGGAGAATCCTATCAGGAATGGGGTGGCCGGAAAAGAAACCCAGGTGCTCGAAACAGAATCACTTTTGGCAGAAGAGTCAAAAGATTTGAAGACGGTATCCGCCGGAAAACAATGGCGGGCCCGGTCAATCTCCGGATCGGTGAAGCAGCAGAGTTCCTTCGAAGGATGTTGGAGAATCCCTTTGCTTTTCAGGGGACTATCTTTCTGGTGATCCTTGGCAGGGGAGGATCGTAGCTTCATTGTAGTCTTCAGGTTTTGACGAAAAGAAGAATAGAGGAAGAAGATGCAGAGAGAATGGAAAGAGAAATACCTGATCGATCTTTGAATGAGGATTTAAAGGAAGTAATGCATGAATTTAAATGCCTATCGATCCTTATCTCTAACCTATTTATAATCATGATTCTGTAGGATGTCACTTCAATGACGCAGGCTGTGTAACGGCTAGTTCGATCCTAACGGCTATAATCCCGTTGGACAGTTTGTTGCAGATAAGATCAAAAATACGACTCGTTAATTTACATTTTACTCCTCATATTTTGGGGGCAATTGTTAGGGATAGATTTTCTATATCTAAGGATCACGGATCCTCATATACTGCCAGGATCACGGATCCTCAATTCTGTTTGAATTAAGGATCATCAGAAGACATTGCAGGATCAGGATCCAGGATCCTTATTGTTATCCTTACACTAACGGTTGCCTTCGCTATGTTTAAGTTTGTTTTGCAGGAGTATACATGTTGGACTTGGTCTTGCCGATATTCTTGGAGAATATGCTCTCAATATTCCGCACGTTTTTAGGTGGAGTAACCGTTATGGAGGTAGTGGGAGGCTAGTATGATTTGCGGAATGTTAGTTAGATAACTTATTTCTATTTTTAAAGGGGATAACAAGCTTGAATTAGACAAGCTAGCTAACACACACACACTCTCGCAAGCTCTGGGCAATACATTGGCGATTTCATACACTTTTGAACATTAGTGATCCTTGTAACAAGCTTGTTATCATCCCGAGTTGTAACAATCATTTGTCTAATTATAGTTGGTGATCGGTAATTTCCATCACCCGAGGTTTTTTATGCCAGAGATCAACTCTTGATCAAGGGCTTTTTCCTCGTATAAATCCTTGTGTCACTTGTTCATTTTACTTGCAAGTTGTTCATTCAATTGTTCATTGATTCAAGCATCACACCTCACAACAAAAGATTTCGTTGCATTATCCTAGCTTGATTTTTGACCAAAACAACAATGAACTAATCCTTGCAATGCAGAACCTAGGTGAAAAAGCAAGATGGCCCAAAAAAAGTGATAAACCAGTTGTAACAAAAGACAAATCCAAATGGTGTGCATATTGTTTTGGTCAAAAATCAGACGAGGATAATGCAACCAAACTCTTTGTTACGGGGTATGATGCTTGAATTGGTGAACAACAATAAGGATCACTTAGAAGTAAATTGCACAAGAGACACAAAGATTTATACGAGGAAAAAGCCCTTGATCAATGAATGATCTCCGGCATAAAAAACCTCGGGTGATGGAAACTACCGATCACCAACTTCCAATTAACCAACAATTGTTTACAACTTCGGATAATAGCGAGCTAGGTACAAGGATCACTATGGTATATCGTGCAGGAATGTGTAAAAATTGCTAAGTGTTTTGCCGTATGCTCAAGAGTGCGGTTGTACGAGTGTGTGTAGCCAAAATTAGCCAAGTGTTTCTAAAGCTAGCTTGCTACCCCTTTTAAAATAGAAGTTAACTAGCCTAACAAACTGTCCGCAATTCGTGCCATGCTCCCACGTTCTCCACAACGTCCATTTTCAGTCAAACACGTGCGAAATAACCGTGGAATATTCCTTAGTAACGTTGCCAAGACCAAGTCCAACTTGTTACTCCTGCAAAACAATATGAAATTCAAAGTAAACAATCGTTAGTATAAGGATCCTTAGGATGATCTATGATCCTGATCCTAAAGCACTTCTGAGGATCACTATCTGTCACAGAAGTAAGGATCACTAATAGGATAATAAGTGAGGATCATAGGTCATTAAAAAATCCTGCCCTAACACATATCATGAAGATTTTGGTCATCTCACCGAAGAATGTATTGCACTGAGAAAAGAGATTGGTTATTTGTTAAGCAAAGGGCACTTGAAGGAACTGTTGGGAAGAAAAAAGTCAAGGATCCAGGATCCTGAAAAAGTTCCAGAAAGAGCTCCTGCTCCTCCTGCTGATGCACAAATTGTCAACTTCATATCCGGAGGATCAGACATATGTGGTACTTCCTTTTCAACAGCCAAGAGGCATGCCAAGGAGACCAAGATGGATAATGGGGATAGACCCATCCGAACCTCTACTGTCACACAGGAGAAAGTTATAACTTTTGATGAGGATGATCGTGTTGATGTTCAGGATCCTCATCATGATGGTCTTGTTATTACCTTGTTTATATCTAACCATTTTGTTCGCAGGATCTTGATAGATGGAGGAAGCTCAGTAAACATCATTCAACTTGATGTCCTCAAGAAGATGAACATCCCCGAATCGGATATTGTCCCAAGATCCTCAGTTCTTGTGGGATTCAGTGGAGAAACCAAGAACGCATTAGGGGACATTAAACTTCCTATCTACATAGAAGGACTTCATTCTTATCAGAAATTTTGTGTTATAGATTGCTTATCCTGTTGCAATGTTATCCTTGGCAGGCCATGGATACATGACATGAAGGCAGTCCCATCTACATATCATCAATGTGTAAAGCTTCCTAGTCCATGGGGTGTGGTGAAGGTTGAGAGTGATAAACAAGAAGCCAAGAATTGCCACACATCATCAATGAAACCAGCCTCAAGACCCAGGGAGCAATATCAATTAAAGCATCCCGCAAGAGATGTCCTGGAGGCAAGAGAACAAGATATGAAAGATATCCTTATGGATCCTCAGGATCCTGAATCCAAGATCTTCATAGGATCAGGGATCTTCAACAACATTGAACAGGATCTAGTATCCTTCCTAAGGAAGAGAAAAACTACCTTTGCCTGGAAGCATGAAGACATGACAGGTATCTCTGAAGATATAATTACTCATAAACTTGGCATTGACAGGTCATTCAAACCCATACATCAAAAGAGGAGGAAATTTGCACCTGAGAGAAATGCCATTATCCAGGAGGAGGTAGATAAGCTGCCCAGAGCAGGTATGATAAGAGAGGTCAAGTATCCAAGGTGGTTAGCCAATGTGGTTGTTGTTCAAAAGAAAAATGGAAAGTGGAGGGTATGTGTCGATTTCACTGATTTAAACAAGGCATGTCCCAAGGATCCTTTCCCGTTACCCCACATTGACTCCATGGTGGATACTACCGCGGGTCATGAGTTGTTGACTTTTATGGATGCTTAATCTGGATTTCAGCAAATTCAGATGGAACCATCTGATCAAGAGGATACAGCCTTTATGACCCCAACTGGTATATATTGTTATATTGCTATGCCATTTAGACTAAGAAATGCAGGTACTACTTATCAAAGGCTAGTCAATATGATGTTCAAGGAACAAATTGGACACACTATGGAAGTCTATATAGATGACATGGTGGTTAAGTCCAAGAAAGCTGAGGATCACCTTAGAGATTTGGAGGAAGCATTCGATATCCCTGATAAATTCAACATGAAATTGAATCCTTCAAAGTGTCACTTTGGTGTTAAAGCAGGCAAATTCCTAGGCTACATGGTAACAAAAAGAGGCATTGAGGCAAGTCCAGAGCAAATCAAGGCAATTGCGAATATAAAATCTCCTGCCAATGCAAAAGATGTGCAAAGATTGACAGGGAGGATCGCAGCCTTGAACAGGTTCATATCTAAGTCATCAGAAAAGTGCAAGGAATTATATGACATTCTGAGAAAGAACAAAAAATTTGAGTGGACTGAAAAGCACGAAAATGCTCTCAAAGCCCTTAAGGATTACCTATCCTCAGCTCCTGCCTTGATGAAACTAGAAAAAGGGGATATATTATCCTTATATTTGGCAGTCTCTTCCAAAGCAGTAAGTGCGGTCCTTGTTAAGGATCACGAAGGTACACAACATCCTGTCTATTATGTAAGTAAGAGTTTGCTTGATGCTGAATCCAGGTATTCACATTTAGAAAAACTTATCCTTGCTTTGATTATGGCATCTACTAAATTAAGACAATATTTTGAAACTCATGCTATTATTGTTAGTGTTTTGGTCAAAAATCAAGCTAAGATAATGCAACCAAATCTTTAGATGTGAGGTGTGATGCTTGAATTAATGAACAATGCTAAGGATCACCCAGAAATGTAATGGACAAGTGACACTATGATTTATACGAGGAAAAAGCCCTTGATCAAGAGTTGATCTCCGGCATAAAAAACCTCGGGTGATGGAAACTACCAATCACCAACTTAGATTAAACAAAATGTGTTACAACTTCGGATGATAGCGAGCTTGTTACAAGGATCACTAGAGTGAAATGTGCAAAAGTGTGTATGAAATCGCCAAGTAGTGTTCAAGAGCCAATTGAGAGCAGTTATGAGTGTGTGTTTATGCCGAAAATAGCCAAGTGTTCTAATCAAGCTCGCTATCCCCATTTAAATTTAGTAAATATCTAAGATAACTAACTATCCGCAATTCGTGCCCTCTCCCCACGATCTCCATAATGTTCACAATGGTCAAGCACGTGCGGAATAAAAGAGAATATGCTCCAGGAATATCGCCATGACCAAGTTCAAGCACGTACTCCTGCAAAACAATTCCATATTCAAAGCAGACAATCGTTAGTGTAAGGATCACTATGATGATCCAGGATCCTGATCCTTCAATACTCTCTAAGGATCCTAAACTCAAACATAATTAAGGATCCTTAAACCCAACAGCAATTGAGGATCACTGATCATTGGAAAATCCTCCCCTAACAATTGCCCCCAAAATATAAGGAGTAAAAATGTAAATAAACAAGTTATATTTTCTCGTTCTTATCCGCAACGAACCAACGGATAAATAGCCGTTGTAGTCGAACTAGTCGTTACCAGTCTGACGTCACTGAGGTGACTGCCCTGCAAGATCATGATTATAAATTGAAGTTAGGGATAGGGATCAATGTGCATTTAAATTCAAGAGAGACTCCCTTTAAATCCACATTCGAAGATCAAGCAGGTATTTCTCTTTCCTTTCTCCCTTTACGTTTTCTTTCTGTTCATCTTCTTCTTTACCCTCATTATGACTAAAATGATGCTGAGATCCTCACCGGCCAAGGATCACACAAAAGATAGTCCTCTAAAGAGCCAAGGGATCATCGAAGACTCTGCGAAGGAACGATGCTGCTTCACTGATCCGCAGATAGACAGGATTCACCACTGTTTTCCGGCGAGTACCATTTTCAAAGCTTTTGATCCCACCATTCTGAGTGATTTCGTTTCTGAAACCTGGGTAGCTTTCCCGGTCACCCCATTCACAATAGGATACTCGTATCCTTTCCCTGAATTCACCCAGTCTTTCTTCTCTCTCACCAGCATCTCCTATATCCAAGCGATGCCAATGATGTGGAGGGTCCTGAGTACCCTTGAAAGAATCATTGAGCATGAAGGCATTGATCTGGGAATGTCGGAGATAGCAGAGATGTACAATCTTGTGAGCCACGGATCCCACCAATATCTATTCAAACACAAACCCAGCGAAGAACACCCCATCCTCAAGACCACTAAGAATGACACCAACTAGAAAAGGCGGTTCTTCTTTGTCAGAAGGGATACCATCCCGGATGGAAAGAATCTGCCAAGGAAGTGGGCCACCCATGGTAGGATAGAGGATCCTCAGAAGGATCACCGAATAACCTTGATTCTGATGAGGATCACTAACGTCCTTTTGTTTCTTCTATGCAGCTATCACTGTTTCGCATATTATCCCATCACCTGCCACCAAGGAGAGGCTTGCTGCTTTCAGAAAACTTGATCCTGCAATAAGGTCATTTCAAGCAAATACCCAGGATTCTCAAGAAGTATCCTCAGGTTCTGTAACGATGTCAAGTAAGTATCCCATTTTGTGCATAATAAAGGTTTAAATAAAAATGAAATAAGGATACTTATCTGTTTTGGGTGTGTAGGTGCTGGAAAATCATCAAAGTCTGCTTCTCGCTTCAGTGTCACTGACCTCGATACCGTGCGATCCTCAAAAAAGAAGCCTACTGCTAGCCCTTCCGTCACAATCCCCAAGGCAACCACTTCGAAGGGAAGAGGTGGAAAGAAAAGGAAGGCTGCCGGTACCCTTGAAGGTATACCTCTGATCCAGCATCAGTTTGAGGAATATGTTACCGAGGTAAGAATAACCGATCCTTAAATATGATTCTTGTACATGATCCTTCCATACTGAGGGTAAGGGATCCTGAATTGTATCCTTTCCTTTGTAGAAATTTGCTGAAATCCGAGACTACGTAGGGAGCATTGAAGAGATTGAGGAAAAATACTCGGACCTCCAACAAGTGGCGTTGCTCAAGGATTATAAGATTGCCTCCCTCAAAAAGGACCTCAATAAAGCAAAAACACAGACGGTTGCATCTCAGATCAACGCTGACTATGAGAAGCACGAGGTCATGGAGGATGCTAAAGTCTCCGCTGCCATTGCCATGTACAAAACCAAGTTGCAAATGGCCCAAGAAGCTCAGGATCCTAATTTTGACAGGACCAACTAGGACATGGAGGGCTGGAAGGCTAGGCTGGCTGAGCTGGAGGATGAAGAAGAGGCTGATGAGGTTCTGGCAATCGAGGAAACCGACAGTGGCAAGGATCAGGCTGGTGGAGATGGTGGAGCTGGTGAAGGTGGTGCAGCAAAGGTGTAAGCTGCATGAATGGGCGATGATGGACACTTCTGGACATAGTCGGAGCCCATTTTTTTAAAGTTTGGTAGTAGTTTTTTGGTTGTGATGTTTTTGTTGAACAATGATGGGTTGTATTTTGAACAATAGTTTTTAGGATTATGGATCAAGGATCCTCAGACAATAGGTAGGATAATAGGTGGTGGAGGGATCCTCTGTTTGGGGGACGAAGCCACTTGTTATCTTGCCGTCCTTTATTTCCTGCACTGTTATGACCAGATGAACAATGGACACCCTTTGCCAACCCATGTGGACGGGCCACGTTTTGCTGGTAGAAACATTGGTTGGAAATTTTGACAACCTTAAAGGGTTTAACATTTTGTGAATAAATAAAACCTTAACTTTTTGGCTTATCTTGTGTTGTTATCCTTATGAATACTTCAGTTTCCAACTGTTATTATATACTTTGTTTGAATAAGAAAAGTTGAACAAATCATGTTTAAGAGTTTTAGAATATGATCCAGGATCAAATATCCTATAGTCGATAAACTTAGCAAGATTATGCAATTTTAGGATCATTAGGTCTGTTGTCAAAGAATAAGGGTCACTTATACAGATAGAATAAAAATGAATAAGGATCATACCTGAGAATCCTAGTTAGGATACTCCTTAACAATTATGATCAGGATAATCAAAAGACAAACCTTATTAGAAGGTAAGGATCAAGGATCCTTGCTTGTTTAGCTTCAAAAACTTGAAATAGAATATAACTTGGGACAAAGCCAATATAGAAGACAAGTTAGTAACTGGGGACAAGCCCAAAGGATAACTGGGGACAAGTGTAACACCCCGAAAATATGAATTTTTATATTATAAATTAAATGTTGGTTATAACCAAGATAAAGTGACTAGGAATGAATAACCTAATTAATCACAAGCCAAGTAATAATAAGGGAACTTGGTTAAATCACACTATATAAAATTTGAGGAAAATTGAGGGGCCAAAAGCGACAAAACCGAAAATGGTTTTTATTAAATAAAACAACAAAAACCAAAACATACATTAAGTGTGTGTTCTGGTTCGACTAAACACAGGGGGCGACTAGGAAGTTCCCCTTCAAACCCTAACTCTTACAAAACTCACCAATTGAAGGCTCAAATCAAGTCTAAATTGAAATCTGAATATAGATTAGTGATCACCTCGGCGAAGGGATCATAAGGTATGTGAAATTTCACTATTTGGTTCCATCTTAAATTTTAGATGAACTTATGAAATTCGAATATGAGCTTGCATGATCATTGTTTGGATGAAATTAAGAATGAAATTATGTCTAGGAGTAAACCCTAGCCATTTACTTGTTGAATTGATGCTTATAATTGTGAATTCATGATCCTACACTCATGTGTCAAGTGGGTTTTGTAGAAGTATGTTAAACACTAGGATTATCATTGATAACTTAGTGTATTTGAGCTTTATGGAGTGAATTCTAACTTGTTGATATGAAAAAATTACATGAACTTGAGAAAGGATGCTTAAATCTTGGCGAAATAGTTAGTTAAGAACTTGATTTTTAATTGTATGAAAAATAGCAAACCCTAGTTTTCTCTCAAGCAAATGGAGAAAACGGCGCCTCACAAATCCTATGATCAAAATTCGTGATTTCTTCTTGCTAATGAGGATTGATTGTGTGATTAGGGTCTCTTGATTCCTGATTTCCAATTCCAATTCAGGTTAATCTTTAAGAATCCGTTTTTATACATTAGGGTTATGTTTTTTCCATCCTTTTTGCAATTTTCTTTGGCTGCTGTTGTGTTTGGGTTCATTGGGTGCTTGTGTTTCGTAATTGTTTGGGTTTTATCAAGGGAGAGTGTTTAAATTGCAGTAAACAATCGTTGATTTCAAGATTGGCTGAGATTTCTTGGCCGTTTTTGGGTTTGACGAATTAGGGTTTCAGGTTTGAGTTGACGGCTGATTGTATTAACGAATTAAGGTTTCTTAATAACCTGATTTGGTTTCAATCTTTGGCCGCAATTCAGATCAAGCAAGTTAACGTGTTCTGAAGAGTTGTGGCTGCTGAAATGGATGAACAAAATGCAGACAACGTAAACGTCTTTGCGAGGAAAATAAAGAATATTGACGGTAAACCTTTTGAGCCAAAACTAACGTCAAATATAGCTGCGAGGGTCTCCGAACTGAGCAAAAAGGTAACCTTTATGCTGCCACTAGATGATGATGAACAGGTTGGTTGGTCGATCTGATTCTCCTAATCAGCAATATGCTAAGGTTTTTGATAAAAGAAAGGTAGCTTTTGTGCTCCCGTTGAATGATGTTAGTCCTATCCCTCGAGCTACTTCTCAATCGTACGCTAATGTTTTGTCAAACAATCAAGCTGTCCAGGGGGGTGTTAACATGGATTCGGGTTCGAATGCTCAAAATTCAGCAAGGAATGCTAATGAGTCGGCTGATCAAGCTCCTAAAATTAACTTTAGGTCGCTAAAGTCGGATGTCTCCTTGGAAGGAGTGGATGTAGTTTTACCAATTGATTCTGTTCGTCAGGTTAACAACAGGTTAGCAAATACTCTTTATGGTTACTTCCTGGGGGATAGAATTGCTTATCCGGTTGTTGAATATTTTGTTAAAACAAATTGGAAAAAGCATGGTTTTCAGAAAATTATGATGAATTCGCATGGGTTTTTCTTCTTCAAGTTTGAAGATAGTCAGGGTATGAATAATGTTCTTGAAGGGGGTCCTTGGCTGATTCGGAACAAACCTCTTTTTCTCAACACTTGGTCCCCTACAAGCATTCTTAAAAAAGAAGATATTAAAAAGGCTGCGGTTTGGGTGAAATTGCATGAGGTTCCTCTAGCGGCGTATACTGATGATGGGTTAAGCATGTTGGCGTCTAAAATTGGTTCTCCTTTGCGGTTGGAATCGTATACTATTGATATGTGCAACGAGGCTTGGGGACGAAGCAGCTATGCTAGGGCCCTCATTAATATCTCTGCTGAACATGACTTTAAAGAGGTCCTAACCATGGCTATTCCTGAGTTGGATGAGACCAAGTATGTCAATGAGACTATTCGTGTGGAGTATGAATGGAAACCCCCGAGATGTACCCACTGCTGTGTATTTGGGCATGATTCTCAGGAGTGTCCAAAATGCATTCGACCGACAGTGAAACCTCCTAAAATCAGTCCGAAAGTAGATGAGGATGGTTATACGGAAGTCAAGACAAAGAAGAATGTAAAGAAGAGTGGTTTTCAAGTTAACAATCAAAAGCCCAAGTTTGAATATAGACCCGTGGATAAAAAGAAAAAGGCAGTGAGTTCTTCCTACGTGAATGCGCGGTGCACTAGTACGTCCAAGGTTCAAACACACAATTCGTTTAGTGCTCTTGGGTTTGTTGGGGGGAATGGGGGTTCCTTGCAGGGGAGATATAAAGGAGGTCGTGAGCTAAATGAGGAGTCTGACGAGGACGAGGTAGAGGTTGTATATGATGAAACGAATGAGTTTATGACATCGGGTACACATCCTACGTCTTCCAGTACAGGGGCAAGCACCTCTCACATAAAGTTGTCCAATGGATAGGTGGCTTCTGTTCCATGCAATGGGGCTGCCGGTTGGTAGCAATTTCATATTTGATGATGGCGGTTGACGTCGTTTGTTTGATTTTTTTCGTTTGTCTACTAGTTAGTCATTATCATGATTGTAGTAGGCTAGATTGAGGTGGTATCTTGGTTTGTTTGTTTTTATTTTGCTTACATATACAGGGCATGTCCTGTATATGAACTAGTGGGGAACTCATCCTCACTACTTGTACTTATTTGGCGGTTGTCTATAATAGAATCATCGGGGTAACCCTTTACCCAAAAATCATGCTCATTAGGTGTTTGATGTAATGCCTAAGAGAAGGTAAATGTTAAAAACCCGACTAAAAATGCATATTTGCCTAGTGTGGAAAATTATGCGTTATATACTATAAGAGGGTTCTAAACAACTATGGTTAAACTCTATAGGCAAGGAAACCGGGACACCAAGCGGACAAGCTAGTGGCGATACGCATTTGAAAGGATTACTCTAAAGGTACGTGACTTTGGTCCCGTTACATTACGTATAAACGTTTGGTTTTGGCTTGTTAATGGTGTCATAATGTAGTATATGCGTTTGACGTGTCATTTAAGTGGCGAAGCCCACTCGACATTCAAACGGGTCAAAATATTGGTTAGAAATAGTTGGCTTGACATTAAAATGAGGATTTTCACTCGTCAACCAAACGGGTCAAAACTATGTCCTTATATCGATTCTTACGCGTAAAGATTTGAAAGCCTCATATTGCGCTGGTGCTTGTTAGCAATTTTAGTAATGAATGGTTATACTAAGTTAAGGTTATGAATCCGTGTTCTCGGGTCGAATGGTAGAAACTAGTTGCAAGAATTGCATAAAGTGGCAGTGCTTGAATTTATGAAAAAAAACAAGCATAAAATTCGAATACGAGCGTTAAGCCATGTAATGGTACGGATACGCCAAGAATTTCAAGCCCGGGGAATGGGTAAATAAGATTAGAATGCAAAAGAATAAATTGGCAAACAATTTGCACACATAGTTAACGGGTCGAATAATCGAAACAAGGATTTTGTGGGCCATTCGTTCACAATCCGGGTTTCGTTAAGTGAAATTTATATGGTTAGATCCATAATCTTAATACGGACATATAGGAAAAAGAATTGGCTAAAACGGATATGTAAATAAAAAGTTATGAGGAATTAAAATATAAAAAAACAAAAAATAAAGAAGGCTGAGCTGGGCGAACCGTGGGTCACGGTTCTGAACCGTGGCTCACAGTTTGGCAGTTCTACTTTGAGCTGGGCGAACCGTGGGTCACGGTTCTGAACCGTGGCTCATAGTCTGGCAGTTCTGCTTTAAGCTGGGCGAACCGTAGGCCACGGTTCTGAACCATGGCTCACAATCTGGCAGTCCTGTTTTGAGCTAGGCAAACCGTAACCTACGGTCAGATTGAAATAAAATTTTGATTTTGTTTGTTTTTCGTTGTTTAGCAATAGAACTTGAATTTATTTGATATTATGATGCCAAAACTAATAATTGATGTGGTTTTGACCCTAGGTAATGCTCGTTTCGTTATGGATGTTGATCAAGCAAGGAAATCAAGAACCGAACACAAGTTTTGAATGCTTCCACGATAATCTAATCTAGTTCAAACCATGTTGTTTTGTAAACACTTCTAAAGGTTGAATATTTTAATCTAGTTAGTTGACTATGTTCAAATGCTATAATGAAGTACATCTTAGTTTATTAACTAAGTTTTTGTTAGCTGTGTATTTCGTTTTAAAAAGCCCGTTATTTTATGATTAAACAATAGTATTATAAGATGAGTGTTACAAGTTGGTATCAGAGCCCAAGGTTATTGTGACAACCCTCACTAAACCAGGTATCCGTACGACTTAATTAACTATTAATTGCTGCTTAATTACTGTGCTTAAACTGAGATTACTGATGAACTGCTACTTGACTGTTGATACTTGTACATATCTGCATCATACTTTGATTTCCGTCACTACATTATTTACTTACTGAACTTTAGTGACAAACGTGATGCACAAAAGCACAGTAGCATTTGAACGGATAACCTATTGAACATGCTGATAAAGCCAGCATCAGGCAGACACTGCCTCTAAAGGCCTGTATGAGCCAGAAATATTTTACTACACCCAGAGTGTGTGTAGGGATACAAGGGTTGTAGAACTGCGTCTCTAGGAATAAGATACGGAGATTGGATGTGCCTAAAACGTACTCTAAGCACAAAACACAGCACTTTTATTTACATACCAGCTTCTAGCTAACTAATAAAGTGCCAAAACATGAGGAAATATTCCTGACACTTTGCAGAATAAATTGTGTCGCTAAAAATATTACTTACGACGCTTAAAAGATTACTTAAGCACTTTAACGGATTACTATCCAACCGAACAACCGGACTATACCCGGAACATGAAAATGTTGCCAAAAATATTATTAGTATTTTTCTGAGCCAGTTAGGGTCCCCGATTACCCTAACACCCGCTTTATAACGCATCATGCAACTAACGGGGTTAATCTCTAAGTAACCTACTTAACTAAACTAAACTCTAACTGAATGATTGAAAACCAACCGGATACCCCCCCCCCCTTATGGGATCGGCCAAACTAAGGTAACCAAGAAGGACACCTTTTGATTATTATATTATCTTTGCCTAATATCAAGGGGACATAGAAACCGTTGGACGATGATCATAATTTTTCTATAAATACCATCTCCTAAACACTAGAGTTTCTCACACTTAATCACCTCACAAAAATCACTCTCCTCCCCTCTCTTCTATTCTCGGCCGAACCCACATAGGGTCACCACCATCATTTTCGTTTCTTGTTCATCCATTCCAAGTATCTACAAGGCTTTCGGGTTTCATATTAGGAAGCTTGAAGCAAGCGGAAGTGGAAGGACCTCGTTTCTTTGCTTTTATCCACCACATTTTCGACTAGATTCTTCCCTAGCCCCGAGCTAGAGGTATAATGTTTAAAACTCACTCTCGAACGTATTTAAAGTGGTTAATATGATTTTTAACGGTTAAAAGTCGGAATCATGCGTTTTGAATCTTTAAAGTCTACTAAAACTTGATTTTTGTTGGTTAAAAGCTCATAACATGTGTAAAAGTTGTAGTAATTGAATATGTTGATTATTGAGGCCCGATCTACGATGTGGTGGCTCTTATCATCGTTTAACCCGACTTTGTTAAGATCATGGATCTTGACATAAGCTTGTTTCTGTCGGTACGAGGGTTAAAAGGTGAAACTCCACCACACGAGAAACATGAACTTGTGTAAAAGTATTTTGACTTGTGAAATAGTATTAAAACTAGCGGATCTACGTATGCACAAGTGGTATATTCGTAGAACCAAGTGTCGAGAAAATCATGTTTTATATAAGTTGGATGACAAACTAACAAATGTGATTTTACAAACCACAAGTGTATAAACACTTGTGAAATAAGAAGTATTCGACAAAATATCAATCTTTGAGAAAGATGACGGGAAGTTGTAAAGGATGATTTGTTCTAAAATCGGGGTTTTTACAAGACTAAACTATTTTATACATAGATCCACTAAATATAAGGTGATCTACACTATGACTTTCGGAAAAACTACAAGTTCATGTAATAATGCGATTTTACATACTAGTCTACAAGTTTGATGTGTTGAAACTAGTTTGAAGTATCGGAAATTGATTGGTTGATTTAAAGAAGTGTTGGAATGATTTTGTAAAAGAAAATGATACGCTTGAAAGCGTGGCCACCTCCAGTTACAGGGGAAACTCTGGCGAAATTTTTCTAAAATCTAACACTTAGAATTATTTGCAAGTGTTAAACTATTTTGATATATTTTCAAAATATATTTCGCCATGACTTTATTTATTAAATAATCGGAGGTGGGATTTTCACAAAACTAAACGTGATAAATATTGATTCGATAAATATATTTTTCACCACACTGATTATGATTATTTTGTGAAAATACATAAATATTATTTTTAGAATAAAAATAATATTTACCAACGATAACGAACCCAAAATAATACAAACGCTTACACAACAAACATATAAGTTACAACGGTAATTACTACTACCAGACGATCGCTAAAACGTAACTTACGCTTTATACGGAAATATTCATTAACGCGTATTTTGTCGACATATTATTTTGGAAAGTATTATATGAAGGGAAATATAATATTTTTGAGAAAAATACTTATATTTTGGAATGAGAAGTAAAAATATATTAAGTGGGACTTAATGAGATGATACAAATACACATGTATTAAATCCCCCATCCTTGGGAAGGAGATTAAACTACCAAGTATATACAAGGAACGGTTGTCTAACTGTTTCCCGAAACTTAAACTATATAGCTAAGGCACGGCCATCCGTCTAATAGAATTAGCACATGTAGGTCGTTGCACAGCTTTCGGACATTTGGAGTACTTGGTATAGCGACGCACTGACTGTGAGTTCATGTCCCCCTTTTCTCTTAACTGTTTTCAGTTTCTAAACTGCGGGGGTGAAATACATGTTACTATGATTACGAATATTTCTTACATGGTATGGTCAGCTACGGAAGGAACTATTAGGTTATGTGATTTGGGTAGGTGAAACCTTAAGAACATTAGTCCTCGTAGTATGATCGAGGGATAGAAGTGATAGGCCTATTTGAGCATAACAAACCCCACCCATGAGCCCTAAGGTTGGACCATGTGGTGACCATGTCTTAACACCACCCATGCGCCCGCAGGTTGGACCATGTGGTGATCTTGTCTTAACACCACCCATGCGCCCGCAGGTTGGACCATGTGGTGACCTTGTCATAACACCACCCATGCGCCCGCGGGTTGGACCATGTGGTGACCTTGTCCTATCCCCTCCCATGTGCCCGTAGGTTGGACCATGTGGTTACACATTAACTGATATGTTTCCTTATTTGCTTTCATACCAGAGTTTACAAAAATATTCACACTTACAATGGCTATAAAGGTTTATTCGCGCGCACATACTAAACACATGAACTCGCTCAACATTATTGTTGATTTTTCAACTTACATGTATTTCAGGGAATTAAAGGATCTGGCACGGTATGGCACGTTTTCCCGCTGCACTAGTTTCCGAGGTCATCCGGGGTTTAGGGAATGTGACTCTTTCCTGGACAAGTCACAGTCCTTAAACTGTGTTTATGTTTTGTTTGTTTGTTGAACCAGATTATGGTTGTTAGGGTGTATTCCCGTTAAAACAATGGTATTGTATTTGGTTTTCAAAACTTAATGGATGATCTTGCATGTTTTTAATTCATATAGCTTTGTTATGATTAAGCTATGGTATTAAGAAGTCACACCAAATTAACCACGCTTCCGCAAAGCCAGGGTGTGACAGCTTGGTATCAGAGCTCTGATCATAGCGAACTAGGATTCTTTCTCGAGTCTAGACTATGATCACTAGGGCTCTCACGAAAACATTTTTACTGCATACCACTTAAGTCCAGATCCAAAACGTTTTTATAAACACATGTTGAGCACATTTTATTTATTTATTTTTAGGCTCAGTCTTGAAGGCTGAGGCTCGGTCTTGGAGACCGAGGCTCGATCTGAGAGGTCGAGGTAGATGGCTAGTAAGACTAGGGAGAGTAGGCTCAGTCTTGGAGGCTGAGGCTCGGTCTTGGAGGCCGAGGCTCGATCTAAGAGGTCGAGGTGGATGATAGAGCAGTCTTAGAGACTGGAAGGAATTTGGCTAGTGGGACTAGGAATGTCAGTCTTAGAGACTGGAAGGAATTTGGCTAGTGGGACTAGGAATGTCAGTCTTAGAGACTGAAAGGAATTTGGCTAGTGGGACTAGGAATGTCAGTCTTAGAAACTGGGAAGAATTTGGCTAGTGGGACTAGGAGTGTCAGTCTGTGAGGCTGGGAGGCTAGTGGGACTAGGAGAACTATTTGATTGCTTATTGACTAACATGTTTATATGATGATATGATTGATTATACGTATATGTGTTTGTGTTACAAACGCCATGCTTACATCCTGTACTAGAAAGATGGACACTACGAATCCCATGGCCATAGCATCAGACGACATAGTACATCGAAGCACGAGGTGCACACTTCCGATACTACCGGCACAGACAATGACGACATTCAGCCCTTTGCGCTGCCTAAAGTCGTAGCAGAGCCTACTGATGGCCATCTTGTTGGGAATTTGCCACTCGCGGTGATCCCTGCTCCTGTGCCCCCTTGCCGCTTATCCCATTGTTGATATGCCCCCGACGTGGCCTCTGACGACGATAATGATCTACTAGAGGAGGATCCATTCGAGGGCGAGGCCCTATTGCTGCTGGTATTAGCCTACTGCTTGCGGACGCTCCTGCAGGGGAAACTCATGCCCATTCCCCTGTCCCGGACTCATTTGAGTTCCTGACATCCGCATTTTCGCATATACAGGGAGTGCAGCACCATTCACACGACGCCGACCCTGATACGGCATCATCAGCTGCACCGTTTCCCGCACACAGCTTTGAGTTTGATCACAGTATTGAGGGTGATCATGTTCTTCCATCTGGTTTTGATCCAAACCATGACCTTGAGTTCATACGCTTAGGCCAGCCCTTGGAGGATCCTGTAACCCCCTGTGATGGTTGATCCAGCTGATTTTGAGATGGGGTTTGTTGATCTGGAGCCAGCCGTGGCCCCTGAGCCAGGCGTCGCTCCTAACACCGCATTAGAGCATGACCCTGTTCATGCCAATGCACCTGCTGTTGCTCCTTGATTGATCATCTGCTTGGACGAGAGAAAATTTGGGGTAACTGTGCAAGACAATTTATTATTACGGGGGCCCACGTAATAACGACTTGTAGTGCACAGAAATCCTGGTGGACTCTGCGGGTCAAGCTAATGAAAACTAATGTGGCAGGAAATAACTCGAACACGAATGACCAAGGCGATGAAGCCTCGAGTTCATCCTATTTCAAGCAACAAGCCAAATTGGCAAGCCTATGTGAAGGCTCAGTAATTTATTTCCCCACCCATACATTGAGTATAATTACGTATAAAATTAGGTGAGTACATGATGGCTTATGGTGCTATGTATCTCATAGACAATTGGGAAGTTGTCTAACTCACTTCATGCCATTTCGGCAGAAGAGAATGCCACCCAGGCATGACACAAACACCAGTATGTTGCCAAGGATAGAAGCCGAGCTGCAAAAAAAGCGCATCTCACAGGCAAATGCATGGCATGAAGCACTCCGCACTAAGCGTAGCGATGGCACTACTGGGAATAACCCCCCAAACTGACCGCACCTATAAGCAGTTCCTGAACTGCAAATCTTTGAACTTCGACGAAACAGTAAGCGCCATTGCAATTGTTCGTTGGTCCGAAAAGATTGACTCCATTCTAAGGATGACTAACTGATCACCCCAACAGAGTGTTACCTTTACCTCGGGGTCATTTCTAGATGGCACACTCTCATGATAGGATCTTCAGATTCAGACCCTTGGTACAGATGCTGCCTATGCACTGAGCTGGGACGAGCTCAAGGAAATGATTAAGGAGAAATATGGTTCTAAGACTGGAATAACAGAAGCTTGAGATGGAGTCCTGGAATTTGAAAATGGACGAACCAGAGCTTCCTGATCATGTCCAGCGATCGCACGACCTGCCTAGGGTCGTCACCTACTAAGTCATTGATGTTGTATGATACAGTTGAGTACCTGTAAACCTTACATCCTGGTCTCGATTTGTGGCAATGCAATCGAAGTGATCTATTGTTTATGTTCTATAACATGAGATGTTATGTGATTGATTTATTTATAACATCAGATGTTATGTGTTGATATTATACTTACGCACATTTTACTTACCATGACCTGACCCATACGATCATCATAGGAAGATGCCTCCAAGACGGGATGTACGCATACCCACCAACGAGGCGGAACTTCAGGGAATCATTGTTGCAGTCATCGCACAATACGAGGCCCATCACTCCGAGCGCAACGGAGGTACCTCAGGAGATAACCCACCCAACGGCTGCACCTACAAGCAATTCTTAGGCTGCCAGCCCCTACATTTCAATGGCACTGGGGTGCCGTAGCCTTCGTACGCTGGATTGAGGAGACGGACACTGTTTTGCGTGCGAGCAAATGCGCCCCAAGGGATCAGGTCACGTACATTTTCGGGCTGTTCCGAGATGGGGCTCTGTCATGGTGGAAACTTCAGGTTCAGACAATGGGCGAGGCTGCTGCGTATGCTCTATCGTGGGACGAATTGAAAGAGCTAATGCATAAAAAGTACTATTCGAGAACAGAAAGCCAGAAGGTAGAAACTGAGTTCTGGAACTTGAAGATGGAAGGTCCACAAATAGCTGAGTATGTGGAGAAGTTCCAAGTTCTATCGCGTATCGTTCCTTACATGGTAGATCCGGAGTTTAAAAGGATTGAGCGTTTCATTTGGGGATTGGCACCCCAAATCATGAGCATGGTAATGGCATCAAAGCCTGCCACAATCTCTGAGGCCATCAATCTAAGTGATAGGCCTATTTGAGCATAACAAACCCCACCCATGAGCCCTAAGGTTGGACCATGTGGTGACCATGTCTTAACACCACCCATGCGCCCGCAGGTTGGACCATGTGGTGATCTTGTCTTAACACCACCCATGCGCCCGCAGGTTGGACCATGTGGTGACCTTGTCCTATCCCCTCCCATGCGCCCGCAGGTTGGACCATGTGGTTACACATTAACTGATATGTTTCCTTATTTGCTTTCATACCAGAGTTTACAAAAATATTCACACTTACAATGGTTATAAAGGTTTATTCGCGCGCACATACTAAACACATGAACTCGCTCAACATTATTGTTGATTTTTCAACTTACATGTATTTCAGGGAATTAAAGGATCTGGCACGGTATGGCACGTTTTCCCGCTGCACTAGTTTCCGAGGTCATCCGGGGTTTAGGGAATGTGACTCTTTCCTGGACAAGTCACAGTCCCTAAACTGTGTTTATGTTTTGTTTGTTTGTTGAACCAGATTATGGTTGTTAGGGTGTATTCCCGTTAAAACAATGGTATTGTATTTGGTTTTCAAAACTTAATGGATGATCTTGCATGTTTTTAATTCATATAGCTTTGTTATGATTAAGCTATGGTATTAAGAAGTCACACCAAATTAACCACGCTTCCGCAAAGCCATGTAATAAGTGTAGCCCTGACGGAAGAGGCAATCAGGATGGACAAATTTTCAGCCTCTGAGGAGAAGAAGGAGACTCATGTAGAGTCATCTGGGAACAACAAGAGGAAGTTGGCGAATTTCAAACAGGGTACCCAGTCGAGTAGCGACGACAAGACCAAAAAGAGAAAAGAGTACACGGGTATTCTACCAAAATGCGACAACTGTCGACGCCCCCATAACGGGCGGTGTAGATATGGAAAATGTGGTAACTGTGGTAAGGTGGGACATGTCAAGGAAACATGTCGGCAAGGCACTGAACATGGAAATAGAGGTCAAGATGGTAACGGAAATTGCGGAGGAAATAACAACGACAACAACTATCAAGGCAGGGATGGTGACAATCAAGGCTGTGGCCAAGCATGTTTTAATTGCGGTGAGGTGGGGCATTTCAGGAAGTATTGCCCTAAGAACACTCAGGCACGTGGATGAAAGCTCAACAGCGGGGATAGAATCCAAGCGTGGATATCGGTACGTCTCATAATAGTCAATGTTACGCTCTATTTGACAGAATTGCCAAATTTTAGCTTCAGGAAATATAGTTGTTTTAGTAGTAAGTAACCTAGATACCCAGTTCTCGATAAAACAAGCCTAACGGAAGCTTCGATGTGATAATTGGGATGGACTAGTTGTCGAACAACCCAGCGGAGATTGTCAGCCGCACCCCGACGACGAACGGAGAAATGATAGTGATTCATGGAGCAGGATACGCTCCTACGGATCATCAGGCAGAGAAGAACCAAAACCCGAAGACATCTCTGTGATTGGAGAATACCCCGAAGTCTTCCTCGAAGACTTGCCGGAATCGTCTCCTCAACGATTAGTCGAATCCCGTGTCAATTTAATTCCAGGCACTATATCCGTAGTCAATGCATCGTAGCGACTTACATTTCCGGAGATGCAAGGATTGACAGAGAAGTTTTAGCAATAGGTAGAGAAGGAAGATAACAGACCAAAATTCCCTTTTGGGGTAACCCCATTACTACTCGTCAAAAAGAAGGATGATGATTTTCAAATAAACATCATCTACCGGGAGCTGAACAAGCTGACGATCAAGAATAAATACCCTTTGCCAAGCATTGATGATCTGTTTGATCAACTGCAAGGTTCAAGCTTTTACTCAAAGATCGACTTGCGATCTGGATACCATCAGTTAAGGATACAAGAGGAGAGTATCCCAAAGACAGCCTTCAGAACTCGTTATGGGCACTACGAGTTTCTGGTTATGCCGTTTGGTCTGACAAACGCACCTGCAGTATTCATGGATCTAATGAATCGAGTTTGTAAGCCGTACTTGGATAAGTTTGTGATTGTATTCATCGATGATATTTTGATTTATTCAAAGACGAAGGTTGAGCACGAGCAGCATCTAAGATCTATTTTGGAACTGCTAAAGAAAGAGCAGCTGTATGCCAAATCCTCTAAGTGCGAGTTTTGGCTACGAGGAGTGCAATTCCTTGGGCACGTGGTAAATGGAGATTGAATCCACGTGGATCCGACCAAGATCAAAGCGATTAAGAATTGGGAAACGCCAAAGACGCCAACCAAGATTCGACAATTCTTGGGTTTGGCTAGCTACTATCAAGGGTTCATTGAGGATTTTTCTAAGATCGCTCAACCATTGACGCTCCTCACGCAGAAAGATAAGAAGTTTGATTGGGAAATCAAACAGGAAGAAGCGTTCCAGATATTGAAGGACAAGCTCTGCAATGCGTCAAACTTAGCACTACCGGAGGGTACAGATGATTTCGTGGTATACTGTGACGCTTCGCGTCAAGGATTGGGCTGTATGATGATGCAACGCCAAAAGGTTACTGCCTACGCATCACGCCAATTGAAAGTACACGAAGAGAACTATACCACACATGATTTGGTGCTAGGCGCAGTGATATTTGCACTGAAGATCTGGAGACACTACCTTTATGGTACGAAGTGTACGATCTTCACAGATCACAAGAGCCTCCAGCATATATTCAACCAGAAGGAGTTGAACATGAGGCAAAGACGATGGGTCGAGTTGCTGAACGACTACGACTGTGAGATAAAGTATCACCCAGGGAAGGCGAATGTGGTCGCCGATGCCCTAAGTCGTAAAGAGAGGATCAAGCCCATAAGGGTTAGAGCTTTGGAGATGATCATTCAGACCGATCTTTCCTCGCGCGTTCGTGCAGCGCAACAAGAAGCTCTCAGGGAAAGAAACCTAGCAGAAGAGTATCTCCGTGGGATGGAGAAGTTATTGGTACCAAACAGGGAAGGAACGTTGTGTTTTGAGAAAAGAATGTGGGTTCCTTTGTTTGGTGGTTTAAGGAAGGTTATTTTCGATGAAGCTCACAAGTCACGGTACTCAATCCACCCTGGAGCGGATAGGATGTACCAGGATCTTAAAGATTATTATTGGTGGCCTAGGATGAAAGGCGATGTTGCGGTTTACGTGAGCAAATGTTTGACATGTGCCAAGGTTAAGGCAGAATACCAGAAGCCTTCAGGACTTCTGCAACAACCAGAGATTCCCAAGTGGAAGTGGGAACAAATCTCTATGGATTTTGTTACGAAGTTGCCAAGAACGCCAAGAGGCCATGACACTATCTGGGTGATAGTGGATCGATTGACGAAGTCAGCACACTTCTTGCCTATCCGCAAGAAGGATCATACAAGCAAGTTGGCTGAAATTTACATGAGAGAGATTGTTACGCGCCATGGAGTACCTCTCTCGATTATCTCTGATAGAGACGGAAGGTTCGTGTCAAGGATATGGCAATCCTTCCTGGAAGCTTTTGGCTCCAAGTTGAATCTGAGCACAGCTTTTCACCCGCAGACCGACGGACAAAGCGAGCGGACGATTCAGACGCTAGAAGACATGCTGAGAGCATGTGTGATGGATTTGGGCGGTAGCTGGGATAAGCATTTACCCCTGGTTGAATTTTCATACAACAACAGCTACCACACCAGTATTGGTGTCGCGCCATTCGAGGCTTTATATGGGCGCAAGTGCAGATCGCCGCTTTGTTGGGCTGACGCAGGTGATAGACAACTGGTTGGTCCTGAAATGGTACAGGAAACCACAGATAAGATCGCACAGATACGGGACCGCATCAGTGCGGCTCGTGACAGGCAGAAAGCCTACGCAGATCGAAGCAGGAAACCTCTAGAGTTTGAGGTTGGTGAGATGGTTTTGTTGAAGGTATCACCCTGGAAGGGTGTGGCACGATTTGGGAAACGTGGAAAGTTGAACCCGAGGTATATTGGACCATTCAAGATCTTGGAGAGAATCGGGTTAGTAGCTTACAAGTTGGACCTACCTGCCGAACTGAATGGCGTCCACGATACATTTCATGTATCCAATTTGAAGAAGAGTCCAACTCAAGCTAACGTGGCCATTCCTACCGACGAAATTCATGTTGATGACACGCTCCACTTCGTTGAAGAAACCGTTGAGGTCACGGATTGGAAAGTGAACAAGACCCGCCGGAGCAGTGTCAAGCTCGTCAAAGTTCGTTGGAATGCCCGCCTTGGTCCTGAATTCACCTGGGAGCGTGAGGACCGAATGAAAGAGAGATACCCCCACCTATTTCCTGAGAACCCTGCTTCTACAAGCAGAACTTAAAATTTCGGGACGAAATTTTTCTAACGGGGGGAGAATGTGACAACCCTCACTAAACCAGGTATCCGTACGACTTAATTAACTATTAATTGCTGCTTAATTACTGTGCTTAAACTGAGATTACTGATGAACTGCTACTTGACTGTTGATACTTGTACATATCTGCATCATACTTTGATTTCCGTCACTACATTATTTACTTACTGAACTTTAGTGACAAACGTGATGCACAAAAGCACAGTAGCATTTGAACGGATAACCTATTGAACATGCTGATAAAGCCAGCATCAGGCAGACACTGCCTCTAAATGCCTGTATGAGCCAGAAATATTTTACTACACCCAGAGTGTGTGTAGGGATACAAGGGTTGTAGAACTGCGTCTCTAGGAATAAGATACGGAGATTGGATGTGCCTAAAACGTACTCTAAGCACAAAACACAGCACTTTTATTTACATACCAGCTTCTAGCTAACTAATAAAGTGCCAAAACATGAGGAAATATAACATCCGCTTTATAACGCATCATGCAACTAACGGGGTTAATCTCTAAGTAACCTACTTAGCTAAACTAAACTCTAACTGAATGATTGAAAACCAACCGGATACCCCCCCCCCCAATGGGATCGGCCAAACTAAGGTAACCAAGAAGGACACCTTTTGATTATTATATTATCTTTTCCTAATATCAAGGGGACATAGAAACCGTTGGACGATGATCATAATTTTTCTATAAATACCATCTCCTAAACACTAGAGTTTCTCACACTTAATCACCTCACAAAAATCACTCTCCTCCCCTCTCTTCTATTCTCGGCCGAACCCACATAGGGTCACCACCATCATTTTCGTTTCTTGTTCATCCATTCCAAGTATCTACAAGGCTTTCGGGTTTCATATTAGGAAGCTTGAAGCAAGCGGAAGTGGAAGGACCTCGTTTCTTTGCTTTTATCCACCACATTTTCGACTAGATTCTTCCCTAGCCCCGAGCTAGAGGTATAATGTTTAAAACTCACTCTCGAACGTATTTAAAGTGGTTAATATGATTTTTAACGGTTAAAAGTCGGAATCATGCGTTTTGAATCTTTAAAGTCTACTAAAACTTGATTTTTGTTGGTTAAAAGCTCATAACATGTGTAAAAGTTGTAGTAATTGAATATGTTGATTATTGAGGCCCGATCTACGATGTGGTGGCTCTTATCATCGTTTAACCCGACTTTGTTAAGATCATGGATCTTGACATAAGCTTGTTTCTGTCGGTACGAGGGTTAAAAGGTGAAACTCCACCACACGAGAAACATGAACTTGTGTAAAAGTATTTTGACTTGTGAAATAGTATTTAAAACTAGCGGATCTACGTATGTACAAGTGGTATATTCGTAGAACCAAGTGTCGAGAAAATCATGTTTTACATAAGTTGGATGACAAACTAACAAATGTGATTTTACAAACCACAAGTGTATAAACACTTGTGAAATAAGAAGTATTCGACAAAATATCAATCTTTGAGAAAGATGACGGGAAGTTGTAAAGGATGATTTGTTCTAAAATCGGGGTTTTTACAAGACTAAACTATTTTATACATAGATCCACTAAATATAAGGTGATCTACACTATGACTTTCGGAAAAACTACAAGTTCATGTAATAATGCGATTTTACATACTAGTCTACAAGTTTGATGTGTTGAAACTAGTTTGAAGTATCGGAAATTGATTGGTTGATTTAAAGAAGTGTTGGAATGATTTTGTAAAAGAAAATGATACGCTTGAAAGCGTGGCCACCTCCAGTTACAGGGGAAACTCTGGCGAAATTTTTCTAAAATCTAACACTTAGAATTATTTGCAAGTGTTAAACTATTTTGATATATTTTCAAAATATATTTCGCCATGACTTTATTTATTAAATAATCGGAGGTGGGATTTTCACAAAACTAAACGTGATAAATATTGATTCGATAAATATATTTTTCACCACACTGATTATGATTATTTTGTGAAAATACATAAATATTATTTTTAGAATAAAAATAATATTTACCAACGATAACGAACCCAAAATAATACAAACGCTTACACAACAAACATATAAGTTACAACGGTAATTACTACTACCACACGATCGCTAAAACGTAACTTACGCTTTATACGGAAATATTCATTAACGCGTATTTTGTCGACATATTATTTTGGAAAGTATTATATGAAGGGAAATATAATATTTTTGAGAAAAATACTTATATTTTGGAATGAGAAGTAAAAATATATTAAGTGGGACTTAATGAGATGATACAAATACACATGTATTAAATCCCCCATCCTTGGGAAGGAGATTAAACTACCAAGTATATACAAGGAACGGTTGTCTAACTGTTTCCCGAAACTTAAACTATAAAGCTAAGGCACGGCCATCCGTCTAATAGAATTAGCACATGTAGGTCGTTGCACAGCTTTCTGACATTTGGAGTACTTGGTATAGCGACGCACTGACTGTGAGTTCATGTCCCCCTTTTCTCTTAACTGTTTTCAGTTTCTAAACTGCGGGGGTGAAATACATGTTACTATGATTACGAATATTTCTTACATGGTATGGTCAGCTACGGAAGGAACTATTAGGTTATGTGATTTGGGTAGGTGAAACCTTAAGAACATTAGTCCTCGTAGTATGATCGAGGGATAGAAGTGATAGGCCTATTTGAGCATAACAAACCCCACCCATGAGCCCTAAGGTTGGACCATGTGGTGACCATGTCTTAACACCACCCATGCGCCCGCAGGTTGGACCATGTGGTGATCTTGTCTTAACACCACCCATGCGCCCGCAGGTTGGACCATGTGGTGACCTTGTCATAACACCACCCATGCGCCCACAGGTTGGACCATGTGGTGACCTTGTCCTATCCCCTCCCATGCGCCCGCAGGTTGGACCATGTGGTTACACATTAACTGATATGTTTCCTTATTTGCTTTCATACCAGAGTTTACAAAAATATTCACACTTACAATGGTTATAAAGGTTTATTCGCGCGCACATACTAAACACATGAACTCGCTCAACATTATTGTTGATTTTTCAACTTACATGTATTTCAGGGAATTAAAGGATCTAGCACGGTATGGCACGTTTTCCCGTTGCACTAGTTTCCGAGGTCATCCGGGGTTTAGGGAATGTGATTCTTTCCTGGACAAGTCACAGTCCTTAAACTGTGTTTATGTTTTGTTTGTTTGTTGAACCAGATTATGGTTGTTAGGGTGTATTCCCGTTAAAACAATGGTATTGTATTTGGTTTTCAAAACTTAATGGATGATCTTGCATGTTTTTAATTCATATAGCTTTGTTATGATTAAGCTATGGTATTAAGAAGTCACACCAAATTAACCACGCTTCCGCAAAGCCAGGGTGTGACAGTTATTAACAAGGTGTGTTCGGTTCAAGCTTGATCAAACATCCGGTAAGAATTAGTCATTTAGTAGATTTTATTAGAATATTAGAAATAGGAATTCGATTTGATGTCTACTGGAAGAGCGTGTTAACACACTCAAACCCGGAAAGTGCACCAAACATGAATGGTTTAAGCAAGTGATGAACTTGGCTAAATCAAAGCGAATGATGCATATGTTATAAAAAGAAAATGTTTAATAATTAGCATAAACATTTCAGACTCAAGATGACTAATGAAGGCGATAATAATACGGTGCTGATAGTCACCAAACAGATGAAAGAAATGCCTGGTGTAACCAGGGGCGAATTAGCATCTCAATTAACTAAAGAGATGGAAACTAAAATTTCCGAGGAAGTCGGAAAGGCAGTAGCAGCCAATCTACCGCAGTTTGTCGAGAGACTACAAACCACAATCTAGCTAGTGGTGGAGGATATGATAACTAAATTAAAGGACAGTCTTTCTTACAAGAAAAAGTTGACGAGAGAGTGTTGGATGTGAACCCAAGTCCCGTAAAGAAATCAAAGCCTAATAAGGCTACTAAGAAGGGAGTTACAAGAAGGGGCTCAGTGTAAAATTTGTGGAAAAACCCACAGGGGCAAATGCTACCTTAGAAACAAACCATGTCTTATTTGTAGAGAAGGTGTTAGTGTGTTATAAGTTATAAGTGTTATAACCCGGGGCATAGAAGGTCTGAATGCCTGGAATTGGTTGGAACCGAAGATACAGTTGACGCGAAGTCTGATACCCTGAAAGAGAAGGCAAGGTCTTCCCACATGACAGCCACAGAGGCTAAAGCTGAACTTGATGTCGTTTCAGGTATGTTATTAGAAATTTAATTTCACCATAGATTTAATTCAATAATGGTGTGAACAATAGTTGCATATGGGCATACATGAGTAGTGAAACGGGTGAATTATGTAAAAAAATATATATAAGCATAAGAAAATAAACAATGGTGAGCATGTGAAACCGAGGCGAAAGTACTCATGATAAATATTGCCGTGGGAAGGAGTGCGCATACACTCGAACCCAGGAACTTAATAAAGTGAATAACTGGTGTATTGGGAAGGAGTGTAATAACACCCGAACCCGGAAATTTACAATAGTAATAGATGACAATGGCATAGTTATAGACTAAGCCAAACCAAATGAAACGTGTAGAAACATCGTTTATGACAACAAACGATGTGCATAAATGCCATACAACGATATGAAACAATAGCATGAAATGAATTAATTTTGTTATTGTAACAATGGATTAAGGTTAAAAATTTAGAGATTAAGATTCGCATAGGAATGTCCTCGAGAGAGAAGCTAGATGGATAATACGTATTATTCGCAGCTATAGATAATGAAATATCAATAAATATGGATTTAAAAACTCGGGTATGGGTAGATACCCAAGTACCATGTTAACAATAAAACACTTATGAGGAAGAACGATGATCACATTGATGAGTGTGATTGAATAAAAGACTAGTAAAATAACATATTAAAAGTGTTGGAACAAAAGCGGGTAAAACCCCAAAAGCCGTATAACAATAGCAGTGATTTTACCAAATAAAGCTTAAGAAATAAACCCACGGGATATTGATAAAAGAGATGGATCTAGGGGTCACTAACAAAAGAAATATGGTGTTCGAATCAAAGTAAACAAAGAAAATCGAAATCGACACAATAGAATGTCAAGGCATAAGGACAAAGTTGACTGTCATAAGTGATGGAATTCACACGAACAAGACAAACGAGATGAATGAGTGAATAAAAGACTTGGTTAAGTAAAAGCGATGGATTTCGCTAAATACGACCAAATAAATCGAGGAACAAAGTCTTAATGCATGCCGGAACGGTTGCTATGAGAATAATTTCGTTAAAATACCCACTTGATAGGTAGGTTATCAGATATATATGTAAACCAATAGACGAGAACGCGGATTAAAAGTCAAAAGACTTGGATTAAGAGTTATGACTAAGAAGACGATAAAATTTTGCAAAACAGAAATTTCGATAGTTATGTTCAACTATTTCAATGTTGGACGGGCTGAATAAAGTATAATACTTGATATTCCAAGTAAGCGCAAACCGAATAGTGAAAGTGCGAAATATTACTGAATCTATGTGATAGGTCGTAAAAGAGTATGGAAGGGAAAACGCAAACCAATGAAACCAAAGTGTTAAAAACATCAAGATAAAGAACCCGGGTAACGGGTTGAAAGGAAGTAGGGGCATAAACCAAATAATGGAATAAGTGGGATAAATCGGCATGAAAAACGACATAAGAAGTCATAGAGTCGGAAAGATAATCCGAAAGAAAATGAGTGTAGCCTGTCAATGTCAAACAAGTTTCAAAAGCGAAAATAAATTATTCTAAACATAAAAAGGGGTGCCTAGACGCCATATGTATATATATATACAATTAAATAAAGACACGAGTAGAAGATGA
Source organism: Helianthus annuus (assembly GCF_002127325.2). Classification (NCBI taxonomy): domain Eukaryota; kingdom Viridiplantae; phylum Streptophyta; class Magnoliopsida; order Asterales; family Asteraceae; genus Helianthus; species Helianthus annuus. Next base: position 55,536,512 of record NC_035446.2, read on the forward strand.
TCTACGGGATCGCTATAACCTTCGGGTTATAAACAATATAAGGGTTACGGGACCAAAATGACCCTCGGGTCACAAATACAAAGAAACAAACTATAGGGTCTCACCTTAAAAAGGCGAAGGTCTAATAAAATAGCCTACGAGACTAAGCAAAAAAACCTATGGGTCACTTGGGTAAAACGTGGGAACTAATTATGATTCCCCGCATAGAGCAATAACGAAAAAAAAAGAATGATTCTTGTCGTCAAATTCTCGATACGATTAAATAACATGTGTTAAAGAGGAAAATGTTAAACTAAAATTTAGTTTTAGTAAGAAACAATGATTAACAATTATGAATATTATGAGACAAATCAGAAAATAGCTAATAATAAAGGATATAGGTCTTTACACCGATAGGTGTAAAACGATACTTTAGAAAGAAGATTTTGTTAATGAAAGGTTTATAAAAACTTAAACATGACGTGATGCGATGCGATCATTGTTATAAGAGGTGATAGAGAATACAACCACATTGTAATATGAGTTACTAAATGTGAAATTATAAGTGTGCAAAGGGCCGATGACGGCAATATAGTATACCAGAATAACGAGGTATGAGGTAAAACGGTGACTAATCAGTCTAGCCGATAAGACCATCCGAAGTCAAAATATTGTTGTGATTAATACAAAACACTGGTCAATATGGGGTTAGTATGGAGTAAACATGTTGGCGAACCCATACTATTGAGCGGTGGATTGTTAATTAGGACAAAAAGACAACAAAAATAAGAAATATAAGACGAAAGCTAAGGTCCATGAGGACTTATACATAAAAGACACCCATGTCAATACGAATGATAAATCTTTACCGAAAAGAATGAATGTCAAGAAAATGAAACTAGGTTCGTTGGTCTAACCAATGAACTACGTAAAGAAGGTTTCGGGGACGAAACCTTTTAAAGGGGGGTAGACTTGTAACACCCCGAAAATATAAATTTTTATATTATAAATTAAATGTTGGTTATAACCAAGATAAAGTGACTAGGAATGGATAACCTAGTTAATCACAAGCCAAGTAATAATAAGGGAACTTGGTTAAATCACACTATATAAAATTTGAGGAAACTTGAGGGGCCAAAAGCGACAAAACCGAAAATGGTTTTTATTAAATAAAACAACAAAAACCAAAACACACACTAAGTGTGTGTTCTGGTTCGACTAAACACAGGGGGCGACCAGGAAGTTCCCCTTCAAACCCTAACTCTTACAAAACTCACCAATTGAAGGCTCAAATCAAGTCTAAATCGAAATCTGAATATAGATTAGTGATCACCTCGGCGAAGGGATCATAAGGTATGTGAAATTTCACGTTTTGGTTCCATCTTAAATTTTAGATGAACTCATGAAATTTGAATCTGAGCTTGCATGATCATTGTTTGGATGAAATTAAGAATGAAATTATGTCTAGGAGTAACCCTAGCCATTTACTTGTTGAATTGATGCTTATAATTGTGAATTCATGATCCTACACTCATGTGTCAAGTGGGTTTTGTAGACGTATGTTAAACACTAGGATTATCATTGATAACTTAGTGTATTTGAGCTTTATGGAGTGAATTCTAACTTGTTGATATGAAAAAAATTACATGAACTTGAGAAAGGATGCTTAAATCTTGGTGAAATAGTCAGTTAAGAACTTGATTTTTAATTGTATGAAATCATGCTCATTAGGTGTTTGATGTAATGCCTAAGAGAAGATAAATGTTAAAAACCCGACTAAAAATGCATATTTGACTAGTGTGGGAAATTATGCGTTATATGCTATAAGAGGGTTCTAAACAACTATGGTTAAACTCTATAGGCAAGGAAATCGGGACGCCAAGCGGACAAGCTAGTGGCGATACGCATTTGAAAGGATTGCTCTAAAGGTACGTGACTTTGGTCCTGACTATGTCCTTATATCGATTCTTACGCGTAAAGATTTGAAAGCCTCATATTGCGCTGGTACTTGTTAGCAATTTTAGTAATGAATGGTTATACTAAGTTAAGGTTATGAATCCGTGTTATCGGGTCGAATGGTAGAAACTAGTTGCAAGAATTGCATAAAGTGGCAGTGCTTGAATTTATGAAAAAAAAACAAGCATGAAATTCGAATACGAGCGTTAAGCCATGTAATGGTACGGATACGCCAAGAATTTCAAGCCCGGGGAATGGGTAAATAAGATTAGAATGCAAAAGAATAAATTGGCAAACAATTTGCACACATAGTTAACGGGTCGAATAATCGAAACAAGGATTTTGTGGGCCATTCGTTCACAATCCGGGTTTCGTTAAGTGAAATTTATATGGTTAGATCCGTAATCTTAATACGGACATATAGGAAAAAGAATTGGCTAAAACGGATATGTAAATAAAAAGTTATAAGGAATTAAAAAATTAAAAAATAAAAAATAAAGAAGGCTGAGCTGGGCGAACCATGGGTCACGGTTCTGAACCGTGGCTCACAGTCTGGCAGTTCTGCTTTGAGCTGGGCGAACCGTGGGTCACGGTTCTGAACCGTGGCTCACAGTCTGGCAGTTCTGCTTTAAGCTGGGCGAACCGTAGGCCACGGTTCTGAACCATGGCTCACAATCTGGCAGTCCTGTTTTGAGCTTGGCAAACCGTAACCTACGGTCGGTTTGAAATAAAATTTTGATTTTGTTTGTTTTTCGTTGTTTAGCAATAGAACTTGAATTTATTTGATATTATGATGCCAAAACTAAGAATTGATGTGGTTTTGACCCTAGGTAATGCTCGTTTCGTTATGGATGTTGATCAAGCAAGGAAATCAATAACCGAATACAAGTTTTGAATGCTTCCGCGATAATCTAATCTAGTTCAAACCATGTTGTTTTGTAAACACTTCTAAACGTTGAATATTTTAATCTAGTTAGTTGACTATGTTCAAATGCTATAATGAAGTACATCTTAGTTTATTAACTAAGTTTTTGTTAGCTGTGTATTTCGTTTTAAAAAGCCCGTTATTTTATGATTAAACAATAGTATTATAAGATGAGTGTTACAACAAGCCCTAAGGATCTTGTGTAAACTGGAGTATGGCCCTCACTGGCGACTATCCAAATTTAGTGACATGAAAATGCCAAAACCTTAGCTAACGTGAAAACGTTAGAAACCTTAGGAACGGATGTATGGTACGTCTACCATTATATGTAGGATCCCGGATACAGCCAGTACAATGAAATTGTCAGCCCCTAAAGCGAGTACTGGTCCCATTGCCATGAACTGTACCAGGATCATCATGCGCTACTGGCGATACTGGGGACAGGCCCAAACTGGGGACTAGCCCAAAGAACTGGGGTCAAGCCCAAATAACTGGGGTCAAGCCCAAAGAACTGGATACTTCTGTGGAGACTTATCCTCTGCCAAGGATACTCAAACCTTCTGCAAAACTTAGAAACAAGTGAAAGGAGGATAAAGGATCCAGGATCCTTATCCTTAAGTACATGATATATAAAGAATTAAAGAGTTTGAGGTTAAATTATTACCATAACGAGGATCCTCCGTTGATCAAGGATCCTTCAAGGATCATTGTTAGCTAAGGATAATGGATCCTTATTACATGAAGTATCTTTTCAAATGGACAGCATTCCAAGCTCTTGTTAGCAAATCACCTTCCATTGTCAACAACCGATATGCCCCCTTTCCTGCTTCAGCTTCAATCAAATAAGGGCCTTCCCATTTTGGTGCCAACTTTCCATCAGCAGGATTGGTGGTATTCTGAAATGCTATCCTTAGTACCATATCACCAACTTGGATTTCCTGATCCTGACATTCTTGTTGTAAGCTCCAGCCATCCTTTGTTGATAACTGGCCATCCTTATCCTTGCCAAATCCCTAAGTTCTTCTATAGTATTCAGGTCTTGAACCAAGTTTTCAGCATTTCCTTCAGGATCACGGATACTTGTTCTAGCAGTAGGAACCACCATTTTTGTAAGGATCACTGATTCTGCCCCAAATACCAAAGAGAATGGAGTTTGACCAGTAGCATTCTTGGGAGTTGTCCTGTCAGCCCATAATACATAAGGTAGCTCTTCTGCCCATTTTCCTTTCTTGGATCCAAGCTTCTTTTTCAAGTTGTTGATGATGATCTTGTTGGATGATTCTGCCTGGCCATTAGCTTGTGGGTGGACTGGTGTTGATGTTATCATCTTAATCCCCCAGCTGTCACAAAAGTTAGTAGTTCTATTCCCAATAAATTGGGATCCATTATCACATACAATTTCAGAAGGGATACCAAATCTAGTAATAATATTTCTTTTGATAAAGGATATCACTTCTTTCTCTCTGACTTGAGTAAAGGCTTCAGCCTCTATCCACTTTGAGAAGTAGTCAGTCATAGCAAGCATGAATACTTTACCACCAGGTGCCTTAGGAAGTTTACCAACTATATCCATTCCACATCTCATAAATGGCCATGAAGAGGATATAGGATGCAAGAGCTCTGCTGGTTGATGAAGGATATTACTATGTCTTTGACAAGGATCACATCTTTTAGCATAATCCACAGCATCCTTCTTCATAGTAGGCCAGTAGTATCCTGTTCTCAGGATCCTTGAGAATAATGCTCTGCCCCCAGTGTGATTTCCACAATCTCCTTCATGGAGATCCTTTAAAACTTCTTGAACTTTAGGATCCTCAATACATCTTAGATATGGTCCTGCAATAGATCGTTTGTATAGCATGTTATTCAATATTGTAAATTGAGATACCTTAATTTTGAAAGCCCTGGGGTTTTCTCCTGTAGGGATCTCTCCGTGTTGGATATATCTCATGATTGGGAGGATCCAGGATCCTGATTGCAGAGCATCACTAGGTATGATTGCAGAATCCTCTCCTATCTCCATAGCCACATGATCTTCAATAGCAGGATTTAGGATATGGATAATGGGGATTTTGATATCCTCTGGGATCTTCAAGGATGATCCTAAATTGGCCAGTGCATCAGCTTCTACATTCTCTTCTCTTGGTACCTGTGTCAAACTAAAAGATACAAAAGAGAGTGCCAATTCTTTGACTATCTCTAAGTATTTGATTAGCTTTTCACCTTTAATAACATAGGATCCATTAAAGTGATTAGTGATTAATAAAGAATCTACATGTACCTCAAGATACCTGATCCTCATATGCTTGGCAATTTGCAAACCAGCTATCAAGGCTTCATACTCAGCCTCATTGTTAGTAGTTTGGAACTCACAAGCTATAGAGTGGGGTATTATGTCCCCCTGTGGCGATTTTAGTAGTATCCCAAGCCCTGTTCCTTTGACATTAGAGGCTCCATCAGTGAAGAGTATCCAAGGATGTCACACCCCCAAATACCACACGCGGAGTACCACCGCTTGGAGGCGTGACATGACCAGGATCAAGCCACCAATTATATCAAACATCGCATTTAATAATAATCATAGACATAATTGATGTTCAAAACCAAACATTGTATATGTAGCGGAAGCATTAAATGTAAAACCCAAAACATAAGTATCAATGTGTGAATGTAAAAGTGTTCAATAAGCATTCACATGTTCTTGTCCACAACGACCCGCTTCTCCTCTGGTGCAAGCTCCAAGTATACCTAAGGTCCTGCAAGGCATGCAGCAAAAAAAAAATCAACAAACTAGTTGAGCGAGTTCACAGAAAGTAAGTTCATAACAGTAATGCGTAAGTTCATCTAGTGGTGAGGGATTCTCACGATTATCCTTAACAATGGGGGATTCCCATTATAGTACTTACTAGACTAGTGCAACCATGTGTTCTTCTTAAACCGAGAACAGGAATACGTACAGGGTCACGCAGGATTTACGTGACGTGCCCTTCCCCGAGGACAGTGGTACGCGTGGGGGCTATGCAGGATTTACACAGCGTGTCCTTCCGACCCGGAAGACAGTAGAGGGTATTGGGTTACGCAGGATTTACGTAACGTGTCCTCCCGACCCGGGAGACAAATGGCAATTACTGGGTTACGCAGGATTTACGTAACGTGTCCTGACTATCCTGAGGACGATGGTCTATAGTCTAGTGAATGCGTAAGTACGAGTAATCATTCCATATCAACATTTCCAACCCAATTCCCAACCCGGGAATCCCATGCCTTGGCTGTGTGAACTCACCTTGGTTTGCTCGGCAGATACACAAAGAGTATAGATAAGCAAGTAAATGGTCAATCACGTCCTAGCATGGTTGTAATACAAGTCAGGTTTTGACTAAGATAATGCACGTATACATCATAGCAAACATGTATAGGTCATGGCAACACTTAACAATCAAGTAACGAAATCAAGAAGCCCAATTAATCATCACAGATCAATTACACCTACTCGGCCCAATAAATGACATTGTGCGATTCTTACGGATTGTGCGAGTAGGATTTGGGCTTGAGACCCAACCGTTAAACGGTTTCACTCTTTGTGCGACTGAACATGTTTTGTGCGTTCCATTTGGGTTGTGCGACCCGTCCAGCCCAACCCAGCATACCCTCGGCCCAAATAGTAACACATAACAGTTAAGAAAATTCATAACACTTGTGCGATCCAGCTACTTACCCAGCCCAGCAGTTCATCCGGCCCAAACTATCAAGTAACCCTTTTAACACATACGGCCCAAATAACGAAACAATCACTTGTGCGATCTGTGTAAGCTTGTGCGATAGAAGTCTTGGGCTGTCCGACCCAACATACAGCCTTGTGCGACCAGGCTGCACTTGTGCGACTGGGCTGCACTTGTGTGATTCAAAACACCTTGTGCGACTGGTTCAGCTTGTGTGATCGGACCAGTTTGTGCGACCCGTGACCCTTGTGCGTTTGGGCCTATGTGTTTGGTCTTGTGCGATCGAGTTTAATGGCCGATTATTAGGAGATCAGTTACAATTATTCAAAGTTTCCAAGTTTATCATATCCATTAACACAATTCCAACCAATTAGTTAACACTAAATCGATCAATAAGGCAATTACATCATGAATTTGTATGAACTCCAAGATCATAACATAAACTATTATCTAATGATTCATATGAACATGCAGCCGAGAAACATCAATTAACCCGATTCACTTAGCACATTTACCAGCTACAAATTAATTAAATCACATATACATATGACCGATTACAATCATACAATCACATATATCCGATTCATGTGCAAGCCGATTACATGAACATTATCTATCATTGATTAGTAACATCCAATTTAACATTATCATACACAACATGTTAACAAGAATCCTCGGGTATCAAGCAACCATATCCGAAACATCAACATACAAACAATAACAAACATATCAAGTACTAACCGGATTATAGAAGGAGAAGAGGGTGATCCGAATAGAGATCTTGTGCCGTCGGGTTCCAAGCAAACGAGAGAGAGGGAAGTAGCGACTAGGGTTCTTGTGTGAGTTATGTGTTTTGGTAACAAATGAGAAACAAAACCCCTCCCAAAGTTGTTTGTTCACGTGAAAGGGGAGTGGGCCGAACCCTCAATGGGCTGCCCTAATGGTCCGCGTACAAGAATGAGGCCCAAACGGCCTTGTGCGGGTGTTGTGAGCTTGCGCGGTTCAAGTGTCTAGTGTTGTGCGGTCCAATTCATACATGTACACATAATAAACATCATGCACATAACACAACATTCATTCAATTCAACCATATAATTTAGTTCACATATGCACTTAGCGTTACACAAAGTAAGTCTAAAGTTCGAGTTGTCACAAAGGATCCTTAGTTTCCTCTAGTTGTTGGACTTCTAATTCAGCTTCCCTTTGCAAGTCACTACTGAAATCTGCCACAAAGTCAGCTAAGGCTTGGGATTTAATGGCGGTTCTAAGCTCATATCTTATATCATAAGCACTGAGCTTCACTGCCCATTTGGCCATCCTTCCTGACATTTCAGGTTTCCTGAGAACATTCTTAACTAGGAAATTAGTCTTAACAATAATGGCATGAGTTTCAAAATAATGTCTTAATTTAGTAGATGCCATAATTAAAGCAAGGATAAGTTTTTCTAAATGTGAATACCTGGATTCAGCATCAAGCAAACTCTTACTTACATAATAAACAGGTTATTGTGTACCTTCATGATCCTTAACAAGGACCGCACTTACTGCTTTTGAGGATACTGCTAGGTATAAGGATAATATATCCCCCTTTTCTGGTTTCATCAAAGCGGGGGCTGAGGATAGGTAATCCTTAAGGGCTTTGAGGGCACTTTCATGCTTCTCAGTCCATTCAAATTTCTTGTTCTTCCTCAGGATGTCATAAAATTCCTTGCATTTTTCAGAGGATTTGGATATGAAGCTGTTTAAGGCTGCGATCCTGCCTGTTAATCTTTGCACATCCTTAGCATTAGCAGGTGATTTAATGTTCACAATAGCCTTAATTTGCTCTGGATTTTCTTCAATGCCCCTCTTAGTCACCATATAGCCTAGGAATTTACCTGCTTTTACACCAAAGTGACACTTGGAAGGATTTAGTTTCATATTTAATTTATCAAGGGTATTGAATGCTTCCTCCAAGTCTTTAAGATGATCCTCAGCTTTTTTAGACTTAACCACCATGTCATCTATATAGACTTCCACAGTGTGTCCAATTTGATCCTTGAACATCATGTTGACTAGCCTTTGGTAAGTTGCACCTGCATTTCTTAGTCCAAATGGCATAGCAATATAACAATAAATACCAGTTGGGGTCATAAAGGCTGTATCCTCTTGATCAGATGGTTCCATTTGAATTTGTTGAAATCCAGATGAAGCATCCATAAAAGTTAACAGCTCATGACCCGCGGTAGCATCCACCATGGAGTCAATGTGGGGCAATGGGAAAGGATCCTTGGGACATGCCTTTTTTAAATCAGTAAAGTCGACACATACCCTCCACTTTCCGTTTTTCTTTTGAACAACAACCACATTGGCCAACCATCTTGGATACTTGACCTCTCTAATCATACCTGCTCGGAGTAACTTTTCTACCTCCTCCTGGATAATGGCATTTCTCTCTGGTGCAAACTTCCTCCTCTTTTGATGGATTGGTATGAATGACCTGTCAATGCCAAGTTTATGAGTAATTGTATCTTTAGATATACCTGTCATATCTTCGTGTTTCCATGCAAAGGTAGATTTTCTCCTTTTGAGGAAGGATACCAAATCCTCTTTTATTTCACCAAGGATCCCTGATCCTATGTAAATCTTGGATTCAGGATCATGAGGATCCATAAGGATTTCTTCTACATCCTGCTCTCTTGCCTCCAAGACATCCCTTGGAGGATACTTTAATTGCTATTGCTCCCTGGGCCTTGATGCTGGTTTCATTGATGATGTGTAGCAATTCTTAGCCTCTTGTTGGTCACTTTCAATTTTCACCACCCCCCATGGACTAGGAAGCTTCACACATTGATGAAAAGTGGATGGGACTGCCTTCATGTCATGTATCCAAGGCCTGCCAAGGATAACATTACAACATGATAAACAATCTATAACACAAAATTTTTGATAAGAATGTAATCCTTCGATATAAATTGGGAGTTTGATGTCCCCCAGAGTATTCTTGGTCTCCCCGCTGAATCCCACAAGTACCGAGGATCTTGGCACAATATCAGACTCAAGAATATTCATCTTCTTAAGGACATCAAGCTGGATGATATTCACAGAGCTTCCTCCATCTATAAGGATCCTGCGAACAAAATGGTTAGAAATGAAAAGAGTGATAACAAGGCCATCATGATGAGGATCCTGAATGTCAACACGATCATCCTCATCAAAAGTTATAATTTTATCCTTGGTAACACTGGATGTTCGGATGGGTCTGTCTCCATTCTCCATCTTGGTTTCCTTAGCATGTCTTTTGGCTGCTGAAAAGGAAGTACCACAAATGTCTGATCCTCCGGATATAAAGTTTATGACTTGTGCATCTGCTGGAGGAGCAGGAGCTTTTTCCGGGATCCTTTCAGGATCTTGGGTTCTTGACTTCTTTCGTCCCAGAAGTTCCTTTAAGTGCCCCTTTCTTAACAAGTAACCAATTTCTTTTCTTAGTGCGATGCACTCTTCCGTGAGATGCCCAAAATCCTCGTGATATGCACACCATTTTGATTTGTCTTTCGTAGCAGCTGGTTTATCACTTTTTCTTGGCCACCTAGCTTTCTCACCTAAATTCTGCATTGCAAGAATTAGTTCATTGTTATCAACAGAAAAACAGTATTCAGAAATTGGAGGATAATCCTCATCATCCTCTTCTTGTTCTACTGCGTGCACATTCTGGTTATCAGACTTGTTTTAGGATTTGAACTTGTTATTCTTGAAATAGGATCCTTGCTTTTCCTGTTTCGAGGATCCTACTAGTCCCTCCTGGATCCTCTTGTCATCCTCTAATCGGATGAACCTAAGGGCCCAGGTTCTTACTTCATCGAGATTCCTGCATGGGGTCATAACAAGATCATCATAAAATAATGAATCCCTAAGCAAACCCATTTTAAAGGCTTCTACAGCCGTAGCTATATCCAGGTTAGGAATATCTAAGGATTCTTTACTAAACTTAGTGATATATTCTCTAAGTGATTCATTTTGACCTTGAGTTACCCTATATAAATCACTAGTTAAATGTTCAAATTTTCTACTACAAGAAAACTGATTATTAAACAGGTTAACTAGATTAGCAAATGAAGTAATAGAGTAGGGGGAAGACTTAGCAGCCATTTAAGAGCTGATCCTGTGAGTATGGATCCAAAACCCTTGCATAGACATGCTTCTTTTAACCTCTCTGGGATGGGGTTAATCTCCATCCTCTCCCTGTATTGAGCTACATGTTCTTCAGGATCTGTTGAGCCATCATATAACTTCATGGTTGGTATCTGGAACCTTTTGGGTATCTCAGCATCACAAATAGGTGGTGCAAAACGAGATATCTTATGGCTCCCATCTGCAATTTCAGGAATAGGCTTAACCAGCCCTGGAACACTGGATATCATATCCTTAAGCTTTTGTAACTCCCTAGCCATAGCCTGATTGATACCTGTATCCTGCATAAGACCATGGTTAGTAGTATAAGAATTATTGAAAGTGTTACCTCCTGGTGGATTCAAGTTCAGAATCCCGGATGTGAATCCGTATTGTCGAGATTCTGGTATGATTGAAGGACCAGAAGAAGCAATGGTTTGCATTAGGATGAAGTTTCCTTGATGGACATCAGAACTTCCAGGTTGCAAACTTCTTAAGGATCCTTGATCCTAAGAAACATTGGATCCTTGAAGTACTGTGAATGGGGGTCTTGGAGGATAATCCATGGATCCGAAAACCTGAGAAGATCCTTGAGGCTGAAAAGAGGATCCTTGAACTTGAGAGGATCCTTGAACCTGAGAGGATCCTTGAACCTGCGAGGATCCTTGAACCTGAGAGGATCCTTGAACCTGCGGTGTCCCCATGTATCCTCCTGAGCTGGCGAAGGATCCTTGATGCTGAGAGAAGGATCCTGCTGGTTGAAAATATGATCATGGGGCCTGAGTCATTGCTGATGACCCGTAATGCACTCCTCTTATTCCACCCAAGTATTGGACATCTGGAGCTGCAGAATGCTGGGAGGTTACGACCGGAGTGTCGAAATTCAAAGACCTAGGCATCAATGAGGAATGATCCTCTGCCGATCTCTTCTGTTTCTTGATATCTCCAATTTCTCTAAGAATCCTTTCGTTAGTCTTATCCTGCTGCTGTATGTGATCCTTCATCTGCAAAATTAAAGTAAAAAGGTCACTAGTAGTAGGAGTATAAGATGCAGAAGAAGTTGGAGGTTTTGAGAAAATAGGAGTCGGTTTCTTTTCAGCATTCTTCTGGGATCCAGAAGGTGGTGGAGGCAAAGGTGGAACGCCCTGGGATGAATTGATCGCTGGCATTGCACTTGAAGTGGTTTTTCCTTGAGAAGCCATCTGGTTGAATGTGATGATCCGGAATGACCAAAATGAACAAAGTTTCTCAGAAATGAAGCACCAATTGCCCCACGGTGGACGCCAAACTGTTTTGGTCAAAAATCAAGCTAAGATAATGCAACCAAATCTTTAGATGTGAGGTGTGATGCTTGAATTAATGAACAATGCTAAGGATCACCCAGAAATGTAATGGACAAGTGACACAATGATTTATACGAGGAAAAAGCCCTTGATCAAGAGTTGATCTCCGGCATAAAAAACCTCGGGTGATGGAAACTACCGATCACCAACTTAGATTAAACAAAATGTGTTACAACTTCGGATGATAGCGAGCTTGTTACAAGGATCAGTAGAGTGAAATGTGCAAAAGTGTGCATGAAATCGCCAAGTAGTGTTCAAGAGCCAATTGAGAGCAGTTATGAGTGTGTGTTTATGCCAAAAATAGCCAAGTGTTCTAATCAAGCTCGCTATCCCCTTTTAAATTTAGTAAATATCTAAGATAACAAACTATCCGCAATTCGTGCCCTCTCCCCACGATCTCTATAACTTCACAATGGTCAAGCACGTGCGGAATAAAAGAGAATATGCTCCAGGAATATCGCCATGACCAAGTCCAAGCACGTACTCCTGCAAAACAATTCCATATTCAAAGAAGACAATCGTTAGTGTAAGGATCACTATGATGATCCAGGATCCTGATCCTTCAATACTCTCTGAGGATCCTAATCTCAAACATAATTAAGGATCCTCAAACCCAACATCAATTGAGGATCACTGGTCATTGGAAAATCCTCCCCTAACAGTTAGAACTAACTTTCCAATTAAGAATGTTCTCAGGAAACCTGAAATGTCAGGAAGGATGGCCAAATGGGCAGTAAAGCTCAGTGCTTATGATATAAGATACGAGCCAAGAACCGCCATTAAATCCCAAGCCTTAGCTGACTTTGTGGCAGATTTCAGTAGTGATCTACAAAGGGAAGCTGAGTTAGAAGTTCAACAACTTGAAGAGACTAAGGATCCTTGGATACTCTTCACTGATGGAGCCTCTAACATCAAGGGAACTGGACTTGGAATACTACTAAAATCGCCACAGGGGGACATAATACCCCACTCAATAACTTGTGAGTTTCAAACTACTAACAATGAGGCTGAATATGAAGCCTTGATAGTTGGTTTGCAAATTGCCAAGCATATGAGTGTTAGGGCTGGATTTTTATAAAACATGATCCTTACATGTGATCCTAACCAGTGATCCTTGTTTCCTTGGCAGATAGTGATCCTCAGCAGAGTTCCAGGATCAGGATCACGGACCATCATAGGGATCCTCATGCTAACAGTTGCTTTCATTGAACTTAATGTCATTTTGCAGGAATGTCTAGCAGGATCCGCTCTTAGCATCACAATCAAGGGACGCGTCTTTACAACTTTGGCATATGCTTAATCAGAGATGAACGTTGTGAAGGATATGGAAACTTGGCATGATTTAAGGGCGATAATTTAGGCTAGATTTACTTTTATTTCTAAAGGGGTAATGAGCTGATTATTAGTTTGTTTACCTAAAATAGGCCACTCACACTTGTATATATAACACTCTTCCCCATTCGGAAGACACACAACACATTTCTCACACGCTTAGACACTCGATACTATAGTGATCCTTGTACTCAGCTCATTACCATCCGAAGTTGTAACCATTTTTTTTATATTGAAGTTTGGTGATTGGTAGTTGCCATCACCCGAGGTTTTTTATGCCGGAGATCATACATTGATCAAGGGCTTTTTCCTCGTATAAATCCTTGTGTCACTTGCATATTCCCTACTAAAGTGATACTTTACTTTTTCAACAAACCAAGCATCATTCCCCGTTTACTTAGAGTTTGGTTGCATTATCCTTGTGTGATTTTTGACCAAAACAGTTTGGCGCCCACCGTGGGGCAATTGGTGCTTCATTCATAAGAAAACTTTCTGTTCGAAATCATTTCAAAGAGTTACATGGCTTCATCATTGAAGAATACATCCACAGCGATGTCGGCAGTCAATTCATCTACTGGCATTCCACCTTTGCCTCCACCACCAGCTGGATCTCAGAAAAATGCTGAGAAGAGACCAACTTCTATCTCCTCTAAACCATCATCTTCTGCTCTAACTTCTTCTGTTCCCAGTACTAGTGATATATTTACTTTGATTTTGCAGATGAGGGATCGTATGCAGCAGCAGGATGAAACTAATGACAGGATCCTCAGAGAAATCGGAGATCTCAAAAGGCAAAAGAAAACGGCAGAGGATCATTCCCCACTAATGCCCAAATCTTTGAATTTTGATACTCCAATGATTACTTCTCAGCCATCAGAGGTCCCAGACATTCAATATATGGGTGGATCAAGAGGAGTGCATTTCAGCCCAGCAACAATGACTCAGGCATCAGGATCATATTTCCAACCGGCGGGATCCTACGCCCAGCATTTGGGATCCTTCATGAGCTTAGGATCCTCCTTTGTCCCAGGATCATCCCAGGTTCAAGGATCCTCCTTCGTTCCGGGATCATCCCAGGTTCAAGGATCCTCCTTTGTTCCAGGATCATCCCAGGTTCAAGGATCCTCCTTCGTCCCAGGATCATCCCAGATTCAAGAATCCCTACAGATACCAGGATCCTTGAAGAATTTGCAAACAGGAAGCCTAGATGTCCATCAAGGAGATTTTATTCCAATGCAGACCATTGCTTCCACTGGTCCATCCATTATCCCAGAATCCCAGCAATATGGATTCACACCCAATGTTCCTAACTTGAACCCGATGGGAGGTAACACCTTAAATAATTATCTTACCACTAACCATGGATTCGTGCAGGATACAGGTATCAATCATGCTATGGCCAGGGAGTTACAGAAGCTGAAGGATATGATCTCAAGTGTTCCAGGGGTAGTCAAGCCTATCCCGGAGATTGCAGATGGAAGCCATAAGGTATCTCGTTTTGCACCACCAATTTGTGATGCAGAGGTACCCAAAAGGTTCCATATCCCTACTATGAAGCTGTATGATGGTACAACGGATCCTGAGGAGCACATAGCACAATACAGGGAGAGGATGGAGATCAATCCAATCCCAGAAAAGTTAAAGGAAGCATGCCTATGTAAAGGATTTGGATCCACCCTTACTGGATCAGCTCTTAAATGGCTGCTAAGTCTTCCCCCTTACTCTATCACTTCATTTGCTAATTTAGTTAATTTGTTCAATAATCAATTCTCTTGTAGTAGAAAATTTGAAAGATTAACTAGTGATTTATATAGGGTAACTCAAAGTCATAATGAATCATTAAGGGATTATATAACTAAATTCAGTAAAGAATCCTTGGACATTCCCAACTTGGATATGGCCACGGCTGTTGAGGCCTTCAAAATGGGACTGCTTAAGGATTCATTGTTCTATGATGATCTTGTTATGACACCGTGCAGGAACCTAGATGAAGTAAGAACTCGGGCACTCAGGTTCATCCGGCTAGAGGATGACAAGAGGATCCAGGAGAGGCAAGTAGGATCCTCAAAACAGGAAAAACAAGGATCCTCTTTCAAGAACAATAAGTTAAAATCCTACCATAGAAATGACAACCAGAACGTGCATGCTGTTGACCAGGAAGAGGATGATGAGGATTATCCTCTGATTTCTGAATATTGTTTTTCTGTTGACAATCATGAACTAATCCTTGCAATGCAGAATCTAGGAGAAAAAGCCAGATGGCCCAGAAAGAATGACAAACCATCCGGGACTAAAGACAAGTCAAAGTGGTGTGCATACCACGAGGATTTCGGGCATCTAACTGATGAATGCATAGCATTAAGAAAAGAAATTGGATATCTTTTAAGCAAGGGGCATCTAAAAGAATTGTTGGGAAGAAAAAAGCAAAGGACTCAGGATCCTGAAAGGATCCCTGAAAAGGCTCCAGCCCCTCCGGCGAATGCACAAGTGATCAACTTTATTTCTGGAGGATCAGATATTTGTGGTACATCCTTCTCGGCAGCAAAAAGGCATGCAAAGGAAGCAAAAATGGATAATGGAGAAAGACCTATTCGAACATCAAGTGTCTCGGAAGGAAAGACGATAACGTTTGATGAGGATGATCGCATTAACATCCAGGATCATCATCATGATAGTTTAGTTATTACTCTCTTTATTTCTAACCATTTTGTCCGCAGGATCCTTATCGACGGAGGAAGCTCAGTAAACATTATCCAGCTTGATGTTCTAAAGAAAATGGGTATCCCAGAATCAGACATCACACCAAGATCCTCCGTGCTTGTGGGATTCAGTGGAGAAATGAAGAAAACTCTGGGGGACATCAAACTCCCAATCTACGTGGAAGGATTACATAATTATCAAAAATTTTGTGTTATTGACTGTTTATCTTGTTGCAATGTTATCCTTGGCAGGCCCTGGATACATGATATGAAAGCAGTCCCATCCACCTACCATCAATGTGTGAAACTCCCTAGCCCATGGGGGATAATCAAGATCGACAGTGATCAGCAGGAGGTTAAGGATTGTTATACCTCATCCATGAAGCCAACCTCGAAGCCAAGGGAACAATAGCAATTACAGATTCCTCCAAGGAATGTCTTGGAGGCAAGGAAACAAGATGTGGACGAAATCCTCTTAGATCCTAGTGATCCTGAATCAAAAATCTATATCGGATCAGGGATCCTTGGCAAGATGAAAGAAGACATAATATCCTTCCTCAAAAGAAGAAAATCTACCTTTGCATGGAAACATGAAGATATGACAGGTATATCTAAGGATATTATCACTCATAAACTTGGCATTGACAGGTCTATCAAACCAATCCATCAAAAAAGGAGGAAGTTTGCACCAGAAAGGAATGCCATTATCCAAGAAGAAGTAGAGAGACTACTTCGAGTAGGTATGATCAGAGAGGTAAAATATCCAAAATGGTTAGCCAATGTGGTTGTTGTCCAAAAGAAAAACAGAAAGTGGAGGGTATGTGTCGATTTCACTGATCTGAATAAGGCATGTCCCAAGGATCCTTTCCCACTACCCCACATTGACTCCATGGTGGATGCAACGGCGAGGCATGAACTGTTGACCTTTATGGATGCATCATCTGGATTCCAACAAATTCAGATGGAACCATCTGACCAAGAGGATACAGCCTTTATGACCCCAACCGGTTTATATTGTTATATTGCCATGCCTTTTGGACTAAGAAATGCAGGTGCAACATATCAAAGGCTGGTGAATATGATGTTCAAAGATCAAATAGGACAAACTATGGAAGTATACATAGATGATATGGTAGTTAAGTCAAAGAAAGCTGAGGGATCACCTAAGGGACTTGGAGGAAGCATTTGATATCGTTGATAATTATAACATGAAGCTTAATCCTTCAAAATGCCACTTTGGTGTTAAAGCAGGTAAATTTCTAGGATAAGGATGGCAAGCTACCAACAAAGAATGGCTAGTGCCTACAACAAAAATGTCAGGATAAGGAAGTTCCAAGTCGGGGATATGGTGTTGAGAAAAGCATTCCAAAACACCATCAATCCTGCTGACGGAAAATTGGCACCAAAATGGGAAGGCCCTTACTTGATTGAAGCCGAAGCAGGAAAGGGGGCATACAGATTGCTAACCATGGAAGGAAATTTGTTACCAAGAGCCTGGAATGATATTCACTTAAAGAAGTATTTCATGTGAACAGGATCCTTCAAGCATGTGATCCTTACATCGGAAGCATCCTCGAAGGATCCCGGCGACATCAGTGATCCTTTACCCTGGTAAAGTCCTTATCTCAAAACTTTTCCATTTTCTTATTTTTACCTAAGGATAAGGATCACGTATCCTTCATCCTTCTCTCACGAGAATTTGAGTTCTGATAGTCCAGGTATCCTCAGCATATTATCGATAGTCTTCAAAAGCATCTCAGATCCTTGGGTTCAACCCCAGTTATCCTTGGGCTTGTCCCCAGTTTTCGCCTGTAGCGCACGATGATCCTGGTATAGTTCACGTCTTTGGGACCAGTACCCACTTTAGGGGCTGACAACCTCATCGTACTGGCTATATCTAGGATCCTACGTATAATGGTAGACGTACCATACATCCGTTCCTAAGGTTTCTAACGTTTTCACGTTAGCTAAGGTTTTGACATTTTCATGTCACCAAGTTTGGATAGTCGCCAGTAAGGGCCATACTCCAGTTTACATACGATCCTTGGGCTTGTCCCCAGTTATCCTTTGGGCTTGTCCCCAGTTATCCTTTGGGCTTGTCCCCAGTGATCCTTTGGGCTTGTCCCCAGTTATCCTTTGGGCATGTCCCCAGCTATTAATTTATCTTTTACATTGGCTTAGTCCCAAGTTATGTTCCATTTTTCAGGTTTTCGAAGTTAAACAAATAAGGATCCTTAATCCTTATTATCCGTTAAAATTTCACTTATGGTTATCTTGATTAAAGGTTAGGATCCTAACTTGGATTCTCAGGTATGATCCTTGACTATTTTGATTATACTCACTATTCTGAACAACCCTTACACTATGACAACTAAGCCTATGATCCTTGAAATAAGCTACCCTGAAAATTTTCAATGATAGGATATTTGATCTAGGATCATATCCTAAATTTCTTAAACATGATTTGCTCAGCTTTTGTCACTTTGACAAATATGTTTCTAAAATAATTGGACAACAAGAGGATAAATAAAGGATAACGAAACAAGGTAAGCCAGAAAGATTAAAGTTATTTTATTAACAAAGGATCTTAAACCCTTTCAAAAAAGTTGTCAAAATTGCCAACCCACGTCTCTACCAGCAAAACGTGGCCCGTCCACATGGGTTGGCAAAGGGTGTCCATTGTCTATGCGGTCATAGCAGGTGCAGGAAATTAAAAGCGGCAGGATCACAAAGGCTTCATCCCCCAAACAGAGGATCCCTCCACCATTTGCGATCCTACCTATTGTTCAAAGGATCCATGATCCTTAACCCTAAAAACTATTGTTTAAGTTACAGACCATAAATTGTTTCAAAACATCAACAACCACAAAAACCACTACCAAACTTAAAAAATTGGGCTCCGGCCTAGTCTCGAAATATCCATCATCGCCCAATCCTGCAGCTCAAACCTTTGTTGCTCCATCACCACCGGCTCCACTAGCCTCTCCACCCTGATCCTTGCCAGCCTCACCACCTTCCAACATGGGGATCTCCTCAGCTTCGTCCTCATCCTCCAGCTCTGCCAATCTTGCCTTCCAACCCTCCACGTCCCATGAGCTTTTATCAAAGGCAGGATCCTGAGCCTCCGCAGCCATCTGCAGTTGATGTAGTGAGTGATACGATAAACGAAGATCAACACGTTGATTCTACGAATACCCGTGTGTCTCTTCCCCAACCCCCAAATTGCAACCCAAAGGCCACGGAATTTGAAGTGAAAAATAAGTTTTCTCAAAATTCAAGTCTGATTGTTTCATTCACTAAAGGGACATATAAATAATGACAGAAATTCGAAATGGGCCTAAAAAAGATAACGGGCCAAACACAAGCCCAAAAACAAAATGCCCAAAATACTTGAAAAAACATAAAAATGGAAAAAACTAATAGAAATAAGCGTTTTTCGGCCCGGACTATGACCCAAACCGCCGTAGGCCGTTTGCAGCAAGATAGAGCTCGTTCTCCCGTTCGTTTTGACTGGTCACACGCCCCAAACGGACCCCCGTAGCCCAAGTTAGAGCCATTTCAGTGAAGCCCCTTTTGTGACCCGATCTTGGGCCTCCAAATACAGAATGGCCCGCTCTTCCACGCTTGGGCCCGCATCAGCAGTTGTATCTTATACATAGCTATTGCGGTAGAGACCTTGGCATCCTGGGTGATCTCCTGCTTCTCACCATCCATGTTGACCAGCATTTGAGCAGCTTCATCCTTTGTAGCCCGGAGTTCCTTCTCAAGATCAGCTATCTTGAGATCCTTCAACACGCCCATTTGTTGGAGGTCGGCGATTTGGCGATCCTGATCCTCGACGTGGCCAAGGTAGGTTTCTATTTCAGCAAGTTTCTGCAGAAAGGGAAAAAAGGTAAGTTCAGGACCAGGTGATTCTCAAAGAAGCAGGATATACAGGCAGGATATTCAAGCAGGATATTCAAGTAGGATAACCAACAGGGGCAATGATCCTTACTTCATTAACATAATCAAGAAACTGCTGGCGGAGCAGGGGAAATCCTTGAAGATCCTCAGAAGCCTTTCTCTTCTTTCCCTTACCCCTAATAGGAGCTTTAGGGGCTGAAGCAGAGGGACTAGCAGCAGGGGTCTTCTTCCTTGAAGACTTGACATTGGCGAGATCATCAATACCAAACTTGGAGGCGGACTTGACAGATTTCCCAGCGGCTACACAATCAAAACAAGATAAGTACCCTAACTAATTTAAAATCTTACATAGAACTGCTTTTTAAATAAAGATACTTACTTGACATTGTGGCAGATGCGGAGGATACTTCCTGTGAATCCTGGGTGGCAACTTGAAAACTTCTGATTTCAGGATCAAGCTTTCTGAAGGCTAGAACTCTCTCTCTTGCAGCAGGGGTCAACTTGAGATGAGCAACGGATATAGCTGCACAAAAGACAAAGAAGACATTAGTGATCCTCATCATAAGGAACAAGTCTGATGGTGATCTTTCCAGGATCCTCTATCCTACCATGAGTAGCCCACTCCTTGGGCAGATCCTTCCCATTAGGGATGGTATCCCTCCTAACAAAGAAGAATCGTCGCTTCCAGTTCGTATCATTTTTGGTAACCTTAAGAACAGGGTGATCCTCCCCAGCTTTCCGTTTCAACAAATATCGACTGGATCCAAACGTTGTGAGATCATACATCTCAGCCAGCTCCGCCATTCTTAAATCAATCCCTTCTTGCTCAATGATCCTTTCCAGGGTATACAAAACCCTCCAGATCATCGGCATGGCTTGAATATAAGACATGCCGGTCAGGGAAAAGAAAGATTGGGTGAAAGCTGGAAAGGGATACGAATATCCTATGGTGAACGGAGTTGCAGGAAAAGCTACCCATGTGTCAGAAACAAAATCGCTTAAAGCAGTGGGAGTGAAAGACTTGAAGATAGCATCCGCCGGAAAACAGTGACGGATCCTATCGATGTGAGCATCGGTGAAGCAGCACCTCTCGGTGGGAGAGTCTTTAATGATCCCTTGACCTTTCAAAGGGCTATTCTTCTTGTGATCCTTGTGAGGAGAATTCCAGAGCAACATATTCGCGGTGGAATGAAAAGAGAAAGAAAAACAGAGAAAGAGAAGGAAAGAAGAGAGGAAGAATACCTGATCGATCTTTTGGACGAGATTATAAAGGGAGTAGCTCTTGAATTTAAATGCAAATTGATCCCAACTCTATCTCCTATTTATAATGATGATCTGCAGGATTGTCACTTCAATGACGTAAGGGTTGCAACGGCTAGTCCGACTTTAACGGCTAGTTATCCGAGTCGCCCGTTGCAGATAAGATCAAAGCAAAATATAACTCATTTATTTACAATATCACTCCTTATATTTTGGGGGCAATTGTTAGGGCTGGATTTTTATAAAACATGATCCTTACATGTGATCCTAACCAGTGATCCTTGTTTCCTTGGCAGATAGTGATCCTCAGCAAAGTTCCAGGATCAGGATCACGGACCATCATAGGGATCCTCATGCTAACAGTTGCTTTCATTGAACTTAATGTCATTTTGCAGGAATGTCTAGCAGGATCCGCTCTTAGCATCACAATCAAGGGACGCGTCTTTACAACTTTGGCATATGCTTAATCAGAGATGAACGTTGTGAAGGATATGGAAACTTGGCATGATTTAAGGGCGATAATTTAGGCTAGATTTACTTTTATTTCTAAAGGGGTAATGAGCTGATTATTAGTTTGTTTACCTAAAATAGGCCACTCACACTTGTATATATAACACTCTTCCCCATTCGGAAGACACACAACACATTTCTCACACGCTTAGACACTCGATACTATAGTGATCCTTGTACTCAGCTCATTACCATCCGAAGTTGTAACCATCTTTTTATATTGAAGTTTGGTGATCGGTAGTTGCCATCACCCGAGGTTTTTTATGCCGGAGATCATACATTGATCAAGGGCTTTTTCCTCGTATAAATCCTTGTGTCACTTGCATATTTCTTACTAAAGTGATCCTTTACTTTTTCAACAAACCAAGCATCATTCCTCGTTTACTTAGAGTTTGGTTGCATTATCCTTGTGTGATTTTTGACCAAAACAATGAGGATCAGGTATCTTAAGGTACATGTAGATTCATTATTAATTACTAATCAATTTAATGGATCCTATGCTGTTAAAGGTGAAATGTTAATAAAATATTTAGAGATAGTCAAGGAATTGGCACTTTCTTTTGTTTCCTTTAGTTTGACACAGGTACCCAGAGAAGAAAATACAGAAGCCGATGCACTGGCCAACCTTGGATCATCCTTGAAGATTCCAGAGGATATTAAAATCCCCATTATTCATATCCTAACTCCTGCTATTGAGGATCATGTAGCTATGGAGATAGGAGAGGATTCTGCAATCATCCCTAGTGACGATACACAATCTCATTCAGGATCATGGATCCTTCCAATCATGAGATATATACAGCATGGAGAGATCCCTACAGGAAAAAAATCCTAGAGCTTTCAAAGTCAAGGTATCTCAATTTACAATATTAAATAACATGTTATATAAACGCTCTCTTGCAGGACCATATCTAAGATGCATTGAGGATCCTAAAGTTCAAGAAGTCCTAAAGGATTTTCATGAAGGAGATTGTGGAAACCATACCAGGGGCAAAGCACTGTTCTCAAGGATCCTTAGAACAGGATACTATTGGCCTACAATGAAGAAGGATGCTGTGAATTATGCCAAGAGATGTGATTCTTGTCAGAGACATAATAATATCCTTCATCAACCAGCAGAGCTCCTACATCCTATATCCTCTTCTTGGCCCTTTATGAGGTGGGGAATAGATATAGTTGGTAAACTTCCCAAGGCACCTGGTAGAAAAGTGTTCATCCTTGCTATGACCGATTACTTTTCCAAGTGGATAGAAGCTGAAGATTTTGCTCAAGTCAGAGAAAAAGAAGTGATATCCTTTATTAAAAGAAACATTATTACTAGATTTGGTATTCCTTCAGAAATTGTTTGTGATAATGGATCCCAATTTATTGGGAGTAGAACTACTAACTTTTGTGACAGCTGGGGGATTAAGATGATAACATCAACACCAGTCCACCCACAAGCTAATGGTCAAGCAGAATCATCCAACAAGATCATCATCAAAAATTTGAAGAAGAAACTTGGGTCCAAGAAAGGAAAATGGGCAGAAGAACTACCTTATGTACTATGGGCTGATAGAACAACTCCCAAGAATGCTACGAGTCAAACTCCATTTTCTTTAGTATTTGGAGCAGAATCAGTGATCCCTACAGAGATGGTGATTCCTACTGCAAGAACAAGCATCCGTGATCCTGAAGGAAATGCTGAAAACTTGGTTCAAGACTTGGATACCATAGAAGAACTCAGGGATTTGGCAAGGATAAGAATGGCTAGTTATCAACAAAGGATGGCTGGAGCTTATAACAAAAATGTCAGGATCAGGAAGTTTCAAGTTGGTGATATGGTGCTGAGGAAAGCATTCCAAAATACCACAAATCCTGCTGATGGCAAGTTAGCACCAAAGTGGGAAGGCCCCTACCTTATTGAAGCTGAGGCAAGAAAGGGGGCATATCGATTATTAACAATGGAAGGAGATTTGCTACCAAGAGCTTGGAATGCTGTCCACTTAAAAAGATACTTCATGTAATAAGGATCTAGGATCCTCAACTATTTCTATGTCCGATGTCCATGAAGGATCCTCAGAGGATAGATGATCCTCACTCTGGTAATGATCTAACCTCAATTTATCCACTTCGTTAATTAACTTATTTACAAGGAGAAGGATCCTGGATCCTTTATCCTTCTCTCACTTAATTCTGAGTTTGCAGAAGATTGAAATATCCTTAGCAAAAGGATCAATTATCCACAGAAGTCTCCTAAGTTTTTCTTGGGCTTGTCCCCAGAATTGTTGGGCTTGTCCCCAGTTTTTTGGGCTTGTCCCCAGTTTCGCCAGTAGTGCACGATGATCCTGGTGCAGTTCAAGGCAATGGGACCAGTACCCGCTTTAGGGGCTGACAATTTCATTGTACTGGCTGTATTTAGGATCCTACGTATAATGGTAGACGTACCATACATCCGTTCCTAAGGTTTCTAACGTTTTCACGTTAGCTAAGGTTTTGGCATTTTCATGTCACTAAGTTTGGATTGTCGCCAGTGAGGGCCATACTCCAGTTTACACAAGATACTTTGGGCTTGTCCCCAGATTTTATTGGGCTTGTCCCCAGAATTGTCGGGCTTGTCCCCAGTTACTAACCTTTCTCTTATAATGGCTTAGTCCCAAGTTATGTTCCATTTCAGTTTTCTGAAGCTAAACAATTAAGGATCCTTGATCCTAACCTTTTACTAAAGATTTGTCTTTTGGTTATCCTGATTGTAGTATTAAAGGTTTAGGATCCTAACTTGGATTCTCAGGTATGATCCTTATTTACCTTCGCTCTATTCTTAATTTATTTGAGTTACCCTTATTCTTTGACAAAAGGATATATAATCCTTAATATACATCACTTTTTGAATTTTTTTATTAAAGGATATTTGATCCTTGATAATATCCTAAGCTTTTTTAACAAAATCTAATATACCTTTGTCTTAAACTTCCAAATTCAAAGAAATAAACAACAACAACTAAAAAGACATAACATATACAACATGAGATAGCCAAAAGATTAAGGTTTTATTTATTTATCAAAAGTTAAACCCTTTAAAGGTTGTCAAAATTACCTACCCCAAGCATCTACCAGTAATCCATGGCCCGTCCGCTGGGGTAGGTAAAGGGTGTCCGTGATAATAAGTTCTAAATAAGTGCAGGTAAGGAAAGACGGCAGGATCACAATGGCTTCATTCCCCAAACAGAGGATCCCTCCACCATTTGTAATCCTACCTTTTGTTCGAAGGATCAGTGATCCTTAATCCTAAAGCTACTGTTTAAGTACAGACCAACCATTGTTCAAAAAACATCAACACCAAAAAACATTAAACCATAAAAAATGGGCTCCGGCCGCGTCTAGATAAATCCATCATCGCCCATTGTTGCAGCCTACACCTTCGCTGCATCATCATCACCACCAGCTGCTCCTTCCGCTTGATCCTTCAGCCCACTACCACCAGCCTCTATTGCCAGAACCTCTTCAGTCTCGTCTTCATCATCCAACTCAGCTAGCTTGGCCTTCCAACCTTCCTGGTCCCAGGCAGTCCTATCGAAGTTAGGATCCTCAACTTCCTTAGCCATTTGGAGTTTGATCTTGAGCATAGCAATGGTAGCAGAGAGCTTGGCACCCTCCATCACTTCAGCCTTCTCCTGATCAGATGTAATGTGGGCCAGGACCAGCTCCCTCTTCACCAACTTAACTTCATTCTCTAGGGAGGCAATCTTTTGATCCTTCGCCAGGTACATCTTCTGGAAGTCCAGCTGCTTCTGCTCGGCCTCATCAGCATAAGTGTTTTGGTCAAAAATCACACAAGGATAATGCAACCAAACTTTATGTAAACGGGGTATGATACTTCGTTTATTGAAAAAGTAAAGGATCACTTCAGTATGAAATATTCAAAGACACAATGATTTATACGAGGAAAAAGCCCTTGATCAATGTATGATCTCCGGCATAAAAAACCTCGGGTGATGGCAACTACCGATCACCAAACTTCAATATAAGAAAAATGGTTACAACTTCGGATGATAATGAGCTGAGTACAAGGATCACTATAGTTTCGAGTGTCTAAGCGTGTGAGAATTGTGTTGTGTGTTCTTCCGAATGGGGAAGAGTGTTATATATACAAGTGTAGGTGACCTATTTTAGGTAAAAAGACTAACAATCAGCTCATTACCCCTTTAGAAATAAAAGTAAATCTAGCCTAAATTGTCGCCCTTAAATCATGCCAAGTTTCCATATCCTTTGCAACGTTCATCTCCGATTAAGCACATGCTATAATTGTAAATACGCGTCCTTTGATCGTGATGCTAAGAGCGGATCCTGCTAGACATTCCTGCAAAATGACATTAAGTTCAACGAAAGCAACTGTTAGCATGAGGATCCTATGATGGTCCGTGATCCTGATCCTGGAACTCTGCTAAGGATCACTATCTGCCAAAGAAACAAGGATCACTGGTTAGGATCACGCGTAAGGATCATGTATTGTAAAAATCCAGCCCTAACAATTGCCCCCAAAATATAAGGAGTGATTTTGTAAATAAATGAGTTATATTTTGCTTTGATCTTATCTGCAACGAACAACTCGGATAACTAGCCGTTAATCTCGAACTAGCCGTTGCAACCCTTACGTCACTGAGGTGACATCCCTACAAATCATGATTATAAATAGGAGATAGGGTTAGGATCAATCTGCATTTAAATTCAAGATATTCTCCCTTTATAATCTCTACCGAAGATCGATCAGGTATTCTCTTCTCTTTCTTCCTTCTCTTATCTGAAGCTGACACCTGCGGCAAAAGAGAGGCTTTTGGCCTTCAAGAAGCTTGATCCGGAGACAAGAAGTTTTCAAGTTGCCATTCAAGATTCACAGGAAGTATCCTCCGCATCTGCCACAATGTCAAGTAAGTATCCTCATTAAAAAGTAGTTCTATGTAGGATTTTTTTTGAATTAGTTAAAGTACTTATCTTATTTTGATTGTGTAGGCGCTGGGAAATCTGTCAAGTCCGCCTCCAAGTTTGGTATTGATGATCTTGCAAACGTTAAATCTGCAAGGAAGAAGGCTCCTGCTGCCAGTCCCTCTGCTTCAGCCCCTAAAGCTCCTATCAGGGGTAAGGGAAAGAAGAGAAAGGCTTCCGAGGATCTTCAAGGATTTCCCCTGCTCCGCCAGCAGTTTCTTGATTACGTTAATGAAGTAAGGATCATTGCCCCTGTTGGTTATCTTACTTGAACATCATGCCTGTATATCCTACCTGTTTGAGGATCACTTGTGTCTGACGTCATATCTTGTTTTTCTTGCAGAAATTTACCGAAATAGAGACTTATGTCAACCACGTTGAAGATCAAGATCGCCAAATTGCCGACCTTCAACAGATGGGTGTGCTGAAGGACCTCAAGATAGCCGATCTTGAGAAGCAGCTCCGGGCTACCAAGGATGAAGTTGTCAAAGCATTGATCAACTTTGACTACGAGAAGCGTGATATCACCCAGGATGCTAAAGTCTCTGCTGCGATAACCATGTATAAGATCCGGCTGCAGATGGCTGTGGAGGCTCAGGATCCTTCCTTCGACAGAGGCACATGGGACGTGGAAGGCTGGAAGGCTAGGCTGGCAGAGTTGGAGGATGATGATGAGGCCGAGGAGATCCCTATGCTTGAAGGTGGTGATGCTGGCAAGGATCAGGGGGAAGCAAGTGGAGCTGGTGGTGAAGGTGCGGCGAAGGTTTGAGCTGCAGGATTGGGCAATGATGGAAATTTCTAGACATAGCCGGAGCCCAATTTTTTTAAAATTTGGTAGTGGTTTTCTGTGGTTGTGATGTTTTCAAACAATGATGATCTGTACTTAAACAGTAGTTTTTTTAGGGTTAAGGATCCTGGATCCTTTGGACAATAGGTAGGATCGCAAATGGTGGGGGGATCTTCTGTTTGGGGGATGAAGCCTTTGTGATCCTGCCGCCTTTAATTTCCTGCACCTGCTAAGACCGCATAGACAATGGACACCCTTTGCCAACCCATGTGGACGGGCCACGTTTTGCTGGTAGAAATGTGGGTTGGCAATTTTGACAACTTTTTTGAAAGGGTTTAAGATCCTTTTGTTAATAATATAATTTTAATCTTTCTGGCTTATCTCGTGTTGTTATCCTTTATTTATCCTCTTTATTTTCCAGTTGTTTTAGAAATATATTTGTTAGAGTAACAAGAGTTGAGCAAACCATGTTTAATAAATTTAGGATATGATCCCAGAACAAATATCCTGACACTGAAGATTTTTGAAGCAATCAATTTCAAGGATCATAGGTTTAGTTGTCAAAGTGTAAGGGTTGTTCAGTATAATCAGAATAGTCAAGGATCATACCTGAGGATCCAAGTTAGGATCCTAACCTTTAATCAAGATAACTGTTAGGGCTGGATTTTTATCATACGTGATCCTTATACGTGATCCTAACCAGTGATCCTTGTTTCTTTGGCAGACAGTGATCCTCAGCGGGACTTCAGGATCAGGATCATGGACCATCAAAGGATCCTCATGCTAACAGTTACCTTCATTTGAAACAATGTTATTTTGCAGGAACATCTAGCAGGATACGCTCTTAGCATCATAATCAAGGGACGCGTCTTCACAATTATAGCATGAGCTTAATCAAAGATGGACGTTGCAAAGGATATGGAAACTTAGCTTGATTTAAGGGCGGCAATTTAGGCTAGATTGTCTTTTATTTCTAAAGGGGTAATGAGCTGATTATTAGTCTTTTTACCTAAAATAGGTCACCTACACTTGTATAAATACCACTCTTCCTCATTTGGAAGAACACACGACGACATACAACGCAACTCTCACACACTTAGACACTCGAAACAATAGTGATCCTTGTACTCAGCTCATTATCATCCGAAGTTGTAACCATTTTGTTCTTATATTAAAGTTTGGTGATCGGTAGTTGCCATCACCCGAGGTTTTTTATGCCGGAGATCATATATTGATCAAGGGTTTTTTCCTCGTATAAATCATTGTGTCTTTGCATCTCTATCACGAAAGTGATCCTTTACTTTTATAATTAACCAAGCATCATACCCCGTTTACATAAAGTTTGGTTACATTATCCTTGTGAGATTTTTGACCAAAACAGTTTGGCGCCCACCGTGGGGCAATTGGTGCTTCATTCATAAGAAAATCTTTTGTTCGAAATCATTTCGAAGAGTTACATGGCTTCATCGTTGAAGAACACGTCCACAGCGATGTCTGCAGTCACCTCATCACAGACCACTCTGCCTCCTCCACCGGCAGGATCTCAGAAAAATACTGAGAAGAGACCAACTCCTACTTCCTCTAAACCTCCATCTTCTTCTGCTATGAATTCTTCTATTCCCAGTACTAGTGATGTGTTTGCTTTAATTTTGCAGATGAAGGATCGTATGCAGCGGCAGGATGAGACTAATGACAGGATCCTCAGGGAAATTGGAGACCTCAAAAGACAAAAGAAAGCGGCAGAGGATCATTCCCCACTGATGCCCAAATCCTTGAGCTTCGAGACTCCAATGATCACTTCCCAGCCATCGGGGACCCCGGACGTACAAATCATAGGGGAGTCAAGAGGATTACATCTCAAGTTGGCAGCAATGACTCAGACATCAGGCTCACATTTTCAGCCAGCAGGATCCTATCCTCAGTATATGGGATCCTTCATGAATTCAGGAGTCTATCCTGGAACACAGCAACTTCAAGGATCCTATTTTGTCCCAGGATCATCCCAGGTTCAAGGATCCTCCTTTGTTCCAGGATCACTCCAGGTTCAAGGATCCTCCTTTGTTCCAGTATCGTCTCAGATACCAGGATCCTTCCCAATGCCAGGATCCCTAAGAAGTTTGCAAACAGGAAATCCGGATGTCCATCAAGGGGACTTCATTCCGATGCAGACCATATCCTCCACTGGTCCCTCCATTGTCCCTGAATCCCAGCAACTTGGATTCACAACCATTGTTCCTAATTTGAACCCAATGGGAGGTAATACTTTAAATAATTATCTTGCCACTAACCATGGATTAATGCAGGATACAGGTGTCAATCATGCTATGGCCAGGGAATTACAGAAACTAAAGGACATGATCTCGAGTGTTCCGGGAGTAGTTAGACCTATACCTGAAATTGCAGATGGGAGCCATAAGGTATCTCGTTTTGCACCACCAATCTGTGATGCAGAGGTACCCAAAAGGTTCCATATCCCTACTATGAAGCTGTATGACGGTACAACGGATCCAGAGGAACACGTAGCACAATACAGGGAAAGGATGGAGATCAATCCTATCCCAGAAAAATTGAAGGAAGCATGCTTATGTAAAGGATTTGGATCCACTCTTACTGGATCAGCTCTTAAATGGCTACTAAGTCTTCCCCCTTACTCTATTACTTCATTTGCTAATTTAGTTAATTTATTCAACAACCAATTTTCTTGTAGTAGAAAATTTGAAAGATTAACCAGTGATTTATATAGGGTAACCCAAAGTCATAATGAATCATTAAGAGATTATATAACTAAATTTAGTAAAGAATCCTTGGACATTCCCAACTTGGATACGGCTACGGCTGTTGAAGCCTTCAAAATGGGACTGCTTAAGGATTCATTATTCTATGATGATCTTGTTATGACACCATGCAGGAACTTAGATGAAGTAAGAACTCGGGCACTCAGGTTCATCCGGCTAGAGGATGACAAGAGGATCCAGGAGAGACAAGTAGGATCTTCAAAACAAGATAAGCAAGGATCCTCCTTCAAGAGCAACAAGTTCAAATCCTACCATAGAAATGAAAATAAGAATGTGCATGCTGTTGACCAGGAAGAGGATGATGAAGATTATCCTCCAATCTCAGAATACTGTTTTTCCGTTGATAATCATGAACTGATCCTTGCAATGCAGAATCTAGGTGAAAAGGCTAGATGGCCCAGGAAGAACGATAAACCATCCGGGACTAAAGACAAGTCGAAATGGTGTGCATACCATGAGGATTTCGGGCATCTAACTGAAGAATGCATAGCTTTAAGAAAAGAGATTGGATATCTGTTAAGCAAGGGGCACCTAAAAGAATTATTGGGAAGAAAAAAGCAAAGGACTCAGGATCCTGAAAGGATCCCTGAAAAGGCTCCAGCACCTCCGGCAAATGCATAAGTGATCAACTTTATTTCCGGAGGATCAGACATCTGTGGTACATCCTTCTCGGCGGCCAAAAGACATGCAAAGGAGTCAAAAATGGATAATGGAGAAAGGCCTATTAGAACATCAAGTGTCTCAGAAGGGAAGATGATAACGTTTGATGAGGATGATCGCATTAACATTCAGGATCCTCATCATGATAGTTTAGTTATCACTCTCTTTATCTCTAACCATTTTGTCCGCAGGATCCTTATTGATGGAGGAAGCTCAGTGAACATTATCTAGCTTGATGTTCTGAAGAAGATGGGAATCCCAGAATCAGACATCACACCAAGATCCTCCGTGCTTGTAGGATTCAGTGGGGAAACGAAGAAAACTCTGGGGGACATCAAACTCCCAATCTACGTGGAAGGATTACATAATTACCAGAAATTTTGCGTTATTGACTGTTTGTCTTGTTGCAATGTTATCCTTGGCAGGCCTTGGATACATGATATGAAAGCAGTCCCATCCACCTACCATCAATGTGTGAAGCTCCCTAGCCCATGGGGAATAATCAAGATCGACAGTGATCAGCAGGAGGCTAAGGATTGTTATACCTCATCCATGAAGCCAACCTCGAAGCCAAGGGAGCAATAGCAATTACAGTATCCTCCGAGGAATGTCTTGGAGGCAAGGGAACAAGATGTGGACGAAATCCTCTTGGATCCTAGTGATCCTGAATCAAAAATCTATATCGGATCAGGGATCCTTGGCAAGATGAAAGAAGACTTATTATCCTTCCTCAAAAGAAGAAAATCTACCTTTGCTTGGAAACATGAAGATATGACAGGTATATCTAAGGATATTATTACTCACAAACTTGGCATTGACAGGTCTATCAAACCAATCCATCAAAAAAGGAGGAAGTTTGCACCAGAAAGGAATGCCATTATCCAAGAAGAAGTAGAGAGACTACTTCGAGCAGGTATGATCAGAGAGGTAAAATATCCAAAATGGTTAGCCAATGTGGTCATTGTCCAAAAGAAAAATGGAAAGTGGAGGGTATGTGTCGATTTCACTGATCTGAATAAGGCATGTCCCAAGGATCCTTTCCCATTACCCCACATTGACTCCATGGTGGATGCAACAGCGGGGCATGAACTGTTGACCTTTATGGATGCATCATCTGGATTCCAACAAATTCAGATGGAACCATCTGACCAAGAGGATACAGCCTTTATGACCCCAACCGGTTTATATTGTTATATTGCGATGCCTTTTGGACTAAGAAATGCAGGTGCAACATATCAAAGGCTGGTAAATATGATGTTCAAAGATCAAATTGGAAAAACTATGGAGGTGTACATAGATGATATGGTGGTCAAGTCAAAGAAAGCTGAGGATCACCTAAGGGACTTGGAAGAAGCATTCGATATCCTTGATAATTACAACATGAAACTTAATCCTTCAAAATGCCATTTTGGTGTTAAGGCAGGAAAGTTCCTAGGATACATGGTAACTCAGAGGGGCATTGAAGCAAGCCCGGAACAAATCAAAGCATTAGTAAATATCAAATCTCCTGCCAACGCCAAGGATGTTCAAAGACTGACAGGCAGGATAGCAGCTCTGAACAGGTTCATATCGAAATCCTCAGAAAAATGCAAAGAATTTTACGATATCCTAAGGAAGAACAAGAAGTTTGAATGGACTGAGAAGCATGAGAACGCTTTACAAGCCCTTAAAGAATATATGTCCTCAGCACCAGCATTAGCAAAACCGAAAAAAGGAGATGTGTTATCCTTATACCTGGCGGTATCCTCAACCGCTGTAAGTGCTGTCCTTGTCAAGGATCACGAAGGTACACAATATCCTATCTACTATGTAAGTAAAAGTTTACTTAATGCCGAATCCAGGTACTCACACCTCGAAAAACTTATTCTTGCATTAATCACGGCATCTACTAAGTTAAGGCATTATTTTGAAACCCATACTATTGTTGTTAAAACTAATTTTCCAATTAAGAATGTCCTCAGGAAACCGGAGATGTCAGGGAGAATGGCTAAGTGGGCAGTGAAGCTTAGTGCCCATGATATAAGATATGAACCAAGAACAGCCATTAAATCACAAGCCTTAGCTGACTTTGTGGCTGATTTCAGTAGTGATCTACAAAAAGAAGCAGAATTGGAGGTCCAACAGCTGGATGAGACCAAGGATCCTTGGATACTACACACTGATGGATCCTCAAATGTCAAGGGCACAGGGCTCGGGATACTACTAAAATCGCCACAGGGGGACATAATACCCCACTCCATCGCCTGTGAGTTCCAAGCAACTAACAATGAGGCTGAATATGAAGCCTTAATTGCTGGCTTACAAATTGCTAAGGATATGGGGGTAAAATATCTTAAAGTATATGTAGACTCATTATTGATCACCAATCACTTTAATGGATCCTATGCTGTTAAAGGTGAGAAACTAACCAAATATTTAGAGATAGTCAAAGAATTGGCACTCTCTTTTGTTTCTTTCAGCTTAACACAGGTACCAAGGGAGGATAACACGGAAGCTGATGCATTGGCCAACTTAGGATCATCCTTAAAAATTCCAGAAGACATAAGTATCCCTATCATCCATATCCTGGCTCCTGCTATTGAAAATCAAGTGGCCATGGAAATAGAAGAGGATACTGCAGTGATCCCTAGTGAAGAAGCTCAATCTTATTCAGGATCATGGATCTCACCAATCATGAGATACTTGCAACACGGGGAGATTCCGATGGAAGAAAATCCTAGAGCTTTCAGGATTAAGGTATCTCAGTTCACAATTTTGAATGATGTATTATATAAGCGATCTCTTGCAGGACCATATTTGAGATGTATTGAGGATCCTGAAATTGAAGAAGTATTGAAAGATTTCCACGAAGGAGATTGTGGAAACCACACCGGGGGCAGAGCATTGTTCTCGAGGATCCTTAGAACAGGATACTACTGGCCAACCATGAAAAGGGATGCTGTAGAGTATGCTAAGAAGTGTGATCCTTGCCAAAGACATAGCAATATCCTCCATCAGCCAGCTGAATTTTTACACCCAATACCATCCTCTTGGCCATTCATGAGATGGGGAATGGATATAGTTGGCAAGCTTCCTAAAGCACCTGGTGGAAAAGTATTTATGCTTGCCATGACTGACTATTTTTCTAAGTGGATAGAAGCTGAAGCCTTCGCCCAAGTCAGAGAAAAGGAAGTCATATCCTTCATTAAAAGAAACATTATAACCAGATTTGGCATCCCCTCTGAAATTATATGTGATAATGGCTCCCAATTCATTGGAAGCAGAACCACTAACTTTTGTGACAGTTGGGGAATCAAGATGATAACATCAACACCAGTTCATCCACAAGCCAATGGTCAAGCAGAATCATCCAACAAGATCATCATCAACAATCTGAAGAAGAAGCTAGGATCCAAGAAGGGGAAATGGGCAGAGGAGTTACCTTATGTGCTATGGGCTGATAGAACAACTCCCAAGAATGCTACTGGTCAAACACCTTTCTCTTTAGTATTTGGGGCAGAAGCAGTGATCCCAACAGAAATGGTGATCCCAACTCCTAGAACAAGTGCTCGTGATCCTGAAGAAAATGCTACAATTCTAGCTCAGGATTTGGATACTATTGAAGAAATCAGGGATCTAGCTAGGATAAGGATGGCAAGCTACCAACAAAGAATGGCTGGTGCCTACAACAAAAATGTCAGATTAAGGAAATTCCAAGTCGGAGATATGGTGTTGAGAAAAGCATTTCAAAATACTATCAATCCTGCTGACGGGAAGTTAGCACCAAAATGGGAAGGTCCCTACTTGATTGAAGCTGAAGCAGGAAAGGGGGCATACAGGTTGCTAACCATGGAAGGAAACTTGTTGCCAAGAGCCTGGAATGCTGTTCACTTAAAGAAATATTTCATGTGAACATGATCCTTCATGCATGTGATCCTTACATTGAAGTATCCTTGAAGGATCCCGGTGATATCAGTGATCCTTACTCTGGTAATATGCTTATCCTAGAAACTATTGCATTTTCTTACTTTTTACCTAAGGATAAGGATCATGTATCCTTCATCCTCTACTCACGAAACATTTGAGTTATGAAAGTTCAGGTATCTTCAGCATATCGTCAAAGATCTTCAAAAGCACCGCAGATCCTTGGGTCCAACCCCAGTTATCCTTGGGATTATCCCCAGTTTCCGCCAGCAGCGCACGATGATCCTGATATAGTTCACGTCTTTGGGACCAGTACCCACTTCCGGGGCTGACAACCTCATCGTACTGGCTATATTTAGGATCCTACGTATAATGGTAGACGTACCATACATCCGTTCCTAAGGTTTCTAACGTTTTCACGTTAGCTAAGGTTTTGACATTTTCATGTCACTAAGTTTGGATAGTCGCCAGAAAGGGCCATACTCCAGTTTACATACGATCCTTTGGGCTTGTCCCCAGTTATCCTTTGGGCTTGTCCCCAGTGATCCTCCGGGATCATTCTCAGTTATCCTTTGGGCTTGTCCCTAGTGATCCTCCGGGATCATTCTCAGTTATCCTATGGGCTTATCCCCAGTGATCCTCCGGGATCATTCTCAGTTACCCTTTGGGCGTGCCCCCAGTTACTAATTTATTTCTTACACTGGCTTAGTCCCAAGTTGTGCTTCGTTTTTCAGGATTGTCAAAGTTAGAACACATAAGGATCCTTAATCCTTATTATCCATCAAAATCTTATCTACGATTGTCTCGATTGAAGGTTAGGATCCTAACTTGGATCCTCAGATATGATCCTTGACCATTTTGATTATACTCACTATCCTAACCGACCCTTACACTTTGACAACCAAACCTATGATCCTTGAATTAAAGTACTTTGAAAATTTTCAATATCAGGATATTTGATCTGGGATCATATCCTAAATTTGGATAACATATTTTCAACCCTTGTTACTTTAAATATACTACAAAAACAATCAAGAAACAAGAAGATAAGGATAACTACACGAGATAAGCCAGAAAAATTAAAGTTATATTATTAAACAAAAGGATCTTTAACCCTTTCAAAAAGTTGTCAAAATTGCCAACCCACATTTCTACCAGCAAAACGTGGCCCGTCCACATGGGTTGGCAAAGGGTGTCCATTGTCTATGCGGTCTTAGCATTGTGCAGGAAATTAAAAGCGGCAGGATCACAAAGGCTTCATCCCCCAAACAGAGGATCCTTCCACCTTTTGCAATCCTACCTACTGTTCAAAGGATCCAGGATCCTCAACCCTAAAAACTATTGTTCGAAGATTACAGACCATAAATTGTTCACAAACCATCAACAACCACAAAAAACCACTACCAATCCTAAAAAATTGGGCTCCGGCCTAGTCTCGAAATATCCATCATCGCCCAATCCAGCAGCTCACACTTTTGCTGCTCCACCCTGATCCTTCTCAGCATCACCACCTTCCAGCATGGGGATCTCCTCAGCCTCATCCTCATCCTCCAGCTCCGCCAATCTTGCCTTCCAACCCTCCACGTCCCATGAGCTCTTGTCAAAGGCAGGATCCTGAGCCTCCGCAGCCATTTGTAGTTGTATCTTGTACATAGCAGTTGCGGCAGAGACCTTGGCATCCTGGATGATCTCCTGCTTCTCGCTATCCATATCGATCAACCTCTGAGCAGCCTCATCCTTTGTGGCCTGGAGTTCCTTCTCAAGATCTGCTATCTTGAGATCCTTAAGCACGCCCATTTGTTGAAGGTCAGCAATCTGGCTCTCTTGATCCTCAACATGGCCAAGGTAGGTCTCAATCTCAGCAAGTTTCTGCAAAAGAGAAAAAAGGTAAGTTCAGGATCAGGTGATCCTCAAAGAAGCAAGATATACAGGCAGAATATACAAGCAGGATATTAGAGAAGGATAACCCACAGGGGCAATGATCCCTACCTCATTGACATAGTCAAGGAACTGTTGGCGGATCAGGGGAAATCCTTGGAGATCCTCGGAAGTCTTCCTCTTCTTTCCCTTACCCCTAATGGATGCTTTAGGGGCCGAAGCGGAGGGACTGGCAGCAGAAGTCTTTCTCCTCGGAGACTTGACGTTGGTGAGATCATCTATCCCAAACTTGGAGGCAGACTTGGCTGATTTGGCAGACTTCCCAACACCTACACAATCAAAACAAGATAAGTTCCCTTACTAATTAAACAATCTAGCATATAACTTACTTTTTACAAGGATACTTACTTGACATAGTGGCAGATGCGGAGGATACTTCCTGTGAATCTTGGACGGTGACTTGGAAACTTCTGACCTCAGGATTGAGCTTTTTAAAAGCTAAGACTCTTTCTCTTGCAGCAGGGGTTAACTTAAGATAAGCAATGGATATAGCTGCACAAAAAATAAAAAAGACGTTAGTGATCCTCATCGTATAAGACAAGTCTGATAGTGATCCTTCAAGGATCCTCTACCCTACCGTGAGTGGCCCATTCCTTGGGCAAATCCTTCCCATCTGGGATGGAATCCCTTCTAACAAAGAAAAAGCGACGCTTCCAGTTTGTGTCATTTTTAGTAACCTTGAAGACAGGGTGATCCTCCCCAGCTTACCGTTTTAGCAGATATCGGCAAAAACCGAACGTGGTAAGATCATAAAGTGCGGCCAACTCTGCCATCCCCAAATCAATTCCCTTCTGCTCGATGATCCTCTCGAAGGTATACAGGACCCTCCAGATCATCGGCATAGCTTGGATATAAGATATGCCGGTTAAAGAAAAGAAGGATTGGGTGAAGGCTGGAAAAGGATACGAATACCCTATGATGAACGGAGTAGCAGGAAAGGCCACCCAGACATCTGAAATAAAGTCGCTCAAAGCAGTAGGTGTGAAGGATTTGAAAACAGCATTCGCCGGAAAGCAATGACGAATCCTGTCTACATGAGCATCAGTAAAGCAACATCTCTCCGTAGGAGAGTCCTTGATGATCCCTTGGCTTTTTAGGGGACTACTCTTCTTGGAATCCTTGTGTGGAGAATTCCGGAGCAACATGCTTGTGACGGAACAGAAACAGAATAAAAGCAGAAAACAGAGCAAGAGAAGAAAGAAGGAAAAGAGAGAAGAAGAGAATACCTGATCAATCTTCGGTAGCAATTATAAAGGGAAGATATCTCGAATTTAAATGCAAAGTGATCCTAACCCTATCTCCTATTTATAATCATGATTTGCAGGGATTGTCACATCTATGACGTAAGGGTTGCAACGGCTAGTTCGATATTAACGGCTAGTTAT
Source organism: Helianthus annuus (assembly GCF_002127325.2). NCBI lineage: Eukaryota > Viridiplantae > Streptophyta > Magnoliopsida > Asterales > Asteraceae > Helianthus > Helianthus annuus. The sequence goes on from NC_035446.2 coordinate 55,574,717, forward strand.
CCGAGTAGTCCATTGAAGATAAAGATCAGAGCAAAATATAATTCGCTTATTTACAATAAACTCCTTATATTTTGGGGGCAATTGTTAGGGCTGGATTTTTATCATACGTGATCCTTATACGTGATCCTAACCAGTGATCCTTGTTTCTTTGGCAGACAGTGATCCTCAGCGGGACTTCAGGATCAGGATCATGGACCATCAAAGGATCCTCATGCTAACAGTTACCTTCATTTGAAACAATGTTATTTTGCAGGAACATCTAGCAGGATACGCTCTTAGCATCATAATCAAGGGACGCGTCTTCACAATTATAGCATGAGCTTAATCAAAGATGGACGTTGCAAAGGATATGGAAACTTAGCTTGATTTAAGGGCGGCAATTTAGGCTAGATTGTCTTTTATTTCTAAAGGGGTAATGAGCTGATTATTAGTCTTTTTACCTAAAATAGGTCACCTACACTTGTATAAATACCACTCTTCCTCATTTGGAAGAACACACGACGACATACAACGCAACTCTCACACACTTAGACACTCGAAACAATAGTGATCCTTGTACTCAGCTCATTATCATCCGAAGTTGTAACCATTTTGTTCTTATATTAAAGTTTGGTGATCGGTAGTTGCCATCACCCGAGGTTTTTTATGCCGGAGATCATATATTGATCAAGGGCTTTTTCCTCGTATAAATCATTGTGTCTTTGCATCTCTATCACGAAAGTGATCCTTTACTTTTATAATTAACCAAGCATCATACCCCGTTTACATAAAGTTTGGTTACATTATCCTTGTGAGATTTTTGACCAAAACAATAACCAAAAGTGAAATTTTAACGGATAATAAGGATTAAGGATCCTTATTTGTTTAACTTCGAGAACCTGAAAAACGGAACATAACTTGGGACTAAGCCAATGTAAAAGATAAATTAATAGCTGGGGACAAGCCCAAAGGATCACTGGGGACAAGCCCAAAGGATAACTGGGGACAAGCCCAAAGGATAACTGGGGACAAGCCCAAGGATCGTATGTAAACTGGAGTATGGCCCTTACTGGCGACTATCCAATCTTAGTGACATGAAAATGCCAAAACCTTAGCTAACGTGAAAACGTTAGAAACCTTATGAACGGATGTATGGTACGTCTACCATTATACGTAGGATCCTAGGTATAGCCAGTATGATGAGGTTGTCAGCCCCGGAAGTGGGTACTGGTCCCAAAGACGTGAACTATATCAGGATCATCGTGCGCTGCTGGCGGAAACTGGGGATAATCCCAAGGATAACTGGGGTTGAACCCAAGGATCTGCGTTGCTTTTGAAGATCTTTGACGATATGCTGTAGATACCTGAACTATCATAACTCAAATGGTTCGTGAGAAGAGGATGAAGGATACAGGATCCTTATCCTTTGGTAAAAAGTAAGGAAATGTAATAGTTTTAAGATAAGGATATTACCAGAGTAAGGATCACTAACATCACCGGGATCCTTCGAGGATACTTCAATGTAAGGATCACATGCTTGAAGGATCATGTTCACATAAAGTACTTCTTTAAGTGAACAGCATTCCAGGCTCTTGGTAACAAATTTCCTTCCATGGTTAGCAATCTGTATGCCCCCTTTCCTGCTTCAGCTTCAATCAAGTAAGGACCTTCCCACTTTGGTGCTAACTTCCCGTCAGCAGGATTGATAGTGTTTTGGAATGCTTTTCTCAACACCATATCTCCGACTTGGAACTTCCTTATCCTAACATTTTTGTTGTAAGCACCAGCCATTCTTTGTTGGTAGCTTGCCATCCTTATCCTAGCCAGATCCCTGATTTCCTCAATAGTATCCAAATCCTGAGCCAGGATTGTAGCATTCTCTTCAGGATCACGAGCACTTGTTCTAGCAGTTGGGATCACCATCTCTGTTGGGATCACTGCTTCTGCCCCAAATACTAAAGAGAAAGGTGTTTGACCAGTGGCATTCTTGGGAGTTGTCCTATCAGCCCATAGCACATAAGGTAACTCCTCTGCCCATTTCCCCTTCTTGGATCCTAGCTTCTTCTTCAGATTGTTGATGATGATCTTGTTGGATGATTCTGCTTGACCATTGGCTTGTGGATGAACTGGTGTTGACGTTATCATCTTAATTCCCCAACTGTCACAAAAGTTAGTAGTTCTGCTTCCAATGAATTGGGAACCATTATCACATACAATTTCAGAGGGAATGCCAAATCTAGTTATAATGTTTCTTTTGATAAAGGATATAACTTCTTTTTCTCTGACTTGAGCAAAAGCTTCAGCTTCTATCCACTTAGAGAAGTAGTCAGTCATGGCACGCATAAATACTTTTCCACCAGGTGCTTTAGGGAGCTTGCCAACTATATCCATCCCCCATCTCATGAATGGCCAAGAGGATGGTATAGGATGTAGCAATTCGGCTGGCTGATGGAGGATATTGCTGTGTCTTTGACAAGGATCACACTTTTTAGCATATTTTACAGCATCCCTTTTCATAGTTGGCCAGTAGTATCTTGTTCTAAGGATCCTTGAGAATAATGCTCTGCCCCCAGTGTGGTTTCCACAATCTCCTTCATGGAAGTCTCTCAACACTTCTTCAATTTCAGGATCCTCGATACATCTTAAATATGGTCCTGCAAGAGATCGCTTATATAATACATTTTTCAAAATTGTGAATTGAGATACCTTGATCCTGAAAGCTCTAGGATTTTCTCCCATCGGAATCTCCCCGTATTGCAAGTATCTCATGATTGGTGAGATCCATGATCCTGAATAAGATTGAGCTTCTTTACTAGGGATCACTGCAGTATCCTCTTCTATTTCCATGGCCACCTGATTTTCAATAGTAGGAGCCAGGATATGGATGATAGGGATACTTATATCTTCTGGAATCTTTAAGGATGATCCTAGGTTGGCCAATGCATCAGCTTCCGTGTTATCCTCCCTTGGTACCTGTGTTAAGCTGAAAGAGACAAAAGAGAGTGCCAACTCCTTGACTATCTCTAAATATTTGGTTAGTTTTTCTCCTTTAACAGCATAGGATCCATTAAAGTGATTGGTGATCAATAATGAGTCCACATATACTTTAAGATATTTCACTCCCATATCCTTAGCAATTTGCAAGCCAGCAATTAAGGCTTCATATTCAGCCTCATTGTTAGTTGCTTGGAACTCACAAGCTATGGAGTGGGGTATTATGTCCCCCTGTGGCGATTTTAGTAGTATCCCGAGCCCTGTGCCCTTGACATTTGATGATCCATCAGTGTGTAGTATCCAAGGATCCTTGGTCTCATCCAGCTGCTGGACTTCCAATTCTGCTTCCTTTTGTAGATCACTACTGAAGTCAGCCACAAAGTCAGCTAGTGCTTGGGATTTGATGGCTGTTCTTGGCTCATATCTTATATCATGGGCACTAAGCTTTACTGCCCACTTAGCCATTCTTCCTGACATCTCTGGTTTCCTGAGGACATTCTTAATTGGAAAATTAGTTCTAACAACAATAGTATGGGTTTCAAAATAATGCCTTAACTTAGTTGATGCCATGATTAATGCAAGAATAAGTTTTTCGAGGTGTGAGTACCTGGATTCAGCATCAAGTAAACTCTTACTTACATAGTAGATAGGATATTGTGTACCTTCGTGATCCTTAACAAGGACAGCACTTACAGCGGTTGAGGATACCGCCAGGTATAAGGATAACACATCTCCTTTTTCGGGTTTTGTTAATGCTGGTGCTGAGGACATATATTCTTTAAGGGCTTGTAAAGCATTCTCATGTTTCTCAGTCCATTCAAACTTCTTGTTTTTCCTTAGGATATCGTAAAATTCTTTGCATTTTTCTGAGGATTTCGATATGAACCTGTTCAGAGCTGCTATCCTGCCTGTTAGCCTTTGCACATCCTTAGCATTGGCAGGGGACTTGATGTTCACTAGTGCTTTAATTTGCTCCGGACTTGCTTCAATGCCCCTCTGAGTTACCATATATCCTAGGAATTTACCTGCCTTAACACCAAAGTGGCATTTTGAAGGATTAAGCTTCATGTTATAATTATCAAGGATATCAAATGCTTCTTCCAAATCCCTTAGGTGATCCTCAGCTTTCTTTGACTTGACCACCATATCATCTATGTACACCTCCATAGTTTTTCCAATTTGATCTTTGAACATCATATTTACCAGCCTTTGATATGTTGCACCTGCATTTCTTAGTCCAAAAGGCATCGCAATATAACAATATAAACCGGTTGGGGTCATAAAGGCTGTATCCTCTTGGTCAGATGGTTCCATCTGAATTTGTTGGAATCCAGATGATGCATCCATAAAGGTCAACAGTTCATGCCCCGCTGTTGCATCCACCATGGAGTCAATGTGGGGTAATGGGAAAGGATCCTTGGGACATGCCTTATTCAGATCAGTGAAATCGACACATACCCTCCACTTTCCGTTTTTCTTTTGGACAACGACCACATTGGCTAACCATTTTGGATATTTTACCTCTCTGATCATACCTGCTCGAAGTAGTCTCTCTACTTCTTCTTGGATAATGGCATTCCTTTCTGGTGCAAACTTCCTCCTTTTTTGATGGATTGGTTTGATAGACCTGTCAATGCCAAGTTTATGAGTTATGACATCCTTAGATATACCTGTCATATCTTCGTGCTTCCATGCAAAGGTAGACTTTCTTCTTTTGAGCAAGGATATCATGTCTTCTTTCATCTTGCCAAGGATCCCTGATCCAATATAGATTTTTGATTCAGGATCACTAGGATCCAAGAGGATTTCGTCCACATCTTGTTCCCTTGCCTCCAAGACATTCCTCGGAGGATACTGTAATTGCTATTGCTCCCTTGGCTTCGAGGTTGGCTTCATGGATGAGGTATAACAATCCTTAGCCTCCTGCTGATCACTGTCGATCTTGATTATCCCCCATGGGCTAGGGAGTTTCACACATTGATGATAGGTGGATGGGACCGCTTTCATATCGTGTATCCAGGGCCTGCCAAGGATAACATTGCAACAAGATAAACAGTCAATAACACAAAATTTTTGATAATTATGTAATCCTTCCACGTAGATTGGGAGTTTGATGTCCCCCAGAGTTTTCTTCGTTTCTCCACTGAATCCTACAAGCACGGAGGATCTTGGTGTGATGTCTGATTCTGGGATACCCATTTTCTTCAGAACATCAAGCTGGATAATGTTCACTGAGCTTCCTCCGTCGATAAGGATCCTGCGGACAAAATGGTTAGAGATAAAGAGAGTAATAACTAAACTATCATGATGAGGATCCTGGATGTTAATGCGATCATTCTCATCAAACGTTATCGTCTTTCCTTCCGAGACACTTGATGTTCGAATAGGTCTCTCTCCATTATCCATTTTTGCTTCCTTTGCATGCCTTTTGGCCGCCGAGAAGGATGTACCACAGATGTCTGATCCTCCGGAAATAAAGTTGATCACTTGTGCATTCGCCGGAGGGGCTGGAGCCTTTTCAGGGATCCTTTCAGGATCCTGAGTCCTTTGCTTTTTCCTTCCCAACAATTCTTTTAGATGCCCCTTGCTTAACAGATATCCAATTTCTTTTCTTAAAGCTATGCATTCTTCAGTTAAATGTCCGAAATCCTCATGGTATGCACACCATTTTGACTTGTCTTTAGTCCCGGATGGTTTATCATTCTTCCTGGGCCACCTAGCTTTTTCTCCTAGATTCTGCATTGCAAGGATTAGTTCATGATTATCAACGGAAAAACAATATTCTGAGATTGGAGGATAATCTTCATCATCCTCTTCTTGGTCAACAGCATGCACATTCTGGTTGTCATTTCTATGGTAGGATTTGAATTTATTGTTCTTGAAGGAGGATCCTTGCTTCTCCTGTTTTGAGGATCCTACTTGTCTCTCCTGGATCCTCTTGTCATCCTCTAGCCGGATGAACCTGAGTGCCCGAGTTCTTACTTCATCTAGATTCCTGCATGGTGTCATAACAAGATCATCATAGAATAATGAATCCTTAAGCAGTCCCATTTTGAAGGCTTCAACAGCCGTAGCCATATCCAAGTTGGGAATGTCCAAGGATTCTTTACTAAATTTAGTTATATAATCCCTTAATGATTCATTATGACTTTGAGTTACCCTATATAAATCACTAGTTAATCTTTCAAATTTTCTACTACAAGAGAATTGGTTATTGAATAAATTAACTAAATTAGCAAATGAAGTAATAGAGTAAGGGGGAAGACTTAGCAGCCATTTAAGAGCTGATCCAGTAAGAGTGGATCCAAATCCTTTACATAGGCATGCTTCCTTTAACTTTTCCGGGATTGGATTGATTTCCATCCTCTCCCTGTATTGTGCTATGTGCTCCTCAGGATCCGTTGTACCATCATACAGCTTCATTGTAGGGATATGGAACCTTTTGGGTACCTCTGCATCACAAATCGGTGGTGCAAAACGAGACACCTTATGGCTTCCATCTGCAATCTCCGGGATAGGCTTGACTACCCCTGGAACACTTGAGATCATATCTTTTAGCTTCTGCAACTCCCTGGCCATAGCATGATTGACACCTGTATCCTGCATGAATCCATGGTTAGTGGTAAGATAATTATTTAAAGTGTTACCTCCCATTGAGTTCAAGTTAGGAACATTGGGTGTGAATCCATATTGCTGGGATTCTGGGATAACGGAGGGACCAGTGGAAGCAATGGTCTGCATTGGAATGAAGTCCCCTTGATGGACATCTAGACTTCCTGTTTGCAAACTTTTTAGGGATCCTGGCATCTGGAAGGATCCTGGTATCTGGGATGATCCTGGAACGAAGGAGGATCCTTGAACCTGGGACGATCCTGGAACAAAGAAGGATCCTTGAACCTGGGATGATCCTGGAACAAAGGAGGATCCTTGACCCTGGGATGATCCTGGAACAAAGGAGGATCCTTGACCCTGGGATGATCCTGGAACAAAGTGGGATCCTTGAAACTGCTGTGCTCCCGGATAGGCTCCTGAATTCATGAAGGATCCCATATGCTGGGGATAGGATCCTGCCGGCTGAAAGTGTGAGCCTGATGCCTGAGTCATTGTTGCCGATCCGAGGTGCAATCCTCTTGATTCTCCCATAAGTTGCACGTCTGGGACTCCCGATGGCTGAGAAGTGATCATTGGAGTATCAAAGCTCAAGGATTTGGGCATAAGTGGGGAATGATCCTCTGCCGCTTTCTTTTGTCTTTTGAGATCTCCAATTTCCCTGAGGATCCTTTCATTAGTTTCATCCTGCCGCTGCATACGATCCTTCATCTGCAAAATCAAAGTAAATACGTCACTAGTACTGGGAGTATAAGAATTCATAGCAGAAGAAGATGGAGGTTTAGAGTTAGTAGGAGTTGGTGTCTTCTCAGCATTCTTCTGGGATCCTGCCGGTGGAGGAGGCAGAGTGTTCTGAGACGAGGTGATTGCAGACATCGCCGTGTACGTGTTTTTTCAATGATGAAGCCATGTAATTCTTTGAAATGATTTCGAACAGAAAGTTTTCTTATAAATGAAGCACCAATGGCCCCACGGTGGGAGCCAAACTGTTTTGGTCAAAAATCACACAAGGATAATGCAACCAAACTTTATGTAAACGGGGTATGATACTTGGTTTACTGAAAAAGTAAAGGATCACTTCAGTATGAGATATGCAAAGACACAATGATTTATACGAGGAAAAAGCCCTTGATCAATGTATGATCTCCGGCATAAAAAACCTCGGGTGATGGCAACTACCGATCACCAAACTTCAATATAAGAAAAATGGTTACAACTTCGGATGATAATGAGCTGAGTACAAGGATCACTATAGTTTCGAGTGTCTAAGCGTGTGAGAATTGTGTTGTGTGTTCTTCCGAATGGGGAAGAGTGTTATATATACAAGTGTAGGTGACCTATTTTAGGTAAAAAGACTAACAATCAGCTCATTACCCCTTTAGAAATAAAAGTAAATCTAGCCTAAATTGTCGCCCTTAAATCATGCCAAGTTTCCATATCCTTTGCAACGTTCATCTCCGATTAAGCACATGCTATAATTGTAAATACGCGTCCTTTGATCGTGATGCTAAGAGCGGATCCTACTAGACATTCCTGCAAAATGACATTAAGTTCAACGAAAGCAACTGTTAGCATGAGGATCCTATGATGGTCCGTGATCCTGATCCTGGAACTCTGCTGAGGATCACTATCTGCCAAAGAAACAAGGATCACTGGTTAGGATCACACGTAAGGATCATGTATTGTAAAAATCCAGCCCTAACAATAAGAATCCAAGAGCATCTGGATCTCAGCAAATTTCTGCAAAAAGAATGACACAACTTAGGATCCGTTATCCTCAATATGTGCAGAACAGACTTAAGGATCCAGGATCCTTACCTCAGAAACATACTCATCAAATTGGTGCCGGATGAGAGGCAGGCCTTCAAGAGTGTCGGCAGTCTTTCTCTTCTTTCCACCCTTGCCCTTGGTGCTGACAGCCTTAGGAGCTGGGATGCTAGGGCTAGTAGCAAGTTGTTTCTTGCTGGACCGGGAGGAAGCAAAAGCATCAAGATCACTGACACTGAAGCAAGAGGCTGATTTCGAGGACTTTCCAGCACCTACAAATGGCAAACAACAGATAAGTATCCTTAATCTATATCTATTTAATCATACATAAATGTAAATACTTACTTGACATGGTGACTGAACCAGAGGATACTTCTTGTGAATCCTTTGTTTTGGCCTGGAATGTTCTACCTGCAGGATCAAGGCTCCAAAAGGCAGCGATTCTTTCTTTTGTTGCAGGGGACTCAATGAGATGAGAAACTGAGATAGCTGCACAAAAAAGACAGAAAAGGATCAGTTATCCTCAACAGAAACAGAGTCATCCTATGATCCTTCTATAAGGATCCTATATCCTACCATGGGTGGTCCATTTTTTGGGGAGATCTTTCCCGTCTGGGATAGAATCCCTCCTTACAAAGAAGAATCGGTTTTTCCAGTGGGTATCGTTTTTTGTGGTCTTGAGGATTGGGTGAGGATCACCAGGTTTGTGCTTAAACAAGAAACGGTGTGAACCATGGCTAACAAGATTATATAACTCGGCCAACTCCGACATTCCCATCTCTATACCCTCTTGCTCGATGATATTCTCAATGGTATGCATGACCCTCCACATCATCAGCATGGCTTGGATATAGCAGATGCCGGTGAGTGCAAAGAAAGATTGAGTGAAGGCAGGGAAAGGATAAGAGAATCCCATCAAGAACGGAGTGGCCGGAAAAGCAACCCAGGTATCGGAGATGCAGTCACTCCTCACAGAAGAATCAAATGGTTTGAAAACAGCATCCGCTGGGAAACAATGGCGGATCCGATCAATTTCAGGATCGGTAAAGCGACAGAGTTCTAATGAAGGATTCTTGATAATGCCTTGGCTTTTTAAGGGGATGTCCTTCTTTGGATCCTTGGCCGGTGAGGATCGAAGAACCATCTTTGCCATGGATGTTCAGAGAATGAAAATCAGAATAAGTAAATGAAGAGAGAAGGAGGAAGAGAGATACCTGATCAGTCTCCGAATGAGGATTTAAAGGGAAGTAACACACGAATTTAAATGCCTCTTGATCCTTATCTCTAAGTTCGAATTTATAATGATGATTTTTGCAGGTTGTCACTTCGCTGATGGATGATGTGCAACGGCTAGTCCCGTTCTAACGGCTATATTTACGTTATTCAGTTCGTTGCATATAAGGCACAAAAATATGACTAATTAAGTTATATTTTTATTCCTCATATTTTGGGAGCAATTGTTAGGGATGGATTTTCTAAACCTAAGGGTCACGGATCCTCAAGTGCAGTCAGGATCACTGATCCTCGGTTCTATTTGAATCAAGGATCCTCTGAAGACGTTGCAGGTTTAAGGATCCAGGATCCTCAATGTTATCCTAACACTAATGGTTGTTTCCATTATATTTGAACTTGATTTGCAGGAGTACACGAGTACAACTTGGTCTTGCCGATATTCTTGGGGAATATGCTCTCAATATTCTGCACGTGCATAGCTTAATGACCGTTATGGAAGTCGTGGGTAGCTAGCACAATTTGCGGGGTGTTTGTTATTTAGTTTATTTCTATTTTTAAAAGGGGATAACAAGTCTTGACAGTAAGAACAATTAGAAAAACACACACTTGAAAGCTCTCGGCAACATTTTGGCGATTATACACATATTACACACTAGTGATCCTTGTAACAAGCTTGTTATCATCCCGATTTGTAGCCTTTAGTAGTTTTATATAATTGGTGATCGGTAGTTTCCATCACCCGAGGTTTTTTATGCCGGAGATCAACTCTTGATCAAGGGCTTTTTCCTCGTATAAATCCTTGTGTCACTTGTTCATTTCATTTGAAGTTTGTTCATACAATCACATATAATTCAAGCATCACACCTCACTTGACAAGATTTTGTTGTATTATCCTAGTCTGATTTTTGACCAAAACACCTTCAATGTTGGAAGACTTGTGTATGAGTAATGTGTGAACCATGGAAGCTTTGGCTCTCCAAACTTGTTCTACAACCTCACTTATATATTTTGGTACAAAACAACTTCCACAAAGTGACAAGGCTACATCACGTCGTTGAACACTTTCCATGCTCGAGATGTACGCATCTACTTTGCTCACTTGGTTGTTTTGATTAGTTAGTTATTTTAATCTTATATTCATGACCAACCTAACTCATCAACCAAGTTGATGAATTTGTGCTTTGGTGAATCATACAATGAGGTTTAATTGATAGAAATCATCCTACCTCCATGCTTGACTTACATGATAATACATGATGGACGAAATTATAACTTATACTATATAATATATAATATATACTTTTTAACCAAATTTTTGATGCTAACCGGATTATGGTTAAATGTCAAGGACATAGGTTAGATTATCTTTGTTTCTAGAATCCTCGTTTGTGATTCTAACAGGCAAGTTAGGACCCATGAAAAACACATGAAAACTTAGTGTCCAAACGAGTATCTAGACAAGATATACATTCATGCACATATACTTTTCATATTAAATTCCGAATCCAAACTCTCTACGAATTCCATATACTCATTCACCTTTGTTTCCCCCAATGTAAGGTAACTTTGGTGTTCCACCCTCAACGACTCGTCAACTCACGTTACTTTGGAAAGATTTTCAAACCGTGAGTGTACATGACCCCCTTTTTATTTTTTGACACTTTTGGGTGCAATACTTATGATTTATTAAACTCACACAATCACATACAAACATGTTTGAGACAAACAAACAATCTATTATACATGCTTAATACGTGATGCTTAGAAACTCATACATGCTATAATCTTAACTTGCACAATACTTTGTCATTAAGTTCGTACAAGCCTCCCTTAACATGTATAGCGCTTTAGGAGTAACAAACCGCCCGTATTCTTGAGGTCATGTTAAGTCATATAAAACGGTCTTATCGTTGCGATGACAAGATTACGCTGGTGGAAAACTTTGGGTTGACAATTATAAGTTGCATGCTAGTATTGTGATGATAAGTCTTAGTTTACGATTATGCCATGTGGATTCGTTTAAACCGTTTATACTTATGTTAGTAATTCAAACTTGTATGCTCGCCAATACTTTATGTGTTGACATGTACTTTAATATGTATTGCAGGAACTTGATGATGTTACGTTGAAAGAAATCTAGTAGGGCGACTAGAAACGCACTTTAATTTTAGTACTTGTTTTGTATTTTAATTCCATGTTCCAAGTTATTGTAATTTGTTTCCAAACATTGTACTTTTGCCCTAGTAATGAAATGAAATGTTGATTATTAAACATTTGTCACAAGTAGTCGTTATGAAGTCTCTTGCAATCTCATTTTCGTCTCACTCCGATGTTTCCGCCATCGGTTGGGGTGTGACAGTACCCACTCTTGGGTTTATTTTTATCTTTAATCTTTTTTTTTTTTACTTTTGACTCTAATTCCTTTACATTTTTTACAATTTAACCCCAACATGTTTTCACTTTTATTTTTGGTCCCATATGCTTTTCATTTTTTTACAAAATTTTTGTTTTAGGTCTCGGTCTAGATTTTGCGAGTCATAATGCTGCAATGTGCGTGTGTGGTTAAACCTTTTTACGCCTATATTTTCCTGGTTAACGGTCACGTCGCAACACGTGGGTCCTAGATCGACTTAGGTATTGTTTTCTATGTTTATTTTTCATGTGCGCGGTTCAATGTTTTTATGTCTATGTTTTTGTTTAGTTTTATTTCTTTTTTATACGAGCTCTAATGGTGTTGGTAATCACTAGTGATGGTGTGATATTGATGCTACTTGGCACGATCTTATGCCCCCCACCCGCCGCAACACGACAGTTGTTTTTAATAAAAAAATAATTTAAGAATTTTATTATTTTTAATTTGAGTAAAGTCCTCTATATTTTTTGATAAAATGGTGTAAAATCGTTGCTTTAATTACTATATGATAACGTGCATAATTATGGATAATTGTGGATGATTATACACATAATGGAGGGTTTAAATGAGAAGAAATTTTTTGTAAGAAGAAAAATAAAGAAATTTCAACCAATAAGAATGTTTCATTTTCCTTCATTTAATATTTATATTTAGTGTTATTTAAAGGATATATTGGTAAACTTGTATATATCATTAATTTGTAGTCTTTCTCTTTAATAGCTAACTACATTAAATTTGTAACTTATTTTCAAAATATATATTTTCAAAAAAAATAATAATTCAAAATGTAGGATGAATTACAAGAAGTGTAGGATAAATTTCAACATATGTAGGATAAATTTCGAAATGTGTATGATAACTTTTGATATGTGTTAGCAAAAAAAAATAGTGTGCAAGATGATAGTTTTTATGACTAATTTATTAGTAAAAAATAATAATAAATGAGATGAAAGAAAATCTATTTAATATTTTATAATTGTACCCCTTTGTTCTTTTTCTTTTTACTTATTTTTTTTCTCAAATGATCCTCCCCCAATATACATATTACATAATTAATTATATATTTTGTCCAGTTATTTATATACATTACGTAATATTTTCGTGTAATTATTTATATATATGTTGTCTAGTTATTTATATACGTTACGTAATATTTTGGCGTAATTATTTATATATATGTTGTCTAGTTATTTATATACGTTACGTAATATTTTCGTGTAATTATTTATATAGAATACGTAAGTTTGTGTGTAATAAATTATATATGTTGCCTTATTTGTGCATTATTATTTAACGAATATATAGGACATGTATGTTGCGGCGGAACTGTTAAATCAACTAAAACAGACGTAAAAATGTTGAATCATGCATATGTGTTACGACTTGTTAACTTGCAAAATATAGACCAATAAAAAACGAAATTTTAAATATCCGAACGTCCGTTAAAACGAAAAAATAGATGTAAAATCAATATATAAATGTTATTATTAATAGTAAAAATGAGATATAAACTTAGTGAGATGCTATAAAGTTATTAATTTTAAATTAAATCTTTTTTATATGTTTTCTTATCTCCTTGAAAAACTAAACAATGGTGTGTTAAGACATTAAAAGTTAGTGAGATAGTATGATTTGTTTAAAATGATAAGTTAAAGAAGTTAAATAATAGATTAAATAACATTTGATTTCAACTTTTCCCATCCACTAACAAAAAAGGAAAATTAAACTATGCTTCAATTATTTGTACAATAAGCTACTGAGACTTGTACAAAATTATTAGTAAATTCAACACACAAAAGTATTTTAAAAATTAATAAATAGATAATATATGTGTATGACCCAAAGACATAAACCTTTCACCTAAAAACACATCCTAGTAGCTTTGTACACTTTGCACAATAAAATTAGCATGGACAAATACTGAATGAATATGATTCAAAATCCTGTGCAAAGCATTGCAATACATGCGGATAGAGGACCATACCTAGACTTAACAATACAACACTCATTTATCACCACAGATAATGTGCAAACCCTCGTCGTGCACGTGGCACAACGACAACTAATGATAGTGTAAATAGTACAGGTGGCAAGAGCTGCAGCCAATCAGCATATGCCCGGCCCTGCCCAGACAACTCACACGATGATCAATCGTACAAGAGACAAAAAATACAAAAGGACAGCAACGTGTAACCAATCAGGACGCGCCACTCACTACCCCATGATCTCCACCCACAACTTGTGACATACCCGACAACAAGGACAACCGTCAGGACACGTGGCTCCAATCAACGTGCGCCAACGTTCCAATCCTCTACAAACACTAACGGTCATGTCAGATGGGACAAAAATGATATTCCTTGATGGCGATCTTTGGCCCAAAGCCCATCAACTTATTTCCTTCTCCACATTTTTCGGCTATAAATATCAACCTTCAACCACAGGTTTAAGGATCGGCTCTCTCACTCTCTTACTCTTAACACACACACATTTATTATTCTTAAGTGATACATATCCTCACGCCGGAGGGTGGTTACAAGAACCCCCCACCTCTCCTCCTTGAAACGAGCTTTACAGTGTGATTGTAGTGTAGAGTACACTCCAACCATTGATCGAATAAATATTAAGGATTAACCTTCTTGACGAAACCATTCGCACAAGGATAAACTTGTCAGTTGAGACCCGGTGTTTCTTCAAAAAACCCAAACCTATTCTCAACCTGCTTATTTTGGTTTTTAACATGTTAATAATAACTACTCTTTAGCGCCCCTCAACGTTGCAGGACAAGGGGGCATAAACTATGCTACCAGCATGTTTTTGTGTGTGGGTGAGGATGGGGATTAAAACGTGCTAATTGATCGACGACCAAAACCGGGAAAACATAAAACAAAAACATGAATTTCTAACGCTGGGTGACTCACGTGACGTAAAAGTAGGCGAAGCTGAATTTATACCGACAACTTTGTTTAAGTTTAGGGGTAAAAAGTAAATTTGTTAAAGAAAAAAACTAGAATAGATGCAAATGAAGTTTATAGTGAATGACAAAATAGATTATAGGTTGAAATATCTATTATTCCTCGTAATATTCTAAATCAATATATATCTATACTATATTATAATACATGAGGGAGGGGTATTTTAAGATACCCAAAAAATAAGAACTATTCACCCATTTATTTTTAGAAAGACCCCTAAAACGAGGGTAGTTTAGTCTTTTCAACATTATTTATGTTTTAGCCCCTAAACTTATTACAGTTAAATCCCTGATGTTTTAACAAAATTATAGATAATTCGTTACAATTCATCCCTCCACAACAAACTAATAATTTTTTTACGTATTCTTGACATATCTTATAAACTATACTGTTTAAAAAAATCCAAAGATAGCATGACGACCTACACATTTTGTCGACGTTTCGGTAGTTATCTTGTTCAATATTGACGCACGGATTAAAAGGTACAAGTCGATAAAGCTTTAATGTACAAGTAATTAATACTTGTGATCTAATGCGCCTAATCTACAAAGATGGGCTTCATCTAGGGTAAGCAGAAAACCGAAATAACCGAACCGTAACCGAAATAACCGAAAAATCCGGACCGAAAAAACCGAACCGAAACAAAAACCGACGGTTTGGTTTTCGGACTTTTAATAACCGAAAATTTCGGTACGGTTTTCGGATAATCATTTTCAATACCGAAAATAACCGAACCGAACCGATAAGTTTTAATAGTATACCAAATCTATATATTTTTATGTTTAAGTTGTTTAAGTGTTTACCATGCTACTAAGAATTATTAATTTTATTCTTGTTTGTTAAATATTTATAATAAGAACATTACCATATTTATTTATCATTAAAATTATCCATTGTTTACAAGAACTAAAAAAGTTTAATATAAAAATTAAATGGTTTTCAAACTATTATAAAAGAAAACGTCTTAACAAAAACTTTGGAGAAACATTAAAATAGATTAGAAGGTTAGGTTTATCTAAATAATATTAGAAGGTTACGGTTCGGTTATTTCGGTTTTCTGCTCACCTCTAGATGAAGCCCATCTTTGTAGATTAGGCACATTAGATCACAAGTATTAATTTCTTGTACATTAAAGCATTATCGACTTGTACCTTTTAATCTGTGCGTCGATATTGAACAAGACAACTACCGAAACGTTGATAAAATGTGTAGGTCGTCATGCTATCTTTGGATTTTTTTAACAGTATAGTTTATAAGATATGTCAAGAATACGTAAAAAAATTATAAGTTTGTTGTTGAAGGATGAATTGTAACTAATTATCTATAATTTTGTTAAATCATCAGGGATTTAAGTGTAATAAGTTTAAGGGCTAAAAAATAAATAATGTTTAAAAGACTAAACTACCCTCGTTTTAGGGGCCTTTCTATAAATAAAGGGGTGAAAAGTTCTTATTTTTTGGGTATCTTAAAATACCTCTGTAACACCCCGTGTTACCAAATGTCAAAGTCAAAGTCAAAGTCGAGATTGACTTCTTTGACCATAGTTAGTCTACTTTATGTTTGCGATTACATTAGTTGTATTATGTGGAGTAAGTGTTATTAATCAAAGTAACCGAATGATCAAATCAATGTGAAACGCTAAACGACTGTGAATGATAGGAAGTAACAATGCGATAAAGTCAATTAATCGATAATCGAGCTAATCTAATCATCATCGAACTCGAGACTCGAATTACGCGAATTCTGGTGTTAGTATACGTGTGTGTGTGTGTGCCTTATGTGTTACTTGTGCGTGTTTACTTTATGTTAGGTGTGGTAATCAATCAAAACTCGAATTGAAACTCGAAACTCAATCGAACTCAATCAAAATCAAATTATGATAATTGGTGGCGAAAAGACAGCGCGAGACATAGGTGATTGTATGTTAGATATAGTGGTTGGGATTAAAAGTAATTTGAATAGGAAACTCTATCGTATTCTCATCAATCGCAATCGAAATCGAAATATCGAAAATCATCACACCGAACGCTCGTATCAGGCAGCTGAATGACCAGGCTCTCAGCCGATCGAACAGCCCAGTCGATCGGACTATTGTCCGATCGGACAGGTTGTCCGATCGGGGTGCCTGGCCGATCGGCGAGCCCCTTTCCTCTTTTGGAAGCCTATAAATACCCCTTGTCACTTTCAAACTTTCTACTTTTGGAAACCTCTGACCGACCAGCTCGTGCTCCCCTCCTTTTCTCAGATTCCTTCCGATTCTGGTAAGATTTCATCCTAAATCTTGTACTTTCTTGATCTATACACACTCCTACACCTTTCTATCTTTCAAATCTTACTTTTTAACCGTGAAATCATCAAGATTCAAGTGTTCTAGGATGATGTCATCATGGTGTTCTTAAAGAACTTCATGTTTTGGCTTCAATCCGCCAAGAATAACTTGGATCTAGCCGATTTCCACATAAACAAACAAAGATCTATCATAGATTTAAACATTTACACGGTGAAAAGGATTGAGAGAATGTTTTCCAACTTTCTTCCAACTCTTTTACACTCAATGCCCTCAAACCGGTAGAAACGGAGTTTGAACCGACTCACTTATCATCCTAGTAGTTGTGCGGTTCAAGATTCGGGTTCTATCCACGAGATTCACCGACTTCGGGTTAAACGTTAAACTCCGTTCCGAACAGCTCACCGGCCGGATTTGGGTAATTCCTGTCCGAGCAGGAGAAACAAGTACGAACGAGGGTTCTGTGGTTCAACTCGTGTCAAAGTACCTCGATATAACGTCAAACAATCAAAACAGCCAAGTGTTAGACGAACCGGCCGACCAGGTCAGGAAGCTGACCGATGGGGCTGGCTGTCCGAATGGATAACCCAGCCGATCGGATAAGCCAGCCGATCGACCAGGCCAACTGATCGGCTAGCACATGGCCCCACACCTTAACAAATTCATGAAGTCTAGTATTGAACGAAGTGTTGTTCGATCGGACTACGGTCTGATTTGAATTACTCTTCGAATCATGAGATACTATGCTTCAACACTTAATCGATTTTCAACTTGTTCAACACGTTGGAGTGCCACCCGATCGGTCGAGCCATCCGACCAGGTGACACCCTGATAAGAACTTGTTGTTGAAGTACCTAACCGATCGGTTAAGCCGGCCGATCGAACGGTCCGTTCGATCGATCGACCTGAAAGGTAAGGATACTCCACTGTTTTCAAATACTACAACGAAAATCTCAAAAGGTCAAACCATCATACACAAACACATCCTTCTCAAAGGAAGAAACAAGCCACTCGAACAGTCCATCCGATCGGCCTACTGACCGACCGGACAGACTGTCCGAAAGGACTGGTTAACTAAACGATCAAGCCGTCCGATCGGACCTACCGTCCGATCGACCAGGCTGTCCGACCCACCAACACTTGTTTACGTTTTACGCGTTGCTTATCGTTATGCTATCGAACTATTCAGGCTAACCCTACTCTCAAGTGCTCCCTTCAATCCATCAATCACTGTGAGTATACTCGATCCCTTTTTGCTTTTAGCACTTTTGGGTGTTACATACATTCCTTATTCTAAATCACAATCAAACACACTACTCAATTATTTCAAGCGCTAACCGTTACTGCATGTATTACGTGACTAAATGAATGCTTGTTGTTATGTTTACACGTGGAATGTTGTCTACCTGCCTTAACGACGATAGTACTATAGTTTGGACTCAGCACCCGTTCACACAGGGGTTGTTAAGGACAATTACTTGCATGGATTACGGTGGTAATCATGTATTGCGAACTGCCTCGGGCAGTCAACCCGCAGTCATTGGTATCGATAGATCCATGTCGATAATTAACATGCTTCGTTTTCCTCTGTGTACGTGCTGGTTATGCGTAAACCATTTCGAACTCTATTATGCTATTATCAAACTTGTATGCTCACCTTTACATTTTATGTATTGACTTTATTTTAACGTATGTGACAGGCAATTAGGATGCTTATCTGATGGGGAGGCGAGCTTAGAATAAGCGTCTAGAGCATAGTTGTCTGTAGATCTTGCAGATCGAGTCTCTAGAAGCATTTGAACAATTTTATATTTAAATCTGAGTTGTCGGAACAGAATATTTGACTTGATGTTATCTGTAATAATTTGTTTACAATTTAATGTACGGTATGGGACGTATTATATAAATTGAATAGTAATAATAATTGTTATGGAGACTTCTGGACAATCTGTTTCGCTCAGTGCCATGCCCCGATGATTCCGCCATCGGTTGGGGTATGACAACCTCTCCCTCATGTATTATAATAAAGTATAGTATAGATAATAAAGTAATAAACTTTAAAGCTAAACTAAAAAACTGAACTTACTATGATATAAAGTGAATAAAGATATAAACTCTTAATATCTTACTTTTTATAAAAAAATGTTTTTAAAATTTTATAAAAATATAAATTTTTTACACATATATAAAAACGAAATTTAACAATTAAAGTTAAAGTTGTAAAACGTACTTACGAATCAAGTACTGTTTTTTATAAAAACAAAATTTTAAACTTGAAGTGTATTGGATGAGTACCATATGGATATTTAAAAAAAAGTTATGAACTTTAAAGAATAAAATTATAAACTTTATAATTTTGTGTAAAATTATTAAAAAACGAAACTTTACACATGTAAAACAGTTTTTTTACTTTATTTATAAACAAAACATTTTTTTATAAAAAATAATTCTTTTATAAAATTTTTTGTATGATATAAAGTTATTAAAGATATAAACCCTTAACATCCTATTTTTTTTATAAAATCAGTTCTTGAAATTTAAAAAAAATATAATTTTTTATATCTGTAGAAACGAAATTTAACAATTTAAGTTAAAGGTCTAAAACGTACTTACGAGTCAAATACTATTTTTTATTTTTATAAAAACGAAAATTTTAAACTTAAAGTTTATTGTATGAGTACTATGTGGATATTTAAAAAAAAGTTATGAACTTTAAAGAATAAAATTATACTTTATAATTTAACCAATAAAATAAACATACTTTACAATTATAACAACTTATCTTTTATTTTTTATCTTTTGATTATTAATTTTTATAAAAAAATAATATTTTTTGTCTTTTGATTGTTAATTTTATAAAAAAATAAAACTTTACATATGTGTAACACTTATGACATATATCCACCACAATAATGTTATCATAAATACTATACGAATAAGAAAACTACCAGAAACAAGTGCCGCAATACAAAGTGCCCCCCCCCCCCGCATCGCGTGAGCACCCTACTAGTCAATATATATAGATAATGGGTTGGTGTAACCGATAAAAAAAACATATTTCTAATATCCATATTTACGGGTTTATATATCTTTCAATAAACACACATTTCAATAATTTAAATATATCTTTCAATAAACACACATTTCAACAATTTAATTAATGGATTCTTGCAGATACCAATCAGGTACCAAAATGCAAACAAAAAGATCAAGTTCATTTACACAATCTTTACTTATGATAAATTTATACAAAATAAAATGTAGGGTTGAGATTCTGTACAAACAGCACATTCTATGAGAACTATAAGAATAGATCTGAGCCATCCAACTTTTAGATCAATGGTTAGTGTTGATTACCATTAAAAACCTTATATTTAATTATTATCGTTATAAGAATAGGGGTAATATAGTAAAATTGTTATTTGGATACCCCACCAAATCTCCGAACTTATCTGTTGGTCCCCCCACTTTTGCGAATAACTATACCTCTCTCTCTCCTATCCGAAACGTCGCATAAGAACATTCACAATCGTCTTCATTATCAAACGCAGAAACTGTGCAGGGTCTCAACCCTGAAGAAAGAAGCAACGTGAAGAGAATATTGTGCTGATCGATCGAGGAGACTTGAAATCGTCTTCATCATCAAACACAGAAACTGTGCTATCTTCGAAATCTCTGTTAGTCCACCTTTGAAGATAGAAGCAACGTGAAGAGAATATTGTGCTGATTGATCGAGGAGACTTGAAATAAGGTAAGGGTTTTTCTTTTTGAGAATTTTGTGTGGTTCGTCTCCTGGTTCAGGTTGTTAGGGTTTTTTTTTTGGGGGGGGGGGATTGCTGCTTGGACATGATTATTTTAGGGGGGAGTTCCGATTGTCGTTCATTGAATGTTTGTGCTATCGGAAGTTCAGATTGTTAGTAAACTAGGCTTTGTTGAATCGACTGACATATGTCGTTCATGGGATGTTTGTGCTGCTGTAATGTGAGCACAGATTGTTGACACTGAGTTTTGTTAATGGAAGTTCAGACGGTGGTGTGTGTTGGCGGTTATGTTGACGGCAGTCTGTGCTACTGGGTGGTGTTATCTAACGGGTTGCGGTTATGTCTAACATGATGTGCTAACTTCAAATTATTATTTTGTGCTGACTTCTATATATTGTGTTGCTAGTATGTACTGACTGTGGTGTTATGTGGTGAACAAGTTGTGAACATCGGATTGGGGCAAACCAAATATGGATGAAACACAGAGGAAAAGAAACATCAGCCGAAAAGGTATTTTTGGGGTTTTTTGGAATTACGGATGAATCATACATGTGTTATGGTTGTATTTATTTTGGCTTTTTGAGACTTATACATGTGTTTAATGTCCTTAAAAACAGTAGATCACAAAGATGTTTCGAACAAAGATGATATTATAGTAGATGTTGCATCAGATAGGAGTCAAGAAGGGAATGTTAGGACGGCTAAACGAGGTGTGCTATCATTGTATTAATATGATTATTTTGATTGTCGTGTTGTTGTTTTTCTGTTGATTTTATTGTATTTTCCGTCTCACCGAGAACCAAAAATGAAAAGGGTGACAAAGTTGAGCGGTTCAAAGTTTTATCAAAGTCCTCGAAAGGTTTACTCATTTGAATAGACACAATGTTTTAAGATGTTTATAAAACTATTTTCTATGGTTTTACTTATGTTCATGCAGGTTTAGTGTCGCAACCCCCGCCCTCTATCTGTCCCGGGAACGGGCGGCCGCGAGAATCAATATTGGTGGTATCGGTGTTTATCAATTTGGCAGCGGGAAGTACATCAGGACCGTAGTTAGGAAAAATTTTATCAGAGTAAAACACCACATTTTATATAAATAAGTATATTGGGATAAAACCCAAGTTTTCATTACAAACTGATTTATCGGGGTAAACCCCATTTTATTGAAATAAAACATCTTCTTTATTTAGGTAACTTTTATAGCCACTTTTCCAAGCCTTCAGTGCTGTCCAGCTGGCTTCTAGTTGGCTTTCACATTTTGTTACCTGAAACGCGTTTAAAAACATTTTGTGAGTGGGAAATACTGGTGAGTGAATCCCAGTTTAATCAAGAAGAGTTTTATCAATTCACAGTATTGAGAGCGATTACAATGTTTACATCTACACAGTTACTCATTCAGTATTGTCAATCCTGACTGGTGGGTCATATTACACATTGGCTAACTCTTTGTCCAATGGTAACGTGTTCCACATTTTGTATACAAAACCCCAACATACCAGCAGTAATTGAAGAATTACAAAGACTCAATCATTGCTTAATCACATTGTAAAATATTTAAGGTTTTGTAAAAACAGTTTGCAAAAAGGAGATTACTCACATTGCTGTCTTAGGTTTTCTTTTAGGGTTTCCTGTTGATTATCTATAAATTACACAAATGCACACGTGTTAGGTATAATAACCCAATATTTACATTAGTAATACCCTCCCCGAGACGACATTCCAACGACTACATCGGGCAGAACCTCGACAACTGTTACGGAACCTTGGATTAATCAGGCAGCGTATCTAATACGTAACCGGGGTTATGATACTTACAACGAGACAGAACTTCGTTATTTAGGGGGGTATTATGCCCGAGTATAGCTTATACTATGTGAGAATTCGAGAGAAAGAAAGAAATTTGGTGCGAGTTGAGACTGAGGCTGATGCTCCCAATTTATAGGAGCTGATTCGTAGTCCCACACGCCCCACGTAAGATGAAGCGGGGGCTTACGCGGCCCGCGAGCTAGGGGTGTAGGCCCTAGCTTTGACCGGTCATCACTTCTAGCCTCGACACGAGTGTGCCACGTGTCGGCTCCGGGTGAGGCCTCGTAGACGGGCTGTCGCACCCCGCGTAGACCAAGGGGTGGTCCTACGCGGCCCACCAGAGACCCATTATTTTTATTTTTATTTTTATTTAATTTTAATAGAAATAAAGGTATTCGGGGCCCGTTTTCGTATTCGGGGTGTATTTTAGGACATATTGGGATATTTTAAATATTTTTAGAGTGTCGAAAAATTATTTAGGAGGGTTGTTATATCCTCCCCACCTTGTTTTAGAACTCGTCCTCGAGGTCTACTGGAATAAGTGTGGATATTTCCTTTGCATTTCTGATTCAAGCTCCCATGTGTATTCTGGTCCTCTTTTGGAGTCCCATTTCACTTTGACCAGAACTAATATCTTGTGTTTGAGGTTCTTGACTTTCCTGTCTTCAATCTGTAGAGGCTTCTCTACGAATTTAAGTTGTTCGTTTACCTTTATATCCTTAAGAGGTACTACCAGCGATTCATCAGCTAAGCATTTCTTGAGATTAGATACATGAAATACATCATGTATTCCTGTCATTTCCTCTGGCAGTTGTAGCTGATAGGCTACAGGTCCTATTCTTCTAATAATCTCAGAAGGTCCAACATACCTGGGGCTTAGCTTTCCTCTTTTGATGAATCTTACCACTCCTTTCCAAGGAGAAACTTTCAATAACACTTTGTCTCCTACCTGAAATTCCAATGGCTTTTGTCTGTTATCTGCATAACTCTTCTGTCGATCACGTGCTGCTTTTAGTCGTTCCTTGACTTGAATGATTTTTTCGGTTGTTTCTTGTACTATCTCAGGTCTGGATAGTTGCTTTTCCCCAATTTCTGCCCAACAGACTGGGGTTCGGCATTTTCGTCCATAAAGTGCTTCAAATGGTGCAGCATTGATACTTGTATGATAACTGTTATTATAAGAAAATTATATCAGTGGTAAGTGATGTCCCAATTACCTCTGAAATCAATTACACAAGCTCTAAGCATATCCTCCATTGTTTGAATTGTCCTTTCACTTTGTCCGTCCGTTTGAGGATGATAAGCGGTGCTTAGATTTAACTTGGTTCCCATTGCCTTTTGGAAACTTTCCCAAAAATGAGAGGTAAAATGGCTATCTCTGTCAGAAACAATTGATAAAGAAACTCCATGTAATGAAACTATTTCATTTACATACAGATTAGCTAATTGTTCCATACTGAAAGTTTCTTTCATTGGTAGGAAATGAGCTGACTTAGTTACCCTGTCAATCACCTATATCGTATCATTACCTTTTCTTGTTTTAGGTAATTTGGTAACAAAATCCATTGTTATAAATTCCCAGTTCCACACCGGCATTTCTAATTGCTGCAATAAACCCGAGGGTTTCTGATGTTCAGCTTTGACTTGTGAACAAGTTAGACATTTAGAAACATAAGATGTTATATCCTTTTTCATTCCTATCCACCAAAAAATCTTTCGTAAGTCCTGATACAACTTATTGTTTCCAGGATGCATCGTATACTTAGACTTATGGGCTTCTTCTAGTATACTGTGGCGTAGGTTTCCTAATTTAGGTATCCACATTCTTTTCTTATGGAATCTCCAAATTCCATCTGTTCCTTGTTCTAATTCCTTAATCATTCCTTTCATATTCTCAGTATCATCCTTGATTATTGATTCTTGGGCTTGTCTAATCTGTTCATTTAAATCTATTTGTAGATTTATAGAGAACGTACCCTTTTTGGTTTTTCATGGTATTTTCGACTTAAAGCATCAGCTACTACATTTGCTTTTCCTGCATGATACTGGATGTTACAATCATAATCACTAAGTATCTCCATCCAACGTCTTTGTCTCATATTCAGTTCCTTTTGCCCAAAAACATACCTTAAACTCTTATGATCAGTGAAAATGGTAAACTTACTACCGTAAAGGTAATGTCTCCAAATCTTTAGGGCAAAAATTATAGCTCCTAATTCTAAATCATGGGTTGAATAATTTTCTTCATGATTCTTAAGTTGTCTAGAGGCGTAGGCTATAACCTTTTGACGTTGCATTAACACACATCCATAACCTAACTTAGAAGCGTCACAATAGACTACAAAGTCTTCAGTTCCTTTTGGTAACGCTAGTATGGGTGCGTTGGTTAACCTTTGCTTAAGAATTCTAAAGGCTTCTCCCCTGTTTTGGTCCCCATTCAAACTTAACAGATTTACAGGTTAGTTTAGTTAAGGGAATGGCTATTCTAGAAAAATGTCGAATAAATCTTCTATAATAACCGGCCAATCCTAAGAAACTTCTAACCTCGGTTGGTGACTCAGGGGTGTTCCATTTAGTAATTGCCTCGATCTTGGTGGGATCCACATGAATTCCTTCAAGATTAACTAAATGTCCAAGAAACTTTACTTGTTCTAACCAAAACTCGCACTTTGAAAACTTAGCATAAAGCTTTTCTTTTCTCAGTAAACTTAGAAGTGCGTGCATATGTTTTGCATGCTCCTCTTTACTCTTAGAGTAAATGAGAATATCATTTATAAAGACAATTATGAATTTATCCAAATATGGCTTACATATTCGGTTCATCATGTCCATAAATGCAGCTGGGGCATTGGTTAAACCAAATGGCAAGACAGTAAATTCATAATGGTCGTACCTTGTTCTAAATGCAGTTTTAGGAATGTCCTTGTTGGACCGTGTTCCGACCCTGAATAGTCAGTAGAGAACGTTCATCTTCACGTACGAAGGCGGAATCAACGTAAATGAAGTAACAACAGCTTTCCTATTCAATTCCTTTGTTTTTATTGCTTTCTGAAGTGAATTTGACAGAGTTTCGTTACACAAGCAACTTCCTAGGTCCGCTCCAACGTACATCTAATCAGCTATATATAGTGATGTGTGGTTCGCTTCTAGTGACATGTCTTATGAGCGAACCAACCACTTTGACACATAAGCGGACCAGTTGATTACCATATAAGCGAACCTGACTAAGACCCTATGAGCGGACCTATTACAATAAATGTTCACAAAAGCGAACCTACAACATAATTTATGATTTTGACCTTCAAGAACCTATGTTGACCTATCTTGACCTAAGACTTAATGTAGACAAAGTCAGCAGACATTCTATGCATCAACAGACTCCCCCTTGGATGTTGACGTAGTCTTTAGCTCCTGAGTCTTCAGTCTTGGTATTTTCTCCAACTCTCTGTCTTCTTATCATAAGCACTCTATATTCACAAGTTTCAATATCATTACATGACTCTAACTTCCATCTTCCCTTTGACTGTTGATCCAGACTCCCCCTTTCACAGACTCCCCCTCTCAGTATGCTAGAATCTGAGGTATCTGGTTCAAGCTTTGACATTTAGCTTTCGTTGGGAATAATGAAGTCCAAACCTGTTACTCAACCAATAACATTACAATCTATCTTTTCAAACAATAAAACACAAATTCAATCAGCTTTAGAAATCCATTCAAGTATTCAGGTCCAAGTTAATGACCCTGATCACTTGATTAATCTACCAAGTTCAATTTAATGACCTTGGTTGATCATTTGATGAATCAAACTGATTTTGTAAAACATTTTTCAAGCAAATTCTGAAAATAACAAGCATCAATTTAATGAACTTGTTTTAACTTTGAAAACATCTTCAAAATCCAACAAAGTAAGCTCTCCTCATTCTTCAGCTCATAAATTTCCTGCATCTGCTTCAATCTTCAGAGAATCCAACAATCAACTCTCTACTTTGGTTTGTCAAAAATAAAGCAGAAATAAAATCTTTTTGTATTTTTATGGTGATCTAAACTAAAAAATAAAATACAGAAAACTTAAATTGCAGAAAGTAAACTAAGTAAACTATATACAAACTTATTTTTGATGAGCGTGTCAGGAAATCATATCAGCTTTTCAGACAAATTACTAGTACCGTTAAGCTTCATTTCATACTCAGACTTAAACAATTCACCTCGATTGTCGATATACTGATCCATCTTAAATTCCCACACAGATTTCAATCTATTCAGGATACGATTTAGATGACTTATGAACTTAGCTCAAATCATGTGTCACACCTCTTGAATATACTCCCGTATCCAGAATCCCAATATTCAGTCTTACAGGTGAATATACTACAATAATATCTGTACATAAATTAGGTATGTGAGGGCCGAGGGATCTCAGGTCGATACTTCCGTATGCGCAGAGAGATATCAGCTTCGACTTTTCAGTATGTCCCCTTTAGAGGATCTTTTAGTTACAACAGCAGCGACTATCAATTTTATTGTTTCATCTGCATGTTGAGGGTTTATGCTGTGTTTCAAGCATTTTGGTGAAAGTATTATCCAAGGACTAGGTCAGAACTTCCGTTCAGCAGAAGTACCGGAATAATACCCTAGACATCATTGAGTATAAAAACCTAGTATATCAGAATATGAGACCTTTCAAACGAGATTTCAGGGGTTACCTATATATCCAAGTAGTGTTCCCCACGAATTTCGCAAGTTTGAACTTTTAGGTTTATATCCCGAATAAATCTACTAAATGTGTGAAAACCTATCGTGTCACACCCCCAAAATCCACCTGCGGAGTATCACCGCTTGGGAGCGTGACTGACCAGGATCTAGCCACCAATCATATTGAACATGTAATTAATATCAAGTATAATAAATGTAAACCAATCATTCAATACGATAGGTGTTCAAAACATAATCATAGTTTCAAAGTATAGCGGAAGCAAGTAAGTAACCCAACATAGTTAATAGTTTTAAATGTCATAACAGATCAACGTAGTAATCACGATCCTTGTCCACAACGACCGCGCCTCCAGTGCAAGCTCCATAAGTACCTAAGGTCCTGCAAGGCATGCAGCAACGAGTCAACAACTAGTTGAGCGAGTTCACAGTTAACAGTTCAGTAATAGTATAGTGTGAGTAGTAGTATGTTCGTTCGTTATGTCATGTATCGTATTAGTTTCCATCGCGGCCTCCCAGGCAGGTATGCGAAGATATTAGGGGATGTTCGTCCCGAGTATTCTAGACTAGGTTTATCTGTATCGCGGCCTACCAGGCAGGTGTGCGAAGATTAGTATATTTCAGTTCGCGGCCTTCCAAAGGCAGGTGTGCGAAGTCAGTCATAATATCGCGGCCAACCCTTGGCAGGTGTGCGAAGATCAGTTCAATAAGTGTTACTAGTCTAGTCGTAGTTCAATCAGCGGGGTATGTACAATAGTTCATCAAATCAAATCACTACGTTCCAGTATAGATAAGTACCAGTAAATAATCAAATCCCATTCCCACCCTGGGAACCCCATGCCTTGGCTGTGTGAACTCACCTTGGTTTGCTCGGTATGCTATGCTCTAGGGTTTATCAAACGTCTAAGTCCGTTACACACGACCTAGGATATGTTGCACATGATACGATGTAAGTGTTTGCATCAAATTAGGGTTTGCAAATCATTGACATTCAAGCAATCGTGTTCCGTGTGTTTATTGTGTACAGAATGATATAATAAGGATTGTTCACGCACACGGTATCATTTAGTAACGTACAGTATCATATAATCACATTCAGGTAGGATATAGTAGTATGTTGTTTCTCACACATATTTCTGAACTTACATCACAATTACACAGTCTTCTCAGGTATAAACAGAATTCAAGTATCATTACAAACATTCTGGATCGTGTAATCAACCTAAAAACTCAGACAACACATGTGCAAGCAACATTCGGATTAAATTCACTCAACATGAAACTCGGACATGATTATATCATACATATATAAGTCGGAACATAACCTCTCAACAATGGTCGGGCCTTGAATCTTATTTACAACTTGGATACAAACAATCATCCCAAAAGTCGGATAACATATACATAAACTCGGTCCATACCACAGCATACAAAAACTCGGATTAAGTGATTAAGCATGAAATCGGACTATATATTAGTAACAAAAGTCGGACCCTTCTCTCCCTCTCAAAACTCGGACTATATCCATCTTAAACAAGAAATTCGGACTTTGTGACTTATGCAAAACTCGGACCTAACTCTCTACAATAAAAGTCGGACAGTGTGTGTGGGGTTTAAAAGGTCGGACCCCCTTGATCTCTTGCCAAAACTCGGACAACCCACAACAATGATACTCGGACTCTTGCACTTCTTATAAACTCGGACAGGTGGGTTGGGCTACAAAACTCGGACTAATAAGCATATGTATAAAAAGTCGGTTCACCTTAAAGTTCCATTTGGCCGACACAATCAGCCAATAATCTTCATCTAACCGTCCATCCCCACCAATCATGATAAGTTGGCCGCCCAAAAAATCACAAGACTTCTTGCAACCCACTGACATTTGATCTAGCACCCTACTAGCCGCCCATTTTCCTTTGATTGTTGGGGTTTACAAAAACAAGACTATACATAATTTAGAATATAATCATGGCCGACACTTCTCTCCCACCACCAACCCTCATTGGACCCCCCAATATCAACACCTCCTAAATAGTCCAAGGCCATATTCACTGTTATCGGTTTCATCATTATCAAAGAAATCATTTAGTCAGTTCATTTATATGTAACATCTAAAATAGCAAATCATTGCAAGACCAAAATTATAAATAAATCAACAGTTCATTAATAAGTCATCAATGGCCGACAAGTCGTCAATCACCTCAAGAGATCATTGGACCAACTTATGACATGCAATAAAGAATATAAATCACATCATCAGATTACCAAGATTCATACCATACTAATCAATTAACTCAATTGCAAAAATCATATCATCGTCAAACCCGCATATGTGTACACATGATTCGCAATAACATGTAAGCTTAACAACCATAACCACATAACAGTTGGCACATGATGACGACAGATAGTTCATGATAAATTCAATCAATTAATTATTAATATTTGATTTACTAACCCCAAACAGGAGAACGATGAATCGGTTGGCGCGAGATACTTCGGAGTCTTAAGATTGCCGTCGGGTTTCAAGGGTAGCGAGAGGAGGTGAAGAGTGATTAGGGTTTTGCTAATTAGGTTTTGTGTTTGGATTAATAGCTAAACATCCCAAGTCGATCACCACTGGGCCGAAGCCCATGTGCTTTTCGTTGGCCTGCTCTAGTGTTTTCGTGTGAATATATCATTTGTTAGGCAAAGGTTCCATTTACTTTAATTAACACAACATATAAATTGATATAAGTCATATTTGTGTTGTACACTTATAAGACACACCATGTAAATATAAACAACACGTATTTGCACATCAGATGAACATAAAGACACAATAAAGTACTGAGTTAAGTCAAATAGAGACCTTGAAAACTCGGGTTGTCACATTATCCCCAACTTAAAAGAAATTTCGTCCCGAAATTTGGTACGCACTCACTGAGGGAGCTAGGTAAGTTGTATCGTTCACTGGTTTTTCCTGGGGTGTCACGTCATCCCCCCGTTGATTTGGAATTTCGTCCCGAAATTCAGTAGTAGTAGCTTCAGTCTCAGTAGTGGTTGCATTGGTTTCGAATAGTTGGGGGTACTTTTCTTTCATTTGTTCTTCGCGTTCCCAGGTGTATTCTGGGCCACGTCGGGAGTTCCAACGAACTCGAACAAGAGGGATTCTCTTGTGTTTGAGGACCTTAACATCCCGGTCCATGATTTCAACTGGTTCCTCGACGAACTGCAACCGCTCGTCGATAGTGAATTCGACACGTGGAATACGTTGTGAACTGCACCGAGTTCAGCTGGTAGGTTCAGTCTGTAGGCTACTGGGCCTATTCTTTCAGTGATTTCGAACGGTCCAACATACCGTGGATTGAGTTTGCCTCGTTTACCAAAACGAACCACACCCTTCCAGGGTGAGACTTTTAATAAAACCCGGTCCCCGACCTGAAATTCCAATGGCCTCTTACGCTTATCCGCGTAGGCTTTCTGACGGTCGCGTGCTGCCGCCATGCGTTGTCGTATCTGTGCAATCTTTTCTGTGGCGTCCACTACAATCTCTGGACCCGTGATCTGACTATCCCCCACCTCTGCCCAACAGAGAGGTGACCGTCATTTACGCCCGTACAATGCCTCGCATGGAGCGGCTTGTATGCTGGTGTGATAACTGTTATTATACGAAAACTCCACCAAAGGGAGATGCTTTTCCCAGCCGTTGCCGAAATCGATAACACATGCTCGAAGCATGTCTTCTAGGGGTTTGGATTGTTCGCTCAGACTGCCCTCGGTCTGAGGATGGTACGCTGTGCTCATGTCTAATCGTGAGCCGAAGGATTTGTGCATCGCTTGCCATAGCTCTGACGTGAATCGTGCATCCCGATCCGAAATAATAGAGGTGGGCACCCCGTGCCTCGAAACACATTCTTTAAGATAGATGTCTGCGAGAGTGGGGAACTTATCCGTTTCCTTTATCGCCAGGAAGTGTGCAGACTTGGTGAGTCGATCCACGATCACCCATATGGTATCATTCCCACGCTGGGATCTAGGTAGGCCTGTAACGACATCCATGGAAATTTCTTCCCATTTCCATTGTGGTATTCTGGGTTGCTGAAGTAGGTCTGAGGGTTTCTGGTACTCTGTCTTGACTCTTGCACAAGTCAAACTTTTGCCGACGTAAGTTGCAATGTGGACCTTCATGCTAGGCCACCAATATGTAGTTCTAATGTCGGGGTACATTTTGTCCGACCCTGGATGTACCGAGTAGCGAGACTTGTGTGCTTCGTCCATCACCAGCTCTCGTAAACCGCCATAAAGTGGGACCCAAATACGCCCCGATACATAGTAGGCGTTGTCTTCCTTTTGTTCCATTCGTTGCCTTGAACCGCGTAAGGCTTCAGCCATGACGTTTTCGGGTTTCAATGCTTCTATCTGAGCAGCTCGTATCTGTGCAGGAAGACTGGACTGAATAGTAAGCTGTAGCGCTCGCACGCGCTTAGGTAGGGTGTCCTTTCGACTGAGGGCATCGGCCACAACATTGGCCTTGCCTGGATGATACTTGATGACGCATTCGTAGTCGTTCAGTAGTTCAACCCATCTCCGTTGACGCATGTTCAAATCCTTTTGCTTAAGAATATGCTCGAGACTCCTGTGATCGGTGTAAATCGTGCACCTGGTACCGTACAGGTAGTGTCGCCATATCTTAAGCGCGAAAACAACAGCTCCCAGCTCTAAATCGTGCGTCGTGTAGTTCCGTTCATGAATCTTGAGTTGCCGCGAAGCGTAAGCAATAACCTTATCCCGTTGCATCAATACGCAACCAAGACCCTGTATCGATGCGTCACAATAAACCACGAAGTCATCTGTGCTCTCCGGCAGTAAGAGGATGGGTGCGCTGCAAAGCCTATCCTTTCGGTACTGAAAAGCGGTTTCCTGGGAATCTCCCCAACGGTAGGTGACACCCTTCTGTGTCAGCATAGTAAGCGGCTGCGCGATCTTCGAGAAGTCTTTAATGAATCGTCTGTAGTACCCCGCCAAACCCAAGAATTGGCGTATTTCTGTTGGTGTACGCGGTGTAGGCCAGTTCCTGATCGAATCCACCTTGGATGGATCGACATGAATCCCATCCCTGTTCACCACATGGCCTAAGAAGTGGACTTCACGAAGCCAGAAGTCACATTTTGAAAATTTGGCGTACAGTTGCTCCTTTCGAAGAAGTTCCAAGATAAGACGTAAGTGCTGCTCGTGCTCCTCCTGACTCTTGGAGTAGATCAGAACGTCGTCGATGAAGACAATGACGAACTTGTCAAGATAGGGTTTGCACACCCTGTTCATAAGGTCCATAAATACGGCAGGTGCGCTCAATAATATCAAACCATCCATCATATCACACATAAAGTATAGTAGTTAAAATAATTCATAAAACCCAATACAATTGATGTTCAAACCAAACTTTGTTTGAGTAGCGGAAACATAATAATGAAAACCCAAAATAAGTTATAAGTTCAAATATCGTTCATTGCGTCTCCTCGTCCTAACACGAAAACTCGACCTCTTGCCTCGTTGCCATTGTTGTTGTTGTTTCCCCCGTTGTTGTTGTTCCCGTTGCCCCGGTTATTGTTGTGGTTCTGATTCTGGTTCAACTGAGGGCAATCGCGTTTGTAATGACCTTCTGCCCCACACTGGAAACATCCCCGGTTTCCACGCTGTGGTTGCTGCTGCTGTGGGTTTTGAGGAACTGGTGGCGGAAGTTGCTGATCCTGGTTTGCAGGTCGAGAGCTTCTACAATCCTTAGCCTCATGACCCATCTTGAGGCATCTTTGACAACGTTCCCTGCGACATCTTCCGCTGTGGTGTCTGTTGCACTTATTACACAGTGGGTGAATTCCCCGATATCCACCCTGCCCCTGACTGCCAGAAGATTGCTGACTCGAATTCTGGTAGTCATTTGTCTTGCGCTGCTGAGACTGAACAGAAACTGATCCCTTGCTGGAATCCCCCTCCCATTTCCTCTTGTTGTCACTGGGAGTAGTAGAAGTGGTGACAGCAGTAGTGGTAGCCTTGACACGTTTTGGCAGCCTGTTCTGGTCCACTGCCTGATCTGTAATACGATGAGCAAGGCGCTGAATAGCTTGGATATTATCAAGATTAGCCGATGTCACATGGCTCTGGATCTCTGGCGCCAAACCCTTGAGATACAACTCAATACGTTTCACTGGAGGGTCCACCATAGTTGGGCATAGCACGGCCAGTTCATTCGACCGTTTGGTATAGGCTTCGATCTCTGACCCAACCATTTTCAAGTGATACAGTTCATCTTCCAACTTGTGAATGTCTTCACGAGTGCAGTACTCCCTTTTGATCAATTCTTTGAAGTCATCCCAAGGGGTGGCGTTAGCAGCTGCCAACCCTAGGATCTGTACTTGCGCGTTCCACCAAGTCAACGCGATTTCTTCCAAAGTGCCAGTGGCGTACTTGACCCTACGAGCCTCAGGGCATTCACACATTTCGAACACAGATTCTAGCTTCTCGAACCAATGGAGGAGTCCCACTGCCCCCTCGGTGCCACTGAATGAGCTTGGACGACAGTCCATGAAGTTCTTGAAAGTGCAGACAGGCTGCTGCGCGTGTTGACCTATTGTGTACGAATAGGACAAAGTTAAATACGAGAGTTAATGTAGGATCTAAGGATCCTAGTGTGTGTCTATACTGCAGGGTATACTACCTGCTTGAGCAGCTGCAAGTGCCGCAGCAACTTGAGCTTGAACGAGAGCCTCTAGCTGGGCTTGAGTCATGTTAATTCGTCCGGCCATTGATCTTCACATCAAAGGCATCTTAAGTGAGAAAGGTTTGCGAATAGTGCGATGACAGAAGAGTGTAAGCACATAGGTGTTCTCAAGCAATAACAAGTAGTGAGCAGAGTAATGTAAGCATACTACGAGCAAAGTTCTATGCAGTTCTAGCAAGCAGGTAATAAACATAAACCTTATTACCTAGTATGTCGAGTCTTGCACGTGGAGCGAAGCGTCGTTGTGGATCATTGAGAGCACTGTTCTGGTTATAGTCTGGTTTTAATAAAAACGTTTTCCCATATTAAAACCAAGTTCTCTATAACCAATGGCTCTGATACCAATCTGTCACACCCCCAAAATCCACCTGCGGAGTATCATCGCTTGGGAGCGTGACTGACCAGGATCTAGCCACCAATCATATTGAACATGTAATTAATATCAAGTATAATAAATGTAAACCAATCATTCAATACGATAGGTGTTCAAAACATAATCATAGTTTCAAAGTATAGCGGAAGCAAGTAAGTAACCCAACATAGTTAATAGTTTTAAATGTCATAACAGATCAACGTAGTAATCACGATCCTTGTCCACAACGACCGCGCCTCCAGTGCAAGCTCCATAAGTACCTAAGGTCCTGCAAGGCATGCAGCAACGAGTCAACAACTAGTTGAGCGAGTTCACAGTTAACAGTTCAGTAATAGTATAGTGTGAGTAGTAGTATGTTCGTTCGTTATGTCATGTATCGTATTAGTTTCCATCGCGGCCTCCCAGGCAGGTATGCGAAGATATTAGGGGATGTTCGTCCCGAGTATTCTAGACTAGGTTTATCTGTATCGCGGCCTACCAGGCAGGTGTGCGAAGATTAGTATATTTCAGTTCGCGGCCTTCCAAAGGTAGGTGTGCGAAGTCAGTCATAATATCGCGGCCAACCCTTGGCAGGTGTGCGAAGATCAGTTCAATAAGTGTTACTAGTCTAGTCGTAGTTCAATCAGCGGGGTATGTACAATAGTTCATCAAATCACATCACTACGTTCCAGTATAGATAAGTACCAGTAAATAATCAAATCCCATTCCCACCCTGGGAACCCCATGCCTTGGCTGTGTGAACTCACCTTGGTTTGCTCGGTATGCTATGCTCTAGGGTTTATCAAACGTCTAAGTCCGTTACACACGACCTAGGATATGTTGCACATGATACGATGTAAGTGTTTGCATCAAATTAGGGTTTGCAAATCATTGACATTCAAGCAATCGTGTTCCGTGTGTTTATTGTGTACAGAATGATATAATAAGGATCGTTCGCGCACACGGTATCATTTAGTAACGTACAGTATCATATAATCACATTCAGGTAGGATATAGTAGTATGTTGTTTCTCACACATATTTCTAAACTTACATCACAATTACACAGTCTTCTCAGGTATAAACAGAATTCAAGTATCATTACAAACATTCTGGATCGTGTAATCAACCTAAAAACTCAGACAACACATGTGCAAGCAACATTCGGATTAAATTCACTCAACATGAAACTCGGACATGATTATATCATACATATATAAGTCGGAACATAACCTCTCAACAATGGTCGGGCCTTGAATCTTATTTACAACTTGGATACAAACAATCATCCCAAAAGTCAGATAACATATACATAAACTCGGTCCATACCACAGCATACAAAAACTCGGATTAAGTGATTAAGCATGAAATCGGACTATATATTAGTAACAAAAGTCGGACCCTTCTCTCCCTCTCAAAACTCGGACTATATCCATCTTAAACAAGAAATTCGGACTTTGTGACTTATGCAAAACTCGGACCTAACTCTCTACAATAAAAGTCGGACAGTGTGTGTGGGGTTTAAAAGGTCGGACCCCCTTGATCTCTTGCCAAAACTCGGACAACCCACAACAATGATACTCGGACTCTTGCACTTCTTATAAACTCGGACAGGTGGGTTGGGCTACAAAACTCGGACTAATAAGCATATGTATAAAAAGTCGGTTCACCTTAAAGTTCCATTTGGCCGACACAATCAGCCAATGATCTTCATCTAACCGTCCATCCCCACCAATCATGATAAGTTGGCCGCCCAAAAAATCACAAGACTTCTTGCAACCCACTGACATTTGATCTAGCACCCTACTAGCCGCCCATTTTCCTTTGATTGTTGGGGTTTACAAAAACAAGACTATACATAATTTAGAATATAATCATGGCCGACACTTCTCTCCCACCGCCAACCCTCATTGGACCCCCCCAATATCAACACCTCCTAAATAGTCCAAGGCCATATTCACTGTTATCGGTTTCATCATTATCAAAGAAATCATTTAGTCAATTCATTTATATGTAACATCTAAAATAGCAAATCATTGCAAGACCAAAATTATAAATAAATCAACAGTTCATTAATAAGTCATCAATGGCCGACAAGTCGTCAATCACCTCAAGAGATCATTGGACCAACTTATGACATGCAATAAAGAATATAAATCACATCATCAGATTACCAAGATTCATACCATACTAATCAATTAACTCAATTGCAAAAATCATATCATCGTCAAACCCGCATATGTGTACACATGATTCGCAATAACATGTAAGCTTAACAACCATAATCACATAACAGTTGGCACATGATGACGACAGATAGTTCATGATAAATTCAATCAATTAATTATTAATATTTGATTTACTAACCCCAAACAGGAGAACGATGAATCGGTTGGCGCGAGATACTTCGGAGTCTTAAGATTGTCGTCGGGTTTCAAGGGTAGCGAGAGGAGGTGAAGAGTGATTAGGGTTTTGCTAATTAGGTTTTGTGTTAGGATTAATAGCTAAACATCCCAAGTCGATCACCACTGGGCCGAAGCCCATGTGCTTTTCGTTGGCCTGCTCTAGTGTTTTCGTGTGAATATATCATTTGTTAGGCAAAGGTTCCATTTACTTTAATTAACACAACACATAAATTGATATAAGTCATATTTGTGTTGTACACTTATAAGACACACCATGTAAATATAAACAACATGTATTTGCACATCAGATGAACATAAAGACACAATAAAGTACTGAGTTAAGTCAAATAGAGACCTTGAAAACTCGGGTTGTCACATATCGACACATCAATAGTGAGACTGTTTAACTCATTTAGTCTTTACAAATCTTGAGCATACTGTAATTGTCTAGCCGATGTACTATCATTTTCCCTATATACACAAACTCTTTTTCAAATTTTATCATGTTTTTGTATTTTTGCATTTTTTACTGTTTTTGTATTTTCTGAAAGTATATCTATATACAACTATCTACTCCCCCTAAATACCAAAACACGTAAAAAACCGACAAACCATTGCAGATTGTTTCTCGTCTTCATCCGCAACAATACTCTCATCAACGCTCACAATCCCATCCGACACCGAAAGCAATTTCATACCATTAAGGTTTAACAAATATTGAAACCGATTTTTATCAAAAGCTTTGGTATGCAAATCAGCTTTTTGTTCGTCAGTGTGGATTTTCTCAATTCGTATCAACTTTTTCTCGAAGCAATCGCGAATAAAGTGATGACGAATTTCTATATCTTTAGTTTTAGCGTGATGTACTGGATTCTTAGTTATATTTATTGCGGCCTCATTATCAACAAACAGAGGTGTGTTAAGAAACTGCAAACCGTAGTCGTGCATCTGTTGCTGTATCCACAGGATCTGAGAGCAGCAACTGCTAGCAGAAACATACTCCGCTTCACATGTAGATAACGCCACAGACGTTTGTTTCTTACACTGCCAGGTAACCAATCTAGGACCAAAGAACTGGCATCCTGCAGTTGTTGATTTCGCATTAACTTTGCAGCATCCGAAATCCGAATCGGAATACCCTTCGAGCGTAAAATCGCCTTTCCTAGGATACCATAACCCCAATGACGGAGTACCTTTCAGGTAACGTAATATCCTTTTCACAATAATCATATGCGAAGCTCTCGGGTTAGACTGAAATCTTGCTGCGAGGCACGTTGGGTACATGATATCAGGACGTGAAGCAGTTAGATACATCAAAGAACCTATCATGGAACGGTAAAACGTTTCATCAGCCCTGTCTCCGGTGAGATCTGGATGAATCCCATGATTTGTTGCAAGTGGGGTAGCAGCTGGAGTAGAACTAGACATTCCAAATTTCTCTAGAATATCATGCACGTACTTCGTCTGGTGAATGAAAATTCCCTCAGGAAGTTGTTCAACTTGAAGACCCAAAAAGAATTTCATCTCCCCCATTGATGACATTTCGAATTTTTGCTTCATCACCTGTTCAAAATCTTTACACAAATTCTCATTCGTTGACCCAAAAATTATATCGTCTACATAAATCTGAACTATTAGAAGATGGCCATCAACGACTTTAGTGAAGAGAGTGGCATCCACTTTTCCACGTATGAACTTGTTAGCTAGTAGGTGTTGAGACAAAGTCTCGTACTAGGCTCTCGGTGCCTGATGTAGACCATACAACGCTTTGTCCAGCAGATAAACTTTGTTCTTGTGGATTGGGTCAGTAAAGCCCAGCGGCTGACCGACATAAACCTCCTCTTTGACCTTCCCATAAAGAAACGCTGACTTTACATCCAACTGATATACTTTAAAGTTCTTCCAAGACGCAAATGCTAGGAAAATTCTGATTGCCTCTAGTCGTGCTACAGGAGCATAGACTTCGGTAAAATCAATCCCCTCCTGTTGACTAAAGCCCTGAACAACGAGTCGAGCTTACAACCACTCCTCTGTCGTCTCTCTTACACTTGAATACCCATTTTGTATTGATTTTCCTTTGACCATCCGGAAAATCCACTAGCTTCCACACTCCTAATTTTTCAAACTGACTTAACTCTTCTTGCATTGCTATGACCCAAGAGTCTTCAGTAAGCGCCTCTTTGTAAGTTCTCGGTTCAATCTGCGAGATAAAACAACTTAATGAAAATTCAGTTTGTAAAGGTGCTACTGTAGAATAAAAACATGTAAGGCCCTGGTCAATTTGACGTCTCGTGCGAACGCCCGATTGCAATTCTCCTATGACCAACTCCTCTGGATGATAAGAAAGAGTTCTCGGCATCACTTTGCTTGGAACATCTACAGTTCCCTCCAGATTAGTAACATTTTGATCTGCATCTTGTTCACCAACTTGGTTTGTTTGACTTGATATCTGGATCTGCTCCCCCTCCGAATCTGAATCATCACGATCAAATACTGGCATGTTATTAGCTTCTTGATCATCATTCACTGCCGACTGATTACCAGGAGCAACTTCATCATCATGTTTACCAGCATTACTAGGACCTGCTTCATCATCATTTGAAGTTTCTCGAGGTCTTCTAGAATACTCCGCTGGGAACCTGAGCTGCGACTCATACTCTCGCAAAATATCCAGCTCATCAAAGAAATCTTCATCTTCCTCTGATTCTTCTCTCATGTCAAACGAATCCCAAAGTTTGTCATAATGATAACGCCATGAATCACCAGGATTCTGTGGCGGCATAGTGTAACCTTGACATTCAACATTTGTTGCTTCAATAATCCGCTTCTCACTTGGAACGAAGACACGTAGCAATGGATTAGCATAACCAACAAATATTCCCTCAATGCTCTTCGGACCAAACTTTCCATGAGGCTCTATAACTGTACAGGGTGACCCGAACGGTTCTAGATACTTCAAATTCGGCTTGCGGTTATTGATTAGCTTAAAACATATCTTGTTGAACTTCTTGACAGTAAGAACCCTGTTGAGCATATAGCATGCAGCAGAAACAGCTTCAGCCCAGAAATTAATCGGTAACTTTGAATCTGCGAGCATCGTTCTGGCTGTCTCGATTAGCGTCCGGTTTTTGCGTTCTGCAACTCCATTCTGCTGTGGAGTGTTGATGTGTGTAAAATGCAACATATAAAACACATCAATTAAGGCATAAAACTAACCCTTTTTAAGTACTAATGTTGGAAAAAGAGTGTTTTTGTCTTCCTTTTGTATTTTCAGGATGAAATGAGCTCAAAATCACAAAAGAAGCAAAAAGACCCCTAATTCTATCATAATTACAAGAAAAGGAACAAAAGCAAACTGCCCGGACCCTCAACGGCACCTCCCAAGACAAAGAGAAGAGAACAGATGTCTGAACACGCCCCGTGTCCAGTGAACACGGGGGCGTGCCCAGGAAGCAGCAGAAAAGACAAACCAGTAGAAGCTTCCATTGCTCACCACGGGGCCGTGCCCAGCGGACACGGGGGCGTGTTGAAAGTACAGCAGGCGCATTAATTGTAATTCGCAATTACAATTAATGAAGAGAGAGAATGTCAGACGGGCACGGGGCCGTGTTCAGCGAACACGGGGCCGTGTCCAGCGTTCTGTTCAGCCTATAAATAGAGGAGCTTGGCTTCATTCTCTCTCATCCCTTGGCACACCACCTCTCTCACACTTCATCCACCACCCACCACCACCATAACACCATCATCCACCACCATCATCCATTGTCCATCATAGAGTGTGTGAGTCGTCTCGGGATCCAAGATTGATCGTAAGAGTTCTTGACAATCAAGGCCATGTTTGCCTAAGTCTCTTACATCACTTGGTGAAGACAAGTGTTTAGTATAATACTTTTTATTTTTAATTTTTTGCACTTTTTATTTGGTTTTGTATTAATGACTTTAATAACTAGTTACTTATGTTGAAGGTGATCTTTCCTTATCGTTTGTCCGTGGTGTCTTGGCATTATTTTACTGTCTATATAAAATAAAAGATTTTCACCATTCATATCTCCACGGTCTATATGGAGGTATGTTGGCTACCTGGTCGGGGGTTAAGGGAACGGTTTGGTAAAGGTCTTGCCCTTGTTCAGCGTTTAGAGGTCCTGCTTGGGACCTGGGTCAAATTTAGTAGGATCTCCTTCAATGCCCATAGGTATTGGATGGCGGGGATCCAAACTCTTTGACCCCCTCATAAGCTAACTACTATTAATACTATAACCCGGCTATTTAGGACTGTATCCCTGCTGACTCAGACTACTTAGCCGAGGGTAACGTCACCGCCAAAAGCGGGGCCTACCATAATTTGCATTAATAACTTAATTCATTATCTTTCAATAATCCAACCCTTTAGGATTGTATCCTTGCTGACTCAAACTACTGGGTTGAGGGTAACGTCACCTCCGAAAAAGGGGCCTACTACAATAACTAAGATAATCTCTTAAACAAGTGCAAAAGTGCGAAAATAATCAAAGGTTATACTAATACACGTGTCGGATCCAAGTGATTCATCTTGTCTATCTGTTTTTATTTTATTTTATTTTTCAGCATTTAGTTAGTTTTTATTTTTCGTAGTTTAAAACATTTTTCTAACTTTTTGATTTGATTAGACGTTGAGGATAAACCGGTATTAAAAGCTCTTGTGTCCTTGGACGACCTCGGTATCTTACCAACACTATACTACGTCCACGATGGGTGCACTTGCCCATATGTGTGTTTAGTGTTAGTAAATATCGTGTTTTATAAATTTAAAACTTGGCTAAAAGTGTAAAAAGGGCTTAAATATATATCTAAAATTATATTACACTACACGCACATCAAGTTTTTGGCGCCGTTGCCGGGGACACAAGGATTTTAAGAAAGTTAGGAATCAACGGCCTAATCATCTTTTTATTTTTTCTTTAATTTTTTAGGATTTTTTTTAGATTTTTCAGCTTCTGCAGAACTCAGCACGGGGCCGTGCCCGCTGAACACGCCCCCGTGCCCAATCATTGGAACTGGCAATCCTGTTTTATATCAGACAGTAGGCTGAACACGGGGCCGTGTCCACTCAACACGCCCCCGTGCCCAAGATTCAGTTGCTGAAAACAGAACCGTTTGATCCCGGCGGTTGGTAACTTCTGATACAAACATGAGTAATAGTGATTCTTTTTACTTTCAGCACTCTTATGGTTTGTGGTGTCAAATATGTGGAGGCGAACATGAGGAATTAAAATGTTTCTTCCTCACTTATAGGCCACACTATATAGACCCACCAATTCCTTGTAGCCTTAAGAGGGGCGAAAGTAAAAATAAACACTATTTCTCCCTCGAATGCGCCCAACCGGATATTCTAGGAGATATGCTCCTTGACGAGCTATTTCAACTAGAAGAACTACTTCTAAATTGGTCAAAAGAACTTAGGAAGGATTTCTTAGATCCATCCCAAGACGATGACCATGAGGAAATGTTGGAACCGCATTCTGACAACCTCGTTGCTCCCGAAAATACCTTTCTTCCTAGACAAGACATGGACGATAGTCGTCCCTGTGCCGATTGTGCCGTGAAGGACTCCCCATCGACCTCGTTCGGTGCATACATAGACCTGAGCGATTCGGCATACACCTTCTTTAACGAGAGCCCGGGAAAGGGTTGGACTTGTCCACCTAGAATGAAAATAGGAATTACCCTCACCGACAACCTCTTGCGTTCTCTCCTTAGTATAGAACAATTAAGGTATCTTAGGCACTATGGGGTTGTTCCAACAAGTCAGGAGCCACCCGATAAGAAATAGCTCCTTAATAAAGACAAAACTTCATAAATCAGCTTTCCGACACGGGGCCGTGCTCGGCCAACACGCCCCCGTGTTCATCAAAAGATTCCCTTCTGATCATGACGTCAGAATACGGACAAACTGTGTCAGAATTTTCTCTGCACACGGGGCCGTGTTCAGCGAACACGGGGCCGTGTCCAGCAGGCTGTCATTTTCTATAAATGCAGCCAAAAATCCTGCACATTTGGACCAACTTGGGGACAGAGATTTGAAGGAATCTTCTCTCAAACAATCCTAGGTAAGTCTAAAAGAAGTTTCCAACAACTCATCTTGTCCTTTCCTCTTCTAGACATTTCCTTCTTCTTCATCTTTCTTCAAAAGCCACCATGAAAAATTTGAATTTTCAATCTTTATGGTAGGAAACAAGGAGTTTTGATCATGGAATCTTGGTAAAAACATGTTATGTAACATTGTTTAGAGTTATTTACTATCAAAAAGCTTGCACAAACTCAGAAAATAACTCGAAAGACCAAGGTTCCTTGCTCTAAAATTCTGCAGAAAGATGAACACGGGGCCGTGCTCAGTGAGCACGGGGCCGTGTCCAGAAACTGTTTCGTCTTATAAACTACTTTTGGTTTATTTTTCGTAGAATGGCGAGTGAAAACAGCGAAACATCATCCGTGCATTCCTCAAACAGCCGAAGGGGAAGGAGACCCTCCGTTGAAGCCACACTTGTGCACTACGTGATAGCACTAAGAGAGGCTCTCGACGAAATGACGTCCGTAGAGGAGGTCCTCATTGACCGTATCAACGATCTTACAATGGGATTGGAAAGCAGCTTCCAAGAGATTAACCTTTTGCACCAAAGGTTAAACATTTTGGTGGCACCTCCTATGGAACCAGTCCTTCCACAACAAGACTGGAACTTAGCACTCGGTGTTAACAACCCTATCGGGTGGGGAGACATACCCGCGGAACCTCCTATGGAAATCCCACAAGAAGTCCCGGCGGAAGTTGAAACTCCTCAAACAAATGCAAACGAGCCTTCCTTCCTCCTTCCAAGGGAGGTAGAGGAGTGGCTTGCCGACATATGAGGAGAAACACATCCGAAAGTTGGAGCTCTACAAAGCCTTGTCCAACCAGGATCAGTAGATTCTTGGAAATTTTGCTAAAATTAAAATAAAACATAGGGCTAGAACTCCATAAGCTTACTATTTATGTAACTTTTATCTTTATGTATTATCTCTCTATTAGCAATGTTATGATGGTTTTTATGATTTATGGACTCATGGTGGTAATGGATGAAAAAGGGAACGAGAAAAAAATGGAACCATGCAGAAGAACAGAACAAACCGACAAAAATCTCCATAACAGAAGGCTCCACACGGGCCGTGCCCAACCAACACGGCCCCGTGCTGAGCCCCCTGCAGGAAATCTCCCAGTTCAGGTAACTGGACACGGGCCGTGTTCAGCGAACACGCCCCCGTGTCCAGGCTTCTGTTTCATTTCTATAATTTTTGTTACTGGCACTTGACCACGGGGCCGTGCCCGGTCAACACGGGGCCGTGTCCAGAGTGCCAGTAACACAAATCTTTGTTTTTAAACACACTTTTACATATTCTAATCAACCAAAAACTCTATTTTTGGACACATTGAGGACAATGTGTAATTTAAGTGTGGGGGGGATGCTAAAACCTTGGAATTTTGCAAAATCCTAAAACAAGCCTTACACAAAACTCTATTGGAACCGCTAAACACCCCAAATTTTTTTAAAAACTTTTTCATTTTTTTTTTATTTATTTACTTGTCTTAGTTTAAGTTGGGAATAACAAGTTATAAAAGGGTTATATTTTTACAAACTTACAACCGATAGCGTCGTAATAAAAAGAACTAACATAAGAAAATTATG
Organism: Helianthus annuus; assembly: GCF_002127325.2. Taxonomy (NCBI): domain Eukaryota; kingdom Viridiplantae; phylum Streptophyta; class Magnoliopsida; order Asterales; family Asteraceae; genus Helianthus; species Helianthus annuus. The sequence continues at coordinate 55,619,461 of NC_035446.2, forward strand.
AAACGGTATAACAAGTCTAGCTAAAATTCGATTATATATGCTTGTTCACATTAAAAACCCATTCCCACAAAAAGTGAGTTTTGAGCCTTTATTGAGCATAAAAATACACATATTTTAGATTAAATGCTCATTTTTCGTTTCTTGTGTGAATAGCCGCTCGGTTTTTACAAATCTAGAACTTGCCACGACGATACATTCCCGGTCCTTACCAACTTAAACCCAAGTAAGTAAATGATGGAGGCATTAGGACTAACTATTTTTCTTTCAAAACCATTATTTTTCATTTTTTTTTTACCTACCCAAAATCCCCCTAGAAAACCCCTTTGAGCCTAAACCTTTCATTTCATTACCCCCAAAACAATTTTTTTTTACCCACCAAAAACCTTTTTCATTTTTTTCACCTTTATTTTAGTAACATACTCGGTTTTTCATAAACATACCCTTTACGTGACGAAAAAAAAAAAAAAAAAAAATGTTGAAGTCAAAAACAAACATAAGCTACAAAAAGCTTGTTTGGAGAAATACTTCAGAAATAAATGTCACCAAAAATAAGGTATTTCACGAAAAACCGACACTTGTTACAATTTTCGCCCTTTTTACTAACCACTAACCAACCACCCACCTTTAAACCCAAGCCTTCACCCCAAAAGACCTCTTGATATTTACAAAGGTAAAAGTTAAAAAGGAGGAGGATTGATCGCTTGGCAAGCATATGGAAAATGTAAATCCGTGCCGCTCTCGAGCGATTCACTTAAATATACACCTTCGGCCGAGTGATTGAGTGATCTCCCGTGAGGTATGTGAACTTGTATATAAATGGAATTTTAATAAGGCATGCTATGCCAAATTAAGTAGTTTATCTTATGAAAAGTTCAAAATAAACCATGACGAATAAGATTGTAAATAAAATAAAAATAGAACCTATACAAACCTTGGATTCCCGACACTCTAGGACAAGTTAAAAAACTTCTCTTCTACCTATTCCATTTGGGAGTGTAAGCCACATTAAAAGAGTTTTGCTTGAGGACAAGCAAAAGTTCAAGTGTGGGGGTATTTGATGTGTGTAAAATGCAACATATAAAACACATCAATTAAGGCATAAAACTAACCCTTTTTAAGTACTAATGTTGGAAAAAGAGTGTTTTTGTCTTCCTTTTGTATTTTCAGGATGAAATGAGCTCAAAATCACAAAAGAAGCAAAAAGACCCCTAATTCTATCATAATTACAAGAAAAGGAACAAAAGCAAACTGCCCGGACCCTCAACGGCACCTCCCAAGACAAAGAGAAGAGAACAGATGTCTGAACACGCCCCGTGTCCAGTGAACACGGGGGCGTGCCCAGGAAGCAGCAGAAAAGACAAACCAGTAGAAGCTTCCATTGCTCACCACGGGGCCGTGCCCAGCGGACACGGGGGCGTGTTGAAAGTACAGCAGGCGCATTAATTGTAATTCGCAATTACAATTAATGAAGAGAGAGAATGTCAGACGGGCACGGGGCCGTGTTCAGCGAACACGGGGCCGTGTCCAGCGTTCTGTTCAGCCTATAAATAGAGGAGCTTGGCTTCATTCTCTCTCATCCCTTGGCACACCACCTCTCTCACACTTCATCCACCACCCACCACCACCATAACACCATCATCCACCACCATCATCCATTGTCCATCATAGAGTGTGTGAGTCGTCTCGGGATCCAAGATTGATCGTAAGAGTTCTTGACAATCAAGGCCATGTTTGCCTAAGTCTCTTACATCACTTGGTGAAGACAAGTGTTTAGTATAATACTTTTTATTTTTAATTTTTTGCACTTTTTATTTGGTTTTGTATTAATGACTTTAATAACTAGTTACTTATGTTGAAGGTGATCTTTCCTTATCGTTTGTCCGTGGTGTCTTGGCATTATTTTACTGTCTATATAAAATAAAAGATTTTCACCATTCATATCTCCACGGTCTATATGGAGGTATGTTGGCTACCTGGTCGGGGGTTAAGGGAACGGTTTGGTAAAGGTCTTGCCCTTGTTCAGCGTTTAGAGGTCCTGCTTGGGACCTGGGTCAAATTTAGTAGGATCTCCTTCAATGCCCATAGGTATTGGATGGCGGGGATCCAAACTCTTTGACCCCCTCATAAGCTAACTACTATTAATACTATAACCCGGCTATTTAGGACTGTATCCCTGCTGACTCAGACTACTTAGCCGAGGGTAACGTCACCGCCAAAAGCGGGGCCTACCATAATTTGCATTAATAACTTAATTCATTATCTTTCAATAATCCAACCCTTTAGGATTGTATCCTTGCTGACTCAAACTACTGGGTTGAGGGTAACGTCACCTCCGAAAAAGGGGCCTACTACAATAACTAAGATAATCTCTTAAACAAGTGCAAAAGTGCGAAAATAATCAAAGGTTATACTAATACACGTGTCGGATCCAAGTGATTCATCTTGTCTATCTGTTTTTATTTTATTTTATTTTTCAGCATTTAGTTAGTTTTTATTTTTCGTAGTTTAAAACATTTTTCTAACTTTTTGATTTGATTAGACGTTGAGGATAAACCGGTATTAAAAGCTCTTGTGTCCTTGGACGACCTCGGTATCTTACCAACACTATACTACGTCCACGATGGGTGCACTTGCCCATATGTGTGTTTAGTGTTAGTAAATATCGTGTTTTATAAATTTAAAACTTGGCTAAAAGTGTAAAAAGGGCTTAAATATATATCTAAAATTATATTACACTACACGCACATCAAGTGTACGAAGCACTAAACTCATGCAGTATACCTCTTTCATCACAAAATTCTTCAATCTTACTGTTTTTGAATTCAGTACCATTATCACTTCGAATTCTACTGATAGGCCTCTGGTACAAATTCTCAATTCTTTTAAACAACGTCGTTAAACTGTCAAACGTTTCGTCTTTCGATTTCAAGAATGAAACCCACGAAAATCTGGAATAATCATCAGTTACGACCAAACAGTAGTAATCTCCTGTAATACTCTTGACATTCACTGGGCCAAACAAATCCATGTGAAGTCTTTCCGAAGGTCTTGAAACTGAATTGACTTGCTTTGTAGGGTGTGACTTTTTCTTCTGTTTGCCTTTGACACAACTAATGCACTCCCCTTCCAGATGAAAACCTTTGACATGAACTCCTGTCACCAAATCATTATGCACCAAATTATTCATCTTCCTCAGGTGAATATGCCCCATTTTTCGGTGCCACAATCTCGATTCTTTTTTCGTTGCTCTGGACACAAAACGATGAGCCTGACCCGTGGTTGTAGTAGCTACGCTCATGTCCAACACGTACAGATCATTGACTCTTGGTGCCCTCATGATGATCCATTCCTCAGGTATCACAAATCCCGGTTTCAAGATCAAACATTCTTTGTCAGTGAAGTGAGTAGTATACATCCTGTCACAGATCTGGGAGATACTCAGCAGGTTGTTCTCCTGCTCAGCGATGTAGTTAACTCTCTCAAACGTTACGATTCCGTTGGATAACGTTCCTTCACCTATAATCTTTCCTCCCTGGTTACCAGCAAAACCTACGTAACCACCGTTGATATTCCTCACATCATACAGTAACGCGGTCTTCCCTGTCATATGTCTCGAAGCTCCACTATCCATGATCCATCTGGATACAAGTTTTGGAAGATCCTGCACATAACAAACTATGACTTAAACAACTTTAAGAAAGATGCCGATTCATGCTTCGCTATCCAGGAAGCTCCGGCAATTCAAACTGTTTAGTCAAACATCGAGTCCACCCAGGCCTCATCAGCCTTAGGTGTAACCTTGACTCTCGCAATTTGAATTTTGAAATTTTCAGCCTTGAGAGGTGGAAATTTGCATCATAATCAACCGTAATTGATTCTTCAGCCTTTTTCACCTCAGAAGTTGAAATTTTCTTCTCAACTTTTGGTTTCCAAACTTGTTGAGATAATGCAACCCTTTTGTAAAATTTTTCATTTTGAATTACCAACTTCTTTACGGGTTCATTTTTCACACTCTTTTTCTCAACAACGATTGGTTTTTTACCCTTCACTTCAACTTCCTTCTGTTGAGTCTTCACAGTTTCAGTCTTAGGCTTCACATTGGTACACTTTCGTGCAATGTGACCAACTTGATTACATCTAAAACAAGTTCGAGTATCAGCCACTCGACTTGTGCCTTCAGACTGAGACTGAGAAGCTCTTTTCTCAAAGAACTCTTTGTTATATTTTGAAAAGATTTCTTTTTCTTCATCAGCAAGTGAACTCGAACTATTCACAAACTTTTTCTTCTCAACAAACTTCTTGTTTGAAACATTTCTTTTCTGATACGATTTACCCCCCTGATAACCACCTGACCAATTGTTTTTGTTGTTATTATAAACACGTGGTGGATTAACAGATTTCTTGTTGTAAACCTTTTCTTTCTCAAACCTCATTTTACTTTTCTTTTGACTCAGATTACTCACTGCTGACAATTCGACTTCGACCAGTTTGAAAACATTTGTCAATTTATTCATGTTTACATTCTCAATCGGAAACTCTGAATCCGAAAACAACTTATCTGAACCCAACATCTTATACATGACAAGATTTGATTCTTCACTTAAGTTGTTCTTGGACTTTTGTTTCGGAATGTATTTGTCCAAGAAACACCCATCTTCCTAAGTAGTGTCACCATCCGGTTTTAAAACATTTTCAACAACACCTTTTACCACATCATTTTGGACACTATCGTCATCGGAAGATGTGAACGTGACATCAATGTTCTCTGGAAGTTTAACTTCACTTTCTTCCTCAATTTCAACCAACCCAGATTCCTTTTTCGTGTAATTATGCAAAATCGGCGGTGGAACTTTGTGAAAACCTACCCCGGTTCCATCAGAATACACGTCTTCGCCAGCTTTGTTTTTGCCGATAGGTTTTGGAACAATATGTTGCAAAACAAAGCTTGCGGAGCTATAACTATTAAGCTTCAACTGGATTCGCTCGTTTTCAATTTCAGCCTCTTGAACTTTAAGTTTCAATTTAGCGATTTCATCCAGTTGTTTATTGATTGATTCTTCTTTTATTCTCAGCACTGCTTTTAGATGTTCGTTTTCTTTAAAAGTTTTACCATTTCGATCATCACTATCTTTCACAGTGCTTTTGAGTTTTTCAAATTTTCAGAAATCTGACTGTTTTCGAGAATTAACCTTTCATTTTCATGTTTAACTTTTTCATGATCAATTTTATCTTTTTCAATTTGACCAGTTAATTCTCTTATCCGTTCAGTTGAAGCTTTCACTGTTTTGTCACGACCAAGAATCTGATCCTCAACGCTTCTGACCTTTGCTGTCAGATCTTTAATTTTCTCACCGTTGAGATACGTGACAGTGTTACAAAATTTGCACTCTTTGTTGCAATTTTTGCAATCAGCATTTCCTTCGATCTTTTTACCTGACGTATTTGTTGACGAGTTTGGACTGACCTGGCCTTTTGACTCAGACACGGAGTTAGAGTCTACCTCAAGTGCTTTAGCAGCCAGCACTTTGTCAGCCATTTTTCCCAAGTTCTCTGCAGTCAACTCCTGCGTTGTATCGATAATTCCAGTATCAAGCTTCTTTGCTTTCTCGATCTCTTCTTTTTCTTTCTTCTCTTCCTCTTCTTTCTCCTTTATCTCTTTTTCTTTCTCTTCTTCTTTCATTTTCTCGGTCGGAGTTCCCCACCATTTGTGTTGCCAATACTCATCCTCTTCTTTGTATTCCTTGATGATGGCTTCAATATCCAGTGTTTTGTCGTCGATCGCAATGTTTCCATACGGATCAAGATAACACTCTCTGTCCGGATCCCATCTTCTCGCTCGCTTTGCTTCCGAATAGATACCAGACAGTCTAATGATCTTATTTTCAGCAATCATTTTTCTGTATCTATACTTCTGCTCTTCCGTTCGGTTATCTTTCCAAGGAACAGGTTCATTGTTTTTCGCCATAAATGCGTAACCAACCGCATCTTCCTCTGGTAGAACCTCTATGCTCCAATCATACCCCTCATCATCGTAGATCACCGCAAGAGCCCTAGATTTGTCTCTGTTATCATCAGCCTGCTTCAATCTAGGCGGCTCAGATTTATTCTGGTGATAAATCGCCTTCTTGTAGTAATCATCTTGGAAAGGGTTCTCTGATTCATCAGCATAAGCATTTCTGCATTCTCGCTTGAAGTGACCTTTCTGCTTACACTTGAAGCATGTCACCTTGGACTTATCGAACCCCAGCTTGGTAGATGGACCACCAATTGTCTTTCTGCCGGTAATTTCCATGAAGCGTTGTGCTCGACGAACAGCACTTGCCATAGCCCAACGAATATCGATCAGCTCCATTTCTTCGGGATCTATCTGGTCATAATCTTCCTTCGTCAGATTTGTGTTCCCGATCTTACCAGCCACCAACCCTTCATATGATTCCAACACAGACGCCAAGAAGACCATCTGTTGTTTAGCCGACTCCTCATCAAAATTCTGAGCATTCTTCAAATCTATTGCGATGTTGCATGAAAATTTTGCATCAGAATGACTTGTAGAAGATGAAGAACCACTGTGATAACCACTATGGTTTCCACTGCTTTAACTGCTTTGACTTTCTTTGCTTGCTGAAGAAACATTCTCAGCCGAAAATGCAGTCTTGGGAGAAGTAGCTTTAGGCATCATACTTTTCGGATATTATAGATCTAAATTCTGTTGATAGGATGAATGATTGACTTTGTATGTCTTCTTCAGCTCTAACTCGTGACTCTCGAGTTTTTCAATCAACAAATCTAACGTCAACTTTTCTGGTGCCTTAATGGTATTCTTCAACATCAGTGCATAGTATCTCCAATCCATCTCGTCCGGTAACGAATCAAACAATTTGTCAATAAGCTCATCCTCAGGATATGTGATATCATGTCGTGCTAATTCCAGCTTCAGATGACCAAATCTTTCTATCATTTTACAAACCGACTCGTTCTTTAGACATCCAAAAAGATCAAATTCTTTTCTAAGAAGTTTTCGTTTGTTTTTCACAATTTCCTCGCTTCCTAAACATTTTGCTCTAAGTTTGTTCCACAGATCTTTTGCATTTGAATAATCGATCAAAGAAATGATGTCTTCCCAAACAGATTGGAACAACAATGCCACACATTTTTGTTCAGCTACAAATGAATCAATCTCATCAGAAGATGTTAATGCTTCACCATTCTTGTTTCCATTATCATAACCGTTCTTCAAACTTTTCCAACTTGGAAATGCAAAGGCCATCATCCAATCTTCAAACTTTCTGGACCACCGACTGTACTCCTCGATAGCCATTAGCTTAGGGGGTTTATTGAATGTTCCGAAGGCACTTTCCGATTCCCACGCTTCCCTTTTCTTTTCTTTCGGCGGATTCTCGTTCACATTGCTTGACGATGTATCATCATTTCCGGAATTTCCAGTGAAAGCGTACATGTCGCTGAATGGGTTCAAGAAAATATCATCCATCGTGAATGTACCTGCAAAATCAGCAAACACTTTGAAACGTTTTCGAATTTTTTGAAAAAAATATGACAGAAAAGCGGATCTATCAGTGTCAGTGACAAATAAGCGAATCTGTAATGTCCAGATAAGCGGACCACTTGAGCGGACCAGGTATTGTTCGTATAAGCGAACCAGTTATGTCCAAATGAGCGGACCAGATATTGTTCGTTCAAGCGGACCAGATATTGTTCGTTCAAGCAGACCAGATTGTGTCCGTTCGAGCGGATCTACCTTGTACGTTCAAGCGGAAGTGTCCGAATGAGCGGATCTCCTAGGTAATTTCAAGCGAACCTATCAAGCGAACCTAACACTTTCAAGCGGAACTACTATGTATTACGAGCGAACCTATCGATATCCGTAAAAGCGGATCTAACTGTTTACCCAATTTTAATCATTTTTAATCCGAGTTTTAATCTGAAACTTTCTAGGGTTTGTTAATTGTATGTTCCGCACGTAATACTCAAAAATCAGACAATTTCAACCGTAGGAACCACTTCAAATCGAAAAAGTATGAAAGAAAGAGAGTAGAAATCAGAGAATTCGGTAGAATCAAGCTGTAGTAGTATGAACTCCTCGTCCTGAGCTCTGATACCACTTGTTGGACCGTGTTCCGACCCTGAATAGTCAGTAGAGAACGTTCATCTTCACGTACGTAGGCGGAATCAACGTAAATGAAGTAACAACAGCTTTACTATTCAATTCCTTTGTTTTTATTGCTTTCTAAAGTGAATTTGACAGAGTTTCGTTACACAAGCAACTTCCTAGGTCCGCTCCAACGTACATCTAATCAGCTATATATAGTGATGTGTGGTTCGCTTCTAGTGACATGTCTTATGAGCGAACCAACCACTTTGACACATAAGCGGACCAGCTGATTACCATATAAGCGAACCTGACTAAGACCCTATGAGCGGACCTATTACAATAAATGTTCACAAAAGCGAACCTACAACATAATTTATGATTTTGACCTTCAAGAACCTATGTTCACCTATCTTGACCTAAGACTTAATGTAGACAAAGTCAACAAACATTCTATGCATCAACAGTCCTCTTCTTGTACCTTTAATTGATGATATCCTGATCATATATCAATTTTCGAGAAAAATCGAGCTCCTTGCAATTGATCAAACAGATCATCAATTCTTGGTAATGGATACCGATTCTTAATCGTGACTTTGTTCAATTCACGGTAGTCAATGCACATACGCATTGATCCGTCTTTCTTCTTAACGAATAAAATCGGTGCTCCCCATGGCGATGAACTTAGCTATATAAATCCTTTCTCCAACAGTTTGTCTAACTGTTTCTTTAACTCTTGCATTTCTGCCGGAGCCAAACGGCAATTGGTGCTGTCCCTGGTAGCAGATGGATTCTGAATTCGACTTCTCTATCTGGCGGTTATCCTGGTAATTCTTCTGGGAATACATCTGGAAACTGAGATACTACTGGAATATCTTTCAGTTCTTTTCCTTTAATGTTAGGGATTATGGAAATCAAATACACTAAAAATCCTTTTCTTATATAACTTGTTGTTTTCATCATAGAGATGAATTTTGTGGATCTAGATGGCTTACCTCCTTTAATCGTGATCTTTTCACCCTTTGGTGGATTTACTTGGATTGACTTTTGATCACATAAAATACTGGCTTTGTTGGCTATTAACCAATCCATTCCTAATACAACATCAAATCCTGCTAGATTCATTGGATAAAGGTTTGCAATAAACTTTTGATTTAAAAATTCTATTCTTGCTCCCTGCAAGATTTCAGAAATCATGATAGTTTCTCCATTTGTTGTTTCTACTAGACATTCTTGTGGGAGTTTAGTTAATGGTTGATTAAGTAGTTTGCAAAATGAAGTATTAATAAAACTTTGGTTCGCACCAGAGTCAAATAATACTTTAGCAAAAACATCTTTAACTAAAAACGCACCGGCAATCACATCCGGGATCATTTTGGCTTCTTCTGTGGTCAGAACAAATGCCCTAGCATTTTTAGTATTTTTGTTGTTCGTAGCTGGAGCTAGTTTCGGACAGTTTGGCTTGATGTGCCTTGTTCTCCACAGTTGTAGCATATCCTGTTGTTAGGTTTCTTCCTGCAGTCTTCTTCCTTGTGTCCAGATATTTTTCAGAAGTTGCAATATATGGAGCATCTTCCAGAATGCTTCCTTTTGCAATACTTGCAATAAGGTGCAGAAGTAGAACCTACATTTTTCCAACGGTTGGAATTTCCAGAGCGAAATTCTTGGGTAAGCCTTTGAGCTAGGTTCTTCCTTTGATCCTTTTCCCGGGTACGTACTAACTCATCTATCAAGGTATTTGCTAGTTCTACAGCGTCTTCTATAGTTTGAGGTCTAGCCGCCTTGACTACATGCCTAATCTCACTAATTAATCCCCAGATGTAACGAGAGATTAATACTGGTTCTGGTGATGCAAGGTGTTATGGGCCATTTTCTGAGCCTATATATCCTGACTAATATCTTGCTTTTGACTGTTTGCTTGTGATCAGGATACTGGATCGGGATATTGGTAACATCCTGGGCGATATCTTGGTGTTAACTTAATAATTCACGTGCAGGTAAGAGGCTGCAAGTCACTAACGGTCAGATGGAATTCTTCTCCTAGAGACTCGGGCAAATCAGTTGTTTGAGAGACGTTGGACCCAAAAGACCAGGTCTACAACGTTCAAGTGGGGAATATTCGCCGGATCCCAGTTTAATAGGATAGTTTGTTCAATTTCTTTTACTATAAATAGATGGGGCGGATCAGATTAAGGCACACAATTTTTACACTCGCACTCTTTCGTACACTTTAGCTCTCTAGCTTCTAGCAAACACTTGTACTCAAATTACATTGTAACACCTAGTTGATCCGCACTACATACTGCACTGTATCCTGACGTCTGAAGTAATAGAAGAACAAGGCAGTTGCGATTGTCAGCTCCCGAGGTTTTGTGCCGGCGATCTAGATTGATCAAGGGCTTTCCCCGTACATCACGTGTCAATCTTTACTTTTTTGCTCATTGTTTGATCACAGATACAGCTCTCTATATCCTGAGCCGTATCCTGAAACTGTTTTTGCAAATAACTCAATTAACATATTTTTTAACACATTCTCTTAGCACACTACCTCACTTAACTAATTTGATCACTTAATTGCTTCGGTAATTTTTGACCAAAACAATTTGGCGCCCACCGTGGGGCAAGTGGTGCTATTTTTACTAAAAGCCTTTGTAAAATCGCTATTTGGTTTTCTGTTTTCAAAATTCCTTTCAAAACTGTTTTCAATGGCCTCAAGATCAAACATGAGCTCTTCCAGCATGTCTGCTACAAACTCCACAACAATTGGTTTGGTGCTTCCACCACCTCCTCCGAGATCTCAAGCTTCTTCCCAAGGAACTAAAACTCATGTGGCTCGAGATGTTATTCCCACTCGCAATGTCCAGGGATCCGGTCTTGTTTTAGCCTCTAATGAGGAAATTCTAAGTTTGTTTGGTCGTGTACAGGAACAGATGAGGCAGCAGCAGGAAACTAATCAAATGCTGATAAGAGAGATACAACTCTTGAAGTCAAGCTCGAGCAGGCCTGCTGAAGATACTGTCACTCCCTTACAGCCCAGGGCTTTGAACTTCAGTTCTGCAGTCTACACTGAGGATAATCGGGGAAATATTATACCTAGTAATTCCCAGAATCATACTCCTGAGATACCCTCTTCGGTTAGAGTGTCAACTATGAGAAGCTCAGGATATGCTTCAGGATATGGCCAGAATCCCCAGATCGGTAATGTATCTAATAATAATAATACTCTTGCCACTAACGGTGTTGGATCTTTGCAGGATACAGGTGTGACATCGGCATTATCTAGGGAGCTTCAGAAGCTAAAGGATATGATATCCAGTGTACCTGGGGTGGTTCAGCCGATCCCTGAAGTATCCCAGGATAGCTACAGGATATCTCGGTTTGTGCATCCTATTTGTGATGCTGAAATCCCAAAAAGATTCCAAACTCCCAACATGAAGCTTTATGATGGAACCACGGATCCTGAGGAGCATATTGCCCAGTATAGGGAACGGATGGAAATCAACCCTATCCCTCCGGAACTTAAGGAAGCATGCTTATGCAAGGGTTTCGGCTCTACCTTAACAGGATCAGCCTTAAAATGGCTGTTAAACGTTCCTCCTCACTCAATTACTTCTTTTGCTCATTTAGTTAACTTATTTAATAGTCAATTTTCTTGCAGCCGGAGTTTTGAGAAATTAACCAGTGATCTTTACAGGATAACTCAAGGACCTCAGGAATCCCTGAGGGATTATGTAAATAAGTTTAGCCGGGAATCCTTGGATATCCCACATCTTGATGTTGCAACAGCTGTGCAGGCTTTCAAGATGGGATTGCAAAAAGATTCTCAATTTTACCAGGATCTTGTGATGAATCCCTGCAGGAATCTGGATGAAGCTCGTAACAGGGCATTGAGATATATCGGGCTGGAGGATGATAAGAAAATGCAAGAGAGGATGAATGCATCCTCAACATATGAATCAACTAACAGGAAGTCAGAATCCTCGTACAAACCATACCGCTCTAAGCCTTATGGTAGAAATGATAACAAGAAAGTGAATGCTGTTGAAGACGAGGATCCTGAGGAGTATCCTGAGTTATCTGAATATTTTTTTTCTGTTAATATACCTGAATTAATGTATGCTATGCAGGATTTAGGAGACAAAGCCAGGTGGCCTTGGAAGAATCAACAAAAGGCTGATTGGAAGGATAAGTCCAAATGGTGTGCCTTCCATGAAGATTTTGGACATGTTACGGAAGATTGCATTGCTCTGAGGAAGGAAATAAGCTATCTCCTGAGCAAAGGTTATCTGAAGGATCTCCTGGGAAGAAAGAAAAACAAGGGTCAGGATACTGAGAAGGATCCTGAACGTGCAGCACCACCTCCTGCGGATGCCAAGATAATCAACTTTATTTCAGGAGGATCCGACATTTGTGGAACTTCATATTCAGCGGCCAAGAGGCATGCAAAGGAGGCTAAAGCCGAAAGAGGGGAAAGACCAACCAGGATGGCAACCCTCACAGCTGATAAAGTGATCACTTTTGATAGCGATGACAGGGATACTGTCCAGGATCCTCACCATGATGCTCTGGTAATAACATTATATATGGCTAACCATTTTGTACGCAGGATATTGGTGGACAATGGAAGCTCCGTCAACATAGTCAAACTAGAGACGTTGAAGAGGATGAATGTATCCCCAATGGATATCACTTCAAAATCCACTGTACTCGTTGGCTTCAGTGGAGAAGCTAGGAATACCGTGGGAGAGATTAAATTACCAGTATATGTTGAAAGGGTCAATTCGATACAACGATCTATGTATTGGACTCCCTATCCTACTATAATATCATATTGGGCAGGCCATGGATCCATGATATGAAAGTTGTGCCGTCAACTTATCATCAGTGAATCAAAATCCCTACACCTTGGGGGGTTGTCAAAGTAGACAGTGACCAGCAGGAAGCAAAGGAGTGTTACTCATCCTCCATGAAATCCTCTACCAAGCCTAATGCAGCATAGCAATTAAAGATACGAGCCCAGGATATCGCGGAGGCTTCGGAGCAGGATGTAAAGAAAATTATCCTGGATCAAGATAATCCGGATACCGCCGGCCACGAAATGTTAACCTTCATGGATGCATCCTCAGGATTTCAGCAGATCCAGATGGAACCTTCGGACCAGGAGGATACTGCCTTCATGACACCAACAGGTATTTATTGTTATACTGCTATGCCTTTCGGTTTGAAAAATGAAGGTGCAACATACCAGAGGTTGGTAAACATGATGTTCAAAGACAAATTGGGGGACACCATGGAGGTGTATATCGACGATATGGTGGTAAAATCTAAAAAGGCTGAGGATCATCTCCAGGATATTAAGGGAGCGTTTGACATCCTGGATCAATATAACATGAAACTAAATCCTGCTAAGTGCCATTTCGGAGTAGGGGAAGGAAAGTTTCTAGGATACATGGTAACTAAAAGAGGGATAGAAGCAAGCCCAGAACAGATCAAAGCCATCCTAGATATCAAGTCACCTTCTAACATGAAGGATGTTCAAAGACTGACAGGACGAGTAGCGGCGTTAAATAGATTTATCTCAAGATCCTCAGAAAAATGCAAGGAGTTTTATGATATCCTGAAGAAATATAAGAAGTTTGAATGGGGGGAGAAGCATGAAGCAGCCTTGCAGGATTTGAAGCAATACCTCTCAACTGCACCTCTACTAATGAAGCCTGAGGATGGTGAACCATTATCCCTGTATCTTGCAGTATCAGGGAATGCAGTAAGTGCTGTCCTTGTAAAGGATCATGAAGGTCAGCAGTATCCTGTTTATTATGTTAGTAAAAGTTTGATAGACGCTGAAACTAGATATTCTCATTTAGAAAAATTGATATTAGCCCTAGTTATGGCATCAACAAAGCTTAGACATTACTTTGAAACACATAGGATTCATGTTAAAACAAATTATCCTGTTAAAAATGTGCTTAGGAAACCCGAGATATCAGGTAGAATGGCTAAGTGGTCAGTGAAATTAAGTGCTTATGACTTGGTGTATGAACCTAAAAATGCCATAAAGTCTCAGGCTTTAGCTGATTTTGTGGCTGATTTCAGTAGTGACATCCAAAAAGAAGTAGACTTAGAAGTACAACAGCTAGGAGAAAACTTAGAATCCTGGATATTATATACTGATGGTGCATCTAATGTAAGAGTTGTAGGTCTAGGTATACTACTAAAATCGCCACAGGGGGGCATATTACCCCAGGCTATTAGGTGTGAATTTCCTGCTACTAATAATAAGGCAGAATATGAAGCTTTGATTGCAGGATTAGAGTTGGCTAAAAGTATGAGTATCAAGAATTTGCAAGTATATGTTGACTCTTTGTTAATCACTAATCATTTTAATGGAACCTATGTAGTTAAAGGAGAGAAGTTAATCGAGTATCTCGAGATTCTCAAAAAATTAGCAGGGTATTTCGATATTTTTACACTTGAACAGGTACCAAGAGAGGATAATACTGAAGCTGATGCCTTGGCAAATCTGGGATCATCGGTCAGGATACCGGAAGGAGCCCGAATACCAATATTACATATCCTGTATCCTGCGACGAATCCTCAGGATAAGGAAGTAATAAGTATTCAAGATCCTGAGGACAAGTATCCCGACAAGGATCCTAAGTCCTGGACGGATCCAATCACAAGATATCTCAAGGATGGACATATCCCCAAAGATGAGAATCCTAAGGCCTTTAGGATGAAGGTTTCACGATTTACTATTATAAATAACGTTTTGTACAAGAAATCTCTTACAGATCCATATTTGAGGTGCCTGGAGGACCCCGAGACCAAAGAGGTACTCCAGGATATACATTAAGGGAATTGTGGTAACCATACTGGGGGCAGGTCATTATTTTCGAAAGTATTGAGGACAGGATACTATTGGCCGACAATGAAGAAAGATGCTGCGGAATATGCTCGAAGATGTGACGCATGTCAGAGGCATAGCAACATTCTGCACCAACCAGCTGAACCATTGTATCCTATAGTTTCCCCTTGGCCATTCATGAAATGGGGGATGGACATAGTAGGGAAATTACCAAAAGCTCCAGGAGGAAAAGTCTTTATGTTGGCAATGACTGATTATTTCTCTAAGTGGGTGGAAGCTGAAGCATTTGTGCAAGTCAGAGACCAGGAAGTAATATCTTGACCAGGTTTGGAGTACCAGCTGAAATCATTTGTGATAATGGATCCCAGTTTATAAGCAAGAGGACTACTAACTTTTGCAAAAGTTGGGGAATCAAAATGATCACATCTACCCCGGTACATCCTCAAGCAAATGGGCAAGCTGAATCCTCAAATAAGATAATTGTCAACAATTTGAAGAAGAGATTAGGAGCCAAAAAAGGAAGATGGGCAGAAGAACTACCCTTTGTTTTGTGGGCTGATAGAACAACGGCGAAAAATGCAACGGGCCAAACCCCATTTTCTTTGGTATTTGGAACAGAGGCAGTGATTCCAACAGAGATGGTGATACCTATGGCAAGATCCAACCTCCAGGATCCTGAGCAAAATCCTGAAGCTCTGTGCCATGAGTTGGACACTATGGATGAAACAAGGGATGCAGCAAAGCTAAGGATGGCGGCATATCAACAGAGGATATCCAAAGCATACAACAAGAATATAAGAACTAGGAGGTTTCAAGTCGGAGATTGGGTGTTGAGAAAAGCTTTTCAGAATACTACCAATCCTGCCGATGGAAAATTAGCTCCAAAATGGGAAGGACCCTACGAGATTGAATCAGAATCAGGGAAAGGAGCGTACCGACTTAAGAATATAGAGGGGGATATGCTACCAAGATCCTGGAATGCTATACATCTCAAAGCCTATTTCAAGTGAGTTTAGAATTTAATTTCTAACTCAAGATGGTATGAATTCTATCTCTTTTAAATATAATTCATTTTATTTGAACCCAATACTAACTTAAGCATCGGAGGGGTGTTAGCCAAGCTAACACCCACCTTAGTTCAAGGTTGTTTTGCAGAATATGATTCGGGATATAGCTCCAGGATACACACTCAGGATACTTTGAAAGATTAGAGGATTGGCCCCCTCTCTCACGTTTAAGGGATCCTGATCCCTTCACAGGTTTAAAGGTATTCACCTTTCTCACGAATTGGGTTTAAACACCCCGCCTGGAGCGCAAGTTATTCAGGGATAGTTCAAGGTGGCGGGACCAGTTCATGTAAAAGTGGCTGACAATTTCGTTACTGTTGGCTATACCTTGGGTCCTTAAGGTATATGAGGATTGATCACCCTCTCTCGCGAAAGGGTATTTTCATACTCTCTAAGGTTTAAAGGTTTTCACCTTTCTAAGTCTTGGAGTTTTTTCCCCAGGATACTAAGGATTTATCCCCAGTATATCTTTGGGTTTTACCCATGTAATACAAGAATTGTCTGTACAGTTGGAACTAATGTTCTAAATTTTTCTAAGTGTTTAAAGACTTCATGCACAGGGGACATTCCTTCTAAAGCAATTATGTGAAGCTCAAAAGATCAAGGTTGGGCTAAGTGTTTCGGACTGGGGACATCTTAGTGAGAGAAGTTGCAAAAGGGATTGGAGTTCAATACCAGGGTTGTATTATGTTCCTGGTATGATCTTTCCTTTGTGAATCTTACAGAATTTGTTTGATCTTTTGAAACCATGTTTAAAGTTTAAGTATCCTGATTAGGATTTATTTTTTAGGGTATATTCTCGGAATATGATTCAGGATATTTGGTTGGAATATTCGGGATACGGTACTTGGGTTTGAAAATCAAAGTTGAATTTGTTTATAAATTATAAGTAAATTATCTTTTTCCTTTAAAAACTCTATTTAAATTATTGGAGATTTTGAAAAATAAACTATTTTTTAGAAACTTTGTCTGAATTGTTTGGATTTTGAGAAGTCCTATTTGACGAAAGTCTTCGTAGGATACCACTGAGTATATTGATCGGGATATTTTCAAGGAAATAGTAAGACTAATTTTGCAAAGCTAAAATCTAAACTAAGTAAGGCATGATGGAAATTAAAAGGCAACAACAGATAAGTCAAAAGATGGTTATATTATTAACAGGTCAAAAGTTGTGCTTTTGGTTTCACCTCAAACCGAGGCCCATCCGCCAAAAGCACAGTTAAGTTTTTACCATATTTACGCAACGGTTGAAGGTTTCATCTCAAAATGAGACCCATCCACCTCCAACCATTGCATCATTCAAAACAAATTATACTAACTGATGACCAAGGGCTTCGTCCTGAAACCCAGGACCCATCCACCTTTGGTCATCATATTGTTCTAATGCAGGAAATATAAATTGTTTGAAGACAGGAAATCTAAATTGTCTAAACAAGCCACAACCATGAAATTTAAAGAAAAAGTGGGCTCCGGCCTCAGCAACAATATCCATCATCACCCACTTCGCCGCCTAAGGGGCAGCACCTCCTTGATCAGCAACCTCTTTAGCAGTCTCTGCACCAGCATCACCCTCAGGATTCTTCTTGGTATCATCACCAGCATTGGCCACTTCCTCTGCCGCCTTAGGAGGGTCTTCACCAGCATGCTTTGCAGGATGAGTAACAAGATGGCCTCCAAGATCCTGTAATTTCGCTTCCCAAGCCTTAACATCCTAGGAGGGGCATTCGAAGCCCAAGGCCTTGGCCTCATAAGCCATCCTTAACCTGGCTTGGAGAAGGGAAATAACAACGGATGCTTTGAGATTGTCCCGGTAGGAACTCATATCCTGCTGGTGTTGGAGAAGGGCGGCATCTAGTTTGGCTTGAGCATCCTCGTTGGCTTTGTGAAGGGCAGCTTGGTGCTCCTGGGTCATGGCCTTGTATTTATCTTCATAATGCTGGGACTTGGCAGCCGCAATCGCTCCTTGATCAGCTATAGTGGCTTCAGCTTTTTCGAGATTGATCTCCAGCATCTTATTAAGCCCGCAGGCGTCTTCATACAAGTGCATGAGGCGTTCTAAGCCCTGCAATTAAAGACACATGTATTGATATGAAATGAGCAGGATAATGGTTAACATGTATGTTCAGGATATCGGAAGGGAATTTTTTACCTGCTTGAGGAATGAAGTGGCTTCACTGAATCCATGGTTCTCGAGAGAGAATGTCTCGGAGGCTGCTGGAGAATCCGTTTCTTTTCTCTTCCGGGAACTTGAGGTTCGGGTCCTGGATGATAGAGGAGCTTTAGGAGCAGTAGTGGTCTTTGAAGTGGTAGGTTTTGGCGTGGCAGACAACTTCGGCTTAGGTTCTTGCTTGACAGGTACAAGAGTAGAGTAACTATCCAACTCGTCGAGTTGGAAGCCTTCGAGGTTGACAACTGGTACTGCACAAGGGAGGATATTTTTAAACTCATCATAAATAAAGATAATTACTGATAAAATGCTTACCAGACATCTCTGAACTTGACTTTTGGCTTGAATCTGTAAGAGATAGGGAGAAGGTTCTCTCCCTAGCAGGAAGTCGGTAGATTTCTTTGATCCTGGACTCGGATTCCGCACTTGGGGAGGATACATTTGGGGATATTCCTAAAACCCTAGATCCTACCCTTGGTTAACCATCTAACCGGCAGATCGAAACCCTTGTCAATAGAGTCTCTTTTCACAAAAAAGAACTTCCGCCGCCACTGGTCTTCGTTCTTGGTAGTTTTAAGGACTAAAGGGCTCTTGGAGGTGGAGAACAAAAGGAAACGGCTATCACCATGGGACCTCAATCGGTATGCTATGGGGAGGTCCTCTATGCACAGGTCAGGGCAATGGTGAGATTTGATTTGATCTAGCACCATCAAAACTCGCCAGACCATTGGCATAGTTTGGGCATAACTAAGGCCGGTGAGGTCGAAGAAACAAGAAATAAAGGTTGGAAATGGATACCGGAGTCCCAAAGCAAAGGGGTAGGCGAAAAAGCAGACCCACTCATCTGATGACACGTCTGATCGCACCTCCCGGTCGAAAGGGCGAAAGACTGTTCTGGTTGGGAAGGCACCGGAATCCTTCAGGGCAGCGATATCGGCATTATTGAAGCAGCAGATTTCTTTTTCCGGTTCTCGTATGAGGTTCTGACTCATGAGGGTTGGGACTGGTTCATCCGAACGAGATCTTGTTCATGATGCCATGAGGGGTATCAAGCAAATTACAAGAAATTCAAAGAAAACAGAGGATGAGAGAGGAGACGAGTACCTGGAAATTGCCTGGAGAGAAGTAATAATAACGTGAGATATCTCAGCTAATTATAGGCTAGATATAGGGGGTGAAGAGTAAAAGAAGCATGGGAAGTTTCACAATGTCATCTCAAACGTCGCTTCGTTTTAATTGCCTCGGTCTGCGGGATAAAATTTTTAAATATATCCGTTGGATTGGTATACCAACAGATATATTTGGGGACAATTGTTATGGGCCATTTTCTGAGCCTATATATCCTGACTAATATCTTGCTTTTGACTGTTTGCTTGTGATCAGGATACTGGATCGGGATATTGGTAACATCCCGGGCGATATCCTGGTGTTAACTTAATAATTCACGTGCAGGTAAGAGGCTGCAAGTCACTAACGGTCAGATGGACTTCTTCTCCTAGAGACTCGGGCAAATCAGTTGTTTGAGAGACGTTGGACCCGAAAGACCAGGTCTACAACGTTCAAGTGGGAATATTCACCGGATCCTGGTTTAATAGGATAGTTTGTTCAATTTCTTTTACAATAAATAGATGGGGCGGATCAGATTAAGGCACACAATTTTTACACTCGCACTCTTTCGTACACTTTAGCTCTCTAGCTTCTAGCAAACACTTGTACTCAAATTACATTGTAACACCTAGTTGATCCGCACTACATACTGCACTGTATCCTGACGTCTGAAGTAATAGAAGAACAAGGCAGCTGCGATTGTCAGCTCCCGAGGTTTTGTGCCGGCGATCTAGATTGATCAAGGGCTTTCGTCGTACATCACGTATCAATCTTTACTTTTTTGCTCATTGTTTGATCACAGATACAGCTCTCTATATCCTGAGCCGTATCCTGAAACTGTTTTTGCAAATAACTCAATTAACATATTTTTGAACACATTCTCTTAGCACACTACTTCACTTAACTAATTTGATCACTTAATTGCTTTGGTAATTTTTGACCAAAACACAAGGGTTGGCACTATTCTAGCATATTCAAAAAATAACGTAGTGTATCCCTTACTATCCACTCCAGTCATCCTAAGGTTTAGGAATTTTATTTGCTATCTGTTCTTTTTCATTGGGAGGGCAGAATTTCCTTTCCACCATGTTCTTAAATTCCTCCCATTCCATATTATAAACCCTGTCACTTCCCCTGGATTGGAGGATAGTGTTCCACCATTCTAAGGCTGAGTTCTTAAATAGATTGGAAGCAAACATTATCTTGTCCTCTTCCGCACACTTGCTTATTTTTAAGACAGCCTCAGTCTTTTTTATCCAGCGTAGAGCTGCAACGACCCCTTCATTGCCCGAGAATTCCATTGGTTTACAAGACCAGAATTCTTTATAAGAACAACCATAAGATATGGTTCTTCTTCTTTTGGGAATGGGCACTTGAAGTATGGGTCCATTGTTTACGCTGTGTTCAGGTTCAGTTGGTCGTTTACTGCTATGGTTACTTTTATTATCCGCTTCCCTAACTATTTTGATAATATATGGCATTGCATCTATTATCCCTTGTGCCACTATCTGTTGGATGGCACTGTTATCCACTGGGTTTCCACTATTATCATTGTTCGGGTTGCCGTTGTTATTCTGGTTATCGTTATTCGGGTTATTGTCATTCTGGCTTTCCTGGTTCACTTCGTTGTCTATCTGAATTTTAAACATTTACCACGTATTAATTTACAAGATAATATTTAATCAATCACACAACACACATATTGATCAATATCGTCGAGCATTGCGACTTACTCTTATGCATCTAATACAAACTGATACTGGAATTTAAAATTACAATATTACTATGCATCCATAGCTATCGTCTAGATTTTTTTTTCAAACATACACATATATGATATATTATTGTTATTATTGTTATTATTATTATTATTATTATTATTATTATTATTATTATTATTATTATTATTATTATTATTATTATTATTATTATTACTACTACCTCCACCATCACTGATATGGGTTCATCTAGAACTCCATATTACGCTCGTCATACTTCCAGACGAGTCGTTCTCCAACCTGCCTCATCCTCTCGCTACTTTCTAAAATCTCCTCTCCGAAGGTTCGGAGTTCTTGCACATTTTCTGCACTCATTGGGGGTGCAGGTGCTGGGACTGGGTTTGGAAACTGGGGCATGGGTTCCTGGTATGGGTATGGATTCTCTAGAATTTTCCTAATGTATTGATCACCATCATAAAAGGGATCTAGAGGGTCCAAACCTGGGTAGGCTGCTAGATTCGGTATAGTTTCATGTTTTGGTATTGGGTATCGTTGCTGGTAATCCCTATTGTCGTCTAACCACGGGTCGTAGTTTGGGTCTAAGGGATTGGGTGCTGGAACTCTAGGTATCTCTTCTGGGTTAAAATCATGCATTTGGATTTGATTTTTTGGGTTGCTCTCAATTTCCATTGACTGGGTGGGAAACAGTGGTATATTGGGGTGCTATGAGTTGCTCCAGGTTAAGGTCAGCAGTTGTGGTTGCTAGGATGTGAAAGTTTGCTAGACTCCTATTGAGCATATCCTATGTGTGGGCATCTGTCTCTCTTTTAGCGGCTGCTAGAGCACGCTGTTGTTGTTGTTGTAACTTTTTCATTATTTTCCTACGTTCATGTGCTCCTCTACTGAGTCATCCTCTCTTTTTAGGAGGGAATGACTCTTTAGATTGAGCCTTAAACACGAATATCCCATCTTCATTATCAGCTGAATACCCTGAGAGGGCAGGCTGTGAAGAGGTGCCTTCGCTCCTAGGTGAGCTGGATAACTGATGGTAGGCGTCGGAAGGTCCTTGGTCGCTCATACTGCAAACTAACAAATAGTCAAATAACACACAACAATAAAATACAAATATGCGCGTAGTTCCGTAATTTATTTCCTAACATTTTGAATAATATCTTGGTGTCAGCGGAACACTTCTGTGGCTGAATCAGTGGCTTTGCACTGATACCACCTTCTGTCGCAACCCCCGCCCCCTATCTGTCCCGGGAATGGGTGGCCGCGAAAATCAGTATTGGTGGTGTCGGTGTTTATCAATTTGGCAGCGGAAAGTACATCAGGACCGTAGTTAGGAAATATTTTATCAGAGTAAAACACCACATTTTATATAAATAAGTATATTGGGATAAAACCCAAGTTTTCATTACAAACTGAGTTATCGGGGTAAACCCCATTTTATTGAAATAAAACATCTTCTTTATTTAGGTAACTTTTATAGCCACTTTTCCAAGCCTTCAGTACTGTCCAGCTGACTTCTAGTTGGCTTTCACATTTTGTTACCTGAAACGTGTTTAAAAACATTTTGTCAGTGGGAAATACTGGTGAGTGAATCCCAGTTTAATCAATAAGAGTTTTATCAATTCACAGTATTGAGAGCGATTACAATGTTTACATCTACACAATTACTCATTCAGTATTGTCAATCCTGACTAGTGGGTCATATTACACATTGGCTAACTCTTTGTCCAATGGTAACGTGTTCCACATTTTGTATACAAAACCCCAACATGCCGGCAGTAATTGAAGAATTACAAAGACTCAATCACTGCTTAATCACATTGTAAAATATTTAAGGTTTTGTAAAAACAGTTTGCAAAAAGGAGATTACTCACGTTGCTGTCTTAGGTTTTCCTTTAGGTTTTCCTGGTGATTATCTATAAATTACACAAATGCACACGTGTTAGTATAATAACCCAATATTTACATTAGTAATACCCTCCCCGAGACGGCATTCCAACGATTACGTCGGGCAAAACCTCGACAGCCGTTACGGAACCCTGGATCAATCGGGCAACGTAACTAATACGTAACCGGGGTTATGATACTTACAACGAGGCAGAACTTCGTTATTTAGGGGGGTATTATGCCCGAGTATAGCTTATGCTATGTGAGAATTCGAGAGAAAGAAAGAAATTTGGTGCGAGTTGAGACTGAGGCCAATGCTCCCAATTTATAGGAGCTGATTCGCAGTCCCTCGCGCCCCGCGTAAGATGAAGCGGGGGCTTACGCGGCCCGCGTGCTAGGGGTGTAGGCCCTAGCTTTGACCGGTCATCACTTCTAGCCTCGACACGAGTGTGCCACGTGTCGGCTCCGGGTGAGGCCTCGTAGACGGGCTGTCGCACCCCGCGTAGACCAAGGGTTGGTCTTACGCGGCCCGCCAGAGACCCATTATTTTTGTTTTTATTTAATTTTAATAGAAATAAAGGTATTCGGGGCCCGTTTTCGTATTCGGGGTGTATTTTAGGACATATTGGGATATTTTAAATATTTTTAAAGTGTCGAAAAAATATTTAGGAGGGTTGTTATATCTAGAAACATCACGCTCCAACAAAGGTAAGGGATACAAGATTGATACAATTAAAGTGCCATTTCAAAAAAATATGAAAGCGAAAACAAGGTTAAGGTTTAAAAAAGGTAATGCCGGCTTGTATTATGATACAATTAAGTTTGCTTTTTGAAAATACTAATATTACGTATATTAAAATTATAGGAAACGGTTCAGATGGATCCAAAAAAAGAGGAGTCGATCAGAAAACGAAGAGATGTAAGTATTTATGTTTTTGAACAATTGCAACTTTATTTCGTCAACATTAGTGTTATTTGTGGAACCAAAAAAAGAGGAGTCGAACAGAAAACGAATACGTGCTATGTTATACAAGTTGATGAACTAACTGTGCTGCCATATGTATTGTGACTTATATTAGAACGACAGCGATTTTGCGGGTCGGGGCAAGGTTAAGGAGGCCGCACGAGCAGCGAAATTTAGAAAGTCACTGCAAGATATATTGGTAAGCGCAGGAAAGAAAGATCTTGCTGATACGGAACTCCTTATCATACCAATGCTATATGGTAAACATTATTACGTAATATGTTTCAACCTTAAAAAAGGTTCAATATAAGTGTTGGACAATCTGAGGGGAGGAGCATATAATGTTAAATCGTATGACGGCCAACCACGAAAGCTTGTAAGTGTAAGTATTTTAAATTATTAAACAAAATTACCTTTTACAAACACTAATAGTGATGCGTATTGAAACAGACAACTGCTTTGTGTCAATACTTGAGAGCAAGTAAACACCCAGCTGCAAACGACCTATTGAGCTGTGAACCAACTAGGTTGGAACTTAGATGGAGAACAACAAATAATTCAAATGATTGTGGTATCCTCGCGATGAGACACATGGAATATTTTAAGGGAGAACAACAAACAATTGGAAATGTGGGTTGGGAGAAGAATCACAAAACCAAGTGTACGAATTAAATGATCTCTGGTTAAAATACTTAGCGAAAATCCTATTGTCAGACATTAACAGTCACAAAGAATTTGTGTTGGATGAAGTCCGTAGATTTAAAGCGTTGGATCTAGCATCGAGAAAAGAGCTCATGAAAGATGCATATAAGAGGATAAATAAGAGGGTGACCAATTTCTAAGTATTTAGTTAGCACCGTATTTTGGTTTTCATATGTTTAGAACAATGCATTAGGCTTTTGTGCTTGACGGTTTTTCTATGTTTAGAACATTGCTTATGGTTTTTGTGTATGTCGATATTTTGAAGACTTGCGTATTTCAATATTGATGGATATCGTATTTTGGTGAATAGTATGCATCTTAACCCGTAAACATTTTGAATTGAAACGTATCAATTGTATTTGAAAACTTAAAAAAAAAGTTGGGTTTAATATAAACCATTACGTTGGAAAACCCAATATCATGGTCAAATTCTAACGAGTTCAGTCTCATATCATGGCCAACACAAAAAAGTTAGTTCATAATATTGAACAATAAGCACATAATATTGAAAGTTAGCACATTAATAGCACATTGGTAGCACATTGGACAGAAATCAGCACATAAGGTTAGCACATTGATATAAAGTTAGTCACGCAAGATACGTACAGAAATCAGCACATAAAGTTTTATAGAAAAAAATATGAACCACACCAAAAGACTTACTGAAATTAAAAACCCATAACGGCGAGTACAAAATACTTAAAAAAAAGACTTGTAAAAAATACATAACTCGGAAAAAAAAAGACTTGTAAAAAAAAACTTAAAAACTAAAAAGTTGGATCAACTGGTTTCCGGTTTTCCTTCAGTACATGTAGAACGCATATGCTTCATCAAGTGTCCTAAAGCACATACCGACTTGTGGTCTTCTAGATATATTTACATCCGGAATATAAGTAATTTTATCCGTACGTGGTGATTTCCGGACAATTCCAGTTCCATATCTAGCACTACGCTCTACATATAAAATGAAAAAAATTGAACTGGATTAAACATCATACACCTAAACATAATGCATAACAACATAACAAAGCTTAATAGTCAACGATACGATCATCACTATGTCAATTTTAAATAGCACATTTGGTATTGCTGGAAAACAAAAAAAAAACATATTTGCAAAAAAATGGCACTTTGGATATGATGATAGCACATTGCGATTTGTATCAGCACTTTGGATATGATGATGAAACCAACCAGAAAACACACCACAAAATCATCTACGCAGCACATAAGCCAGTCGTATCAGCACATGAGTTATGAAAAACCACTACCATGAAACCAAAAAAAAAAAAAAAACCCGTATAGAAAAATTGCACAATACAGATTTATAGTTAGAACTCTCTAGATTCAATCTTTAAATTAATGAAAAAGTAAACCTTGATGGTTAATCTGAAAAACAAACCAATTTTTAAAATAAATAAATAACAAATTACCTGGTGTAACTTCAATTGGTGATGATCCTTCAACCGACGTTCCTGTGTTTGAATCCATCATAAGAAGCGATAAAAAATATAAAATCGATCAAAATCGATGAAATCAACCATCTGCATGTAAATCGCAATTGGAAGTTCGCAGATTAAAATCTGGAATGGGAAGTTACGTATTCAATCTATGATTTCAAAATTTCCATGAATATAGGGATAATTAAAATCAGGAATTATTTAAATGAAAAAAAGGTAATACAAAAAGACTGAAATACCCTTATTCTATTTTTTTTTCAAATACAAATGTCACAAATTGGTTGGTTCTTACAATTCTGACAGATATTGAGATTTGTATTTCATCCCAACTCATAAAATGTAATCACTGGGGTTGGTGATAAGATAAAGCCTTTTTAATACACCAATAATTATATATTATTTTTCTCTTGCTCAGGATTAAACCTAAGGTATCTTTTCTTTAACGAGCACAAGCCTCTATCAAGTTGGCTAACCCACATTGGCTTAAGTGTAAGGTCTTGAGTTCAAGTCTTACAATGAGTAAAGAAATTTGCCATTCAAAATATATAAGTAAATAAAAATATATAGCACTTAAAAATTCTTATTTTATGAAGTGGCCTTTTTGAAAAAGTTAGTATAAAAACTTATAATTCTCATAAACAACGATAAAAAAACCTTGTGTATATTGATTTCACTATTTGTTGTAATATGTATGAATATTCTCTTCATATTATAGAAAGGTTGTGATTACAAAATGTGAGCACAACTAAAAGTTTCTAGCATTAATTTTGATGCATCTAAAGTTATAGATGCACATGAATGATACACCTACTTTTAGTTATGACTAATTGCTTACTTGGTACCCCAGTCACATGCCTACACTCAAACTCCAATCTCGTGTACCAAACTTTTCTAAAACTTTACTTGTGAACCATATTTCACAATTACTCTCTAAAAATGTTCTATTTACTCGAATGGTACTTGTGAACCATATTTCACAATTACTCTCTAAAAATGTTCTACTTACTCGAATAGGTAGGTAACACATAAAAACGGGTATTAGATGAAGGTTCTCTTTACTGTCCAAGAAATCACCTGCTTTCACTTGTTTACATCATTTATTATCAAGTTATGTATTAACTAGTGGGTTCCACCCTTCGCGGCGGGGATCAACCGATATTTTAATAAGTCTTGAAATGAAGACATAGACGCAATAGTTAAAATAACGTTAATGGTTAGAATCCGGTCAATATTGACTCGGTTTATTAGCTTGACATGGTAATTTTAACTCGATTTCATTCAAATCCTAACAACTTTAACCATTCCGGTACATGAAACGTGATGTGACCATGGCTACAATGATTTTTGTGCTTGGGAATGTTATATATATAATTTGTGATTATAGTTTCATTTCATATAGTATAAACTCTAAATAAAACAAAACAATTTTCATCGTCTCATCCTTGACTTGAAGATGATCATTACATGAAACTATAAGCATGTATATCAACATTCTTTGCGTGTACATGTATGTATATTAACTCGTTACCTGTTGGAATCAGTATCACTAATGATTGTGGGACTTGAACCATATGATGCTTGAAAAAGTTGTGGGCACGTAATGTTTATAGCATTCTGTAATATAACAACCCTAAAGTTAGCTAGGCGAATTTATACATACACATGCAAAACAGGCACAAAAATATACACTTATGGTAGCATTTTAAAAGCTACATTGTATATCATTTTTCTCCATAAACTTGGAAAATAATTTATCAGAAAGGAAACTTAAGTATGTAACTGTACATATATCTTTACACACACACATATGTGTGTTTGTGTGTACACAGAGAGACGTTAACTTAAGAACCAATTGAGAATCGTGAGAAACGTATAATGCATTTGTACCGATTGTTTTGAATATTATCATAGTGTAATCGCCTATGTGTCCCTCTCACGCTAATCCAGATTATATTTTATGCATCATGTACAGTTCTGAAACAAACTTTCCCTGTATGTGTGTGTAGAGATGTATGTGTGTGTTATTTAGATTTTAGCTGGGAAGCAAGGCGTACCCACCCCAAGCCGAGGGTACGCATGCGCATCCCTTGAAAAAATAAATTTTAGTGTTATTTTTTGCTGGAGATTTCGACCGCACCCCTTAGAAATTTTCACCCGCTTCCTTGAAAATTTTCAACCGCCTCACTTAGAAAAAAATTATTATAAAATTATAAAAAATCAAACAATGATTGTTATTTTATGAGTTAATTACACAAATAGGTCCTGTGGTTTATACATAATTTCGCCTTTGGGTACTAACTTTATTTTTTAACAGATTTAGGTTCTATGGTTTCAATTTTGTAACACCTTTGGGTACTAACACCAAAATTAGTTAATTAATGACTAAAATACCCTTGCATTTTTTTAAGTTTATCAATGTAACACATTTGGGTACTAACACCTAATTTTATTTAAGTTTAAATCAATTTTACAAAATCTATTTTTTTTATTTTCATCTTTTTATTATATCTCTTAATTAACATAAAGTCTATTTATTTTTTTTATTTTCATATTTTTATTAAATTTCTTATTTAACATAAAATCTACTTGTTACACCAGTATTTTTTAAATAAAATCTACTAGCTATATAGTTTTACGTAAATTAAATTTCTTACTAGTTTTAAATAATGTAAACCTTAATTGTTTTCAATTTTGGATATATATGATTGATAATAATAATAATAATAATAATAATAAATATCTTTCACGTAAAAAAATTAAGCCATTTTTAACTTGTTTTTTTGTTCATTTACATTTTACTATTTTAGAAAGATATTTAATTTACATAAAATCTACTAGTTGCACCAGTAAAATCTACTAGCTATATAGTTTTATGTAATTAAATATCTTTTTTACAAAAAACGAGTTAAAAAAAGGCTTAAATTTTTTTAGTTTTATCTAAAATACCTAGCTATATAGTTTTATCTAAAATATCTAGCTATATAGTTTTATGTAAATTAAATATCTTTCTAAAATAGTAAAATGTAAATGAAAAAAAAAACGAGTTAAAAAAAGGCTTAAATTTTTTTACATGAAAGATATTTATTACTATCAATCATTTCAATCAAAAATTGAAAACGAGTAAGGTTTACATTATTTATAATTGTTTTTATTAACCTAATCAAAGCCCAATCTATAATTTATTTTTATTAACCCAAGCCCAAACCCAACCCAAAGAAATTTGAACTAAATAAAATAACCAAAAGTCATCCACCCATTCTAATTCCAACTCTAAATCCCGCCCTAAAAACTCCCAACGACTTGACGCCACTGCTCACTGCCGGACGACTTTATTTTGCTGGAAAAACCAAATTCCGGCGAGACCGCCCCATATTACGTCAGAATTCCGATATAGAACTAGTATGGTTTCTTTATTGATTTTTTTTGTTTTATGTGATGATTAGGAGAAAATATAGACGTATAAGGGTTTGATATTTTTATGTCTTTTTTATATTTTTTCGGTTCTAGACTTGTAGTTATATGAATTTGTTGTTTGATTTATAGCTTTGTTTGTTTGAATGATTAGAGTTACAAGTAATCAACATTTAATACTAGGGCCTGAATGTTTGAAAATAAAATTGAAAATTTTGGACTATGGTTGATCATGATTGTTTATTTTTTAAGTGTTTAGTGTTATTTTATGAACTTATGGAGCGATGTATATGTGATAGTAACCATGAGTAAGAATGTAATGAACTTCTAGGGGCCTAAAATCTTTTAAAATATTCCGCACCCCTAACAAAAAATTTCTTGGGTCCGCCACTGCTGGGAAGCAACTTACTAAGAATTCAAGTTAAGGATTTTATTAAGGTAGAATGTTATTCTACCACTTAAAATAGAGTTACAGTTGGATAGAAGAATTGGAAAAAGGAAAGAAACAAATCCATAGCTAGAATGGTTAGTTTACTTGCTGTTCTATGGCTCCATCTAGTTGACTTGCAGATTCATCCAGTAGCCATCTATCAAAGAAAGTCAAAGAGGCATTGTTCAGGCTTTCTTGTTTCTGAAGCTTTCTTTCATGCAAAATGCATGCAGCCTTATCATTGTTGCCATACCCACCTTTTGGATAATAATCCCCACTCTTCATCATCTTGTCCCAGCATCCGTTATCAAAAGCAAGGACAGACTCGAATTCGAAGTCAACACCTTCCACAAGACCGTTCAGACACTCTTTGTTTGTTTCTTGATCAGCAAGTTTCTTCTGTGGAGTTGATGATATCATCCATCCTTCTAACAGTCTTGAAATATTTTGAGTGCTTGAAGCGTAAATGTTGGGATAATGGTGAGCGTTTTTTGCGCTTGGCATGTTCTGGTGGCTTTTGCCTGCTGTTGATATTGACAAAGGAGGGTATGTAGTTGAATCACTTGGCGCCATCTGTGAATCGAATGCTGATTGCAACTTCTTGATCTTCTTCTTCAAATGTGTGTTCCAGTAATTCTTGATATCGTTATCTGTTCGTTGTGGAAGATATGATGCGATTGCAGCCCATCTGCAAATTTTAAACTGCTAATTAATTATTCAAAACAATTTATTTAGAAAGAAGTCCCAAACAAAGAAAAACACATGTTGATGTCAAGACTGAGCCTCCGGCGCCCCACACCCATTCGACTCGATAGACCAACTGACACTTTTAAAAACTTGCTAGTCAAGAAATCTCACCCAAGATGAATAAACTTACTTGTTACCCCACAATGCTTGGAGATGAACTATCATCCCTTCTTCATGTGGAGTGAAGTTGCCTCTTTTGATACCCGGCCTTAGATAATTAGTCCATCTCAGTCTGCAACTCTTGCTGCACCTTAACAAACCTTAAATATTGAATCAGAATCAGACTTTGAGTTCCAACACTTTACCAAATGAATGTGAAAGATGCATGGATGTGCACAAAGGAGAATTAGGGGTGATAGATCAAAGATTTACCTGTGTTTGTAGGAACTGATCTCCAGTTTCCAGGACCATGTTCTTGGATGTAAGTGACCAAAATGATGTCTTCTTCAGGGGTCCATGGACCTTTCTTGATGCCAACCTTATCACAGCATGGTGGTCTCCCCATGGCTATAGCTTAGCTCCCTCCCTCCAAAGCACTCACTCTTTTTGCTGTTATATATATTTATACACTTAGCAAGGATTAATGAATGCTCTTTTCTTTTCTTTGTATGTTGTTCTTACACCCCTTATGTTTGGGACTATCTACACTTTGTACCCGTTATGTTTTACTGTTTCCATTAATGTTTTCGATTCTGATCGGACAAGGATGAGTAAGGTGGACTCGGTAGTTGTTTGTTACTTGATTATTTCATAATAAAAATAGAAATACATCTTATTACTTCGTTGTGTCGTCATATATAGTCATTCGCACATTCTGCTAACTTGAAAAGCCGCTACTTTTCGTAAAATGGTTAGGCTTTAGTATCATTTGTGTTTATTTTTTAAAAAAATCGGCGCAGTCTCTTCTATAAGCGATGCACAAACCACGCACAGACATTGTCATATGTAGACTGTTTGTTTTACCAAAGTTTCATTAAAAAACGTCTGTGCGAGCTCTTTTTGGTGCAGACGTGACTCAACCACTTCTAAGATGTCTACATAAGGTTAAACACCACCATCGTCCACCACCCACCACCCACCACCGTCCATCATTCAGCACCACCACCGTCCACCACCATCGTCTACCACCACCGCCCACCACCGCCCACCACCACCCACCGTCCGCGTCCAGCACCCATCACCACCATCGTCCGTCCATACACTACCACCAATTTATTTTAGAAGTCTACAAACGTTAAAAAACAAACAACCTACTTCTTGCAAACTGCAAAGGTTTAGTTCACTTCTTCTTCTACAAATGTTTGCAGATTGCGGATATGGTCCCACCCATCACCTGAAAACATTTTCCATTCTTCCACAAATATGAAAGCCTAAAACACAATGCAAAAATAACCCTTGCAATAAGAAAAATGGGTGACTTGTAAAAATGAGAAAAAAACAACCCATAAATATGAGCTATTGTAAATGCTCTTAAGTTTGCTCGAGATTAAAATGGTTAGAGGGGAACATATAAACTCCATTCAGAGAATTCATTAAGTAGTAACCTTCTTCCAAATGTTTCGTATCATTTGATTCACCAGTCTTACCCGTTTATAAAAGGGCAAGTACTATAAAAAAACTAATATACTTTTTCAATTTTCTTATAAAAGTCTTTCAAACATTTTTTCACGTAAAAAACCAACATACTTTATGTTTTATTTCATAAAAGTCACTCAACAATTTTCTTAAACCTTAAAGTCCCTTCACATGTTAAATTTGAACAAAATTATTATAAAACTTATTTAAAATTTGCTACGTGAAGTTATGTTTCAATCTAAGATATGTTTGAAAATTCATAGGTCATTGCTACAGAACTGAAAACAGTTAAATACAAAAATAAAAAAAATGATTAAACCCGAACCAAATAAAAAGAATTCGGTTTATATCCCAATAAACCGAGTAATCAAAGTAAACTATACTTTATATTTAGTCGAATAAACCCAGTTATATTAATTCGATGTATTCAGTTTAAGCCGGAAACATAATCAAATTCGAATGCGTTTTGTGATTCAGTTTTAAAGTATATGTAATAAATTAAGCCCAGTATACTTAATGTTATGAATCTACATCAAGATAGTTGGTAAAATTATTAAGGGACTTTTATGAGAAAAATGAAAAAGTATGTCGGGTTTTTATGATATTTCCCCTTTATATTAAACTTTTTTATCATTTTTAAACTTAGCAAACAATTTAAGTGACGTTATATATTTAAAGTGATGTTAGTTTATCTATATCGTTACTTGAGAAACATAGTATAATATTTTATAAAATTTTAAATATATTACGTTACAACGTACTACGATTGAATAAACTTTTACACAAACGAGTCAAATGTAGTTCATATTTTTGTTTTTACCATGACAAATTGAACTGATTTGTCCGAACAACGCCGGTACCGGTGTCGTATTCGTTTGGTTGGTTTTCTTGATGTGGTGGTACAAGATTTGTAGATTTTTAATATAAAGTAACTTCATTTACCATTTTCATTATTTGTGTAACATAATATAGTGTTTTATATAATTTCGAATCTATTGTTGCAACGTGCTTTTTTATCCACGGTTTGATAAAAGTTTTACTCGGACGGGTTAAATATAGTTGTTCTTTTAATTTACCTTGATGCACTGAATCAATATCATCCGAACAATATCGGCACCGTATTCATAGTATGTGGCGGTATAAACTTCATTGAAAACAGAGTTGTATCGTAAAAAAAAATTAATTTTAATACTTGGATGTTTTATTGAATTCATCTTTTATTCACTCACAATCACAAATAAGACTTGGTACTGTAGGCTATAGCGAGTGCCAGTAGCTAAATTAACGACTACTGAACAATATCGGTACATGTACCCCTATCTGTTTTATGGTTTTTTATCAATGTAAAACACGTGTAGATATCTTCTTGACAGTATTTCTTCCGGTTACTATACCAAGTACAAGTATCATACTAATACTTTAACAAACCGAGTTCATACCAACCAAAAACCATCTTCGGAAGCGCGAAGATTCCTAGTAGTTCTTTTATATTTTTCAGAGGCAGTATCTTATATTGAAACAATAAATCTTATGATAGTTTTTTATGCTTGTATCTGAAGTTAAAATTGAGGAACTAAAGGTGATCATCTGAAATCTTAAAGGGTGTAAGTAAATATTAGATGATTTTTTTTTTATTTTTATTTTTATTTTTTTTTTGTATATAAAGGGCAGTGGGTGACAATTTATTAAACTCACAAGTCAATTGGGTGGCAAAGTCAGAAAGAAGAGTTTAATATCATGCCCATCATCTTTTTCTTTCCTTTAAAGGTCACATGCCACACCACCTCCAATGGTTATCACTTATTACGGCTCTTTTCCTATTCTTTTTAGTAAATTCTATTTTGTTTTTTACTTGTTTTGTTAACTGATATCTAATATAATGAATGGGAAATAAGTTTAACATTTTTATATCCTATCACATTGTAATTGTTCAAGGAAGCTATTCAACAACGAAATAAACACGTTTTATCCAAGCTCCATAACCTAAAAAAGTCAGCGTATTTAATAGCGAGCGAACTCGATCAATTAAAAAACAAAATTACATTTTTCATGTCAATTTTTGGTAATCAGGGATTCAAACTTTACTAAAACTTTCAAAAATTGTACAAAAATCAAACTGGAATAGATAAGAACTCTCAACCTTACCAATAGAACATGAGGATCTCTCTGAAATGACTTAAAGAACTTTCTGAATAATAAAATAGACCGATGATGAGCTCTTTTGTAATGCTCCACGGACCCGCAACAATCTTTCCTAAGCCCAACATCATTCCAAGCCCACTTGACTTCTTTTTTTAGCCCAGCTACAATCCTTTATCTCTACTAAAAGCCCATATGATATACCGCAACCCATCAACAACCAATTAAGTCCAAGCCCACTTTGACATATTGTATAAGACCAGTCCTCATGTGTAGTCTTAGCATGTCACTACAATAAAACATATTATAGACATACAAATTGAAGATATTAACATGTCCATTATTAGAAAATATTAACAGAATTTGTAAGTTTGACATTTAAATCGAAGATATAGTAGAGACATATTTCAACATTTCACAAGCAACTTTTCACTTCTAAAATATTAGATAACCTTGCACTAAATATTTAAACTAGTATCATTCTTGTGAGGGACAAACTCTAGACAACAAGATCACTAATAGTAAACAAATTACATAATAGGAAATTTATAAGAAAAGCAATAAGAAGAACTTATCTAAAAAGATCAAACATCCATGATTCAGTGTTCTAATAATATAATGTTTGTAAAAATGATGTGAGTTCAAAATCTTGCAAATACAAGATTCTATTAAGGGGTTATTGTTAAAAAAGTTGAAAAGGTAAAAAATATCATGTATCTTACTTATGACAAACTTTGCTAATTCACAATTGATTCTTCATCTTCTTCTTTATAATTATACAAAAAATCACTATATTTTCTCTCACATTTTCGATTAAATAACATTTTTTATAATGTTATCATTATCTTTTCTCTCTCCTCACTCACAACCATTTTAAAAAATATTAAAAAATTATAGAGAGTGAACAACGCTTTCTCTAAATTTACTGATGAACACTAACATTTTTTTCTCCTCCACACACAACCACTCTATATAATATAAAAAAACTCACTCACATAAATATGAAGGATCGAATGTGAATGCTCTAGTAGATGGTTTAAAGTGAAGATAAACTATTGGTCGGGACGAGATGAGATGTCACCTGTTAAATTGTCACACCAAACATTAAAGTTCAAATATTCAACAATATTCAAAAAAGAAATAACATAAGAAATTTCTTTATCAAACTTCTAAGCCAATGCTATGTGACTTCATTCCATGCATTATCAAGTTTCGTTCCATGTACCACGTGTAAAATATTTCGGTTCAACTACAAAGAGCTGGTGAGTAAATCTAAATTCAATAAGAGTAACTAGTGGTTTTCCCCTGCGCTGTGCAACGAGAGCTTAGTTGGTATCAGTTCTGTTCGTTTCGGTGCTATAACAACTGAAAGAAAAAACTACAAATATGACGTCGTGATATGTCCAAAACGATATCGACACGTGTTTTACATCAATCGAAAATGATAAAAAAAAAGAGTATTGGTTCTGCTACTACCGATATCGGTACCATTGTCGTTTGGTCGAAAACAGTTATGTTCCACGTATTGATACTCATATATTTTACGACTAAAAAAATTACGTTTTTTTAATATTGTTACCGGCACTCGTATAGTTTAATATACAAAAAATTGTATTGTTTTGAAAACCAAAAATAAATTAACATTCTTCGATTCAATTTGCTACGATAGCGGCAAGTATCCCTTTCTAATAAAAAATATATCGTAATATTGAAAAAAAATATAGCTGCGGATAACATGTTATTAAAAATTAAAAAAAAATACTTAAAAATTTAGATCAAAAATTAAAAAGAATACTTAAAAAAATATGATCACTATTCATCAAGGCTTTAAAAACTATAGTTGGAGTTAAAAAAAAATTTAAAAGTTAAGGTACGCAAGTTATAAAAATAAATTAAATTAAGTGATAAATGACATGTTATTAAAAAATTACAAAGAATACATAAAAAGATAGATAAAAAATAAAAATAATATTTTAAAAATGTTAATCACTATTCATGGGGTGTTTATATTCATATGTGCTTTAAAAAATATAGTTGGGAGTTAAAAAAAAATTAAAGTTAACGTACGCAAGTTGTAAAAAATAAATTAAATTAAGTGATAAATGACATGTTATTAAAAAATTACATAGAATACATAAAAAGATAGATAAAAAATAAAAATAATATTTTAAAAATGTGATCACTATTCATGGGGTGTTTATATTCATATGTATAACTTATTTTGAAAACAAACATGCAATTCATGTGACACCCGGCTATTTTGAGTATGTACTGTACTAGTGTGACACGTGTTATGAATTAGGGATGAGCAAATACCGATACTGTCCTGATCTAATACCGATCCCGAATTTTGTGTAAACTTGGCACCGATACTGATACCGAAATATGTCGGTACGGTATCGGTATTTTAAAGGTAAAATTCGGTATTTTACCGATACCGTACCGTACCAATACCGAAAATGACAAAAAGTGGATACCGATTCCGGTACCGAAAAAATCGGGATCGGGATCGGGATCGGGACGGTATTTTATATCAATTGCTCATCCCTATTATGAATAAATAAAGACAATATCTTATTGAATTTGGTGTTAATATATAGTATTTGATGTGTTGGTAAATTTCAACTTCGTTAAAAATTATGTTGGCAATAATAAAAGATAAACGATTATCGCGTAACGAACAAAATGCGAAATGAACGTCGAGGACCGCCCAATTAATATTATGTAACACCTCGGAAATTCCTGTCCAATAAAATAAAGACACGTGTCATGAGAGACAGACGTGTCAGGAAAACCGGGTCAAATAAAAAGATGTATGGTAGGATTTTTAATAAAAAGGGCGTCATGTTATTAAAATACCTCTGAACGACCCAAGGGGCGACATGTTATTAAAACACCTCTGAGCGACCCGAATTCATAAATCCCAAGACCCTTAAATTGTTTGATAAACATCTTATATGCCAACCAGTTGTTCCAAATAAATAAAGTTCCATCTTTATTATGAACTTCGGATTAGTAGGTTTGTTACTACTGAAAATGCTAAATAAAGTCCTTATAAATAGGGAATCAAGAATAGTTATGTAGCTTATTAAACTATTATGAGAATCCAAGACATGTTCTTGGTATTTCCGTCATCTTGCAAGTCCCTTAAGAAGTCAAATAAAGGAGGGGACATGTAAGAACCATCCAAGCATGCAATGGCTGAGCAGATGGCCCCACAACTGAAAAAGATGGACTGAATTCGGAATTGTTTTGGTTGCATGGTCATGACTTAAAAGTTTTAAAAGTTTTGTCCTCTGATCACCGGTTATGGACCGCAAGGCCCTAGTCTTACGGTCCGTAAGGAGGGTACCTGGGCGATTTCAGCAAGGGTCGGTTACGGACCGTAACTGTTTCAGCATACGGTCCGCAAGAGGAGCTTACGGACCGCAAGGCCTTAAGCTTAAGGTCCGTAAGGCAGTCGCTGGCAGCAGAAAATGGACAGCTGCCTGTTCAGCCTGTTACACCGACTTAAATGAATGGTTTTCAAAACCAGGGACTTGCTAGGCAGTTTATAGCATCATAGAGACACCTGGGATGATCTTGTAACCACTCTAGACTATCTTGGCATCATCTTGGACCCCAAGGTTCACTATATAAGAGCTTGAAGTTGTGAACACTTTACATGCTCATTTGAAACATTGGTTCAAGACTTCTCTGGAGCTTCCCTGGACAGCAACCAACTTTCATTAGGTCCCTAATCCTTCTTAGGACTCTTGTAAGTGCCCTTAACCTCCCTTAATCCTTTCTAGCTTAGTTAATTAGCTAAAAGTCAAACCGTCGTAATTAAGGTTTGACTTCGTGATTAATTATAATGTGCTCTGTCAAATCACGAATTAAAGATACCTTTAAGTAGGTAATTATGTGGGTAACAAACCCTCAAAAGGGTATTTCCAGAATCCCACTCTAACTATGTTAATTGTCGAGTCAAAGTTTATTATAAAAAGTCAACAGAAAGGTTATTTGCGAATTAATGCATAATTAGCAATGTAGGTTACATGAAACCTATTTGATCAGTAAAATAACTTGGTAATTAATGTAAGAACATGTTCCAACATGTTCAACTCGACAATTTTCAGTTTAGGCTCGGTTTGGAACCGAAAGTCGCAAAGTTTGACTTCTGCTTTGACTTTCAGTTCTGACCCGTTTAAGCCAAGATTAGGATTGCCTTAGAGCTTCTTTTGAACCTATTTACATATTAGTATAACTCTCTGAGTTTATACAACTTGGTTCATTGGATATCCTATTCACATGCATGTTTCCGTTAATCGCTTATATGTTGACCATTATGCCCATTTGACCTTAAAACGTGATTTTTGAAAATGTAAAAGGGTAAGCACCTTAGCTACTGATTTATAAACTTGCAACCAAAATTTGAAGTCAGTTTGAGGTCTAGATTAAGAGTTATGCTCAATAGCGTAATTAAGGGCTTCTTTGATAATTAAATAGCGTAAATTATGTATAGCCTATCAAAACCCAAATTTTTATACCAAACTTTTTACCCACTGTTATAAAATAATATTTTGGGATTTTTGGTGATTTTTATTTATTTTTAGGCTGAACATAACTTAGTGTTCTAAGATTAATTCGGTTTATGCCGGTTTTACCCTTTTTAGCCATAAAATGAGTTTTACAAATCCTTTTGACCTAAAACCAATTTCTACTGATTTGTTATGATAAATAAATTATTTTGAGCCTTCTGGAATATTAAAAATATCATCTTTTTACAGAAAACCCGGAAACGGCTCCAAATCGCCTTTTAGGCATTTTTAAACGCATAAGTGTGCACTAGAACCTTATTAAGCTTAAGGGGTTGAACCTACTGATGTAATTAGTGAAATTTTATATTTTAAACAGTAGGCAAATGTTTTGAACTCAGAATTCCAGAATTGATCTTTTAGGCACATGTGAAATTACCAAAATGCCCCTACGGTGCATAGTAAGGTTAAAAATAATAAATTTCACATAAATTTGATACCCTACTGTTATAACTTAGTAAATTAAATATATTTACTAATTAAATCAGACCTGTAACTCAGGTTATCATTTTAACCCTTTTACACCTTATAAAATGACCAAAACGCCCTT
Source organism: Helianthus annuus (assembly GCF_002127325.2). Taxonomy (NCBI): domain Eukaryota; kingdom Viridiplantae; phylum Streptophyta; class Magnoliopsida; order Asterales; family Asteraceae; genus Helianthus; species Helianthus annuus. The sequence goes on from NC_035446.2 coordinate 55,658,946, forward strand.
TTGAGGCATAGTTTTGGTTTATAACCATTTGGGGCATAATGGAAGGTATCATTCTGATATCACAACATATTTTAAGCATATTGACTTCAGAAACTTGTATTTGACTCTTATGGTTACTCGTTACGCATTATACGCGTTCGGATCGGCTTATGTGACTAGTTTGGCCATTTTAGCCGAAACGGGTAAAACCATATCTTTTTGGTCTCAAAATTCAGAATGTGATTATATTACCCATATAAAACAAGTGTGCAAGCTTGTTGGGTCAAAACCACATTCTAAAACGGTCTTCGCCTTATTGTGCGTTTAAAACCGTAATCTTTATATAAAACTAACCGGTCTAAGCTTAAGACCCTTTAGGATTCTAATAGGTTATTAAAACCTTAATTTCCAGATCTAGGAGCCCAGTAAAAGCTACGTGCACTCGTTATATTGGTTTATACTTTGCTCAGGTAAATACGTTTAACTTATTTTCCCTATACGGGCTTGGGGTACGGTATATAAAATACCGCTTGGTCGGGGAATTGACCTTAACCGGTCTTGGTTATGTGCAGTCAAATTAACCCGTTTGAAAATGCTGTTTTGTTTGTTTAACGCCTTTGGGGGCTTAATGACCATGTCCCGGATATCCTTGGCATCATTCAAAGAATGGCCACGACCTTAGCACTCGGGTGTAGGCGTACACCCGTAGTGTTGTACAACATGTATAATCATCGGTACGAGAGAAGTCTCGCGGCGGAATTATATTAAGTGGTGTGTCTATTAATCTTTAACCCGGCACGAGCCGGGCTACCGAACGCAGAACGAACATGTAATTCTTTTACAAGATTATTAAGCAAATAATTATCCCAAGTTATAAAAAGTTTTATGCCATGAGCATTTAAATCAATTTTAAACATTTTCAAAATGAGTCAGTTAAATTGTATTTACCAGTGTAAACTGACGTATTTTCCAAAAAGACTAAGTGCAGGTACTACGCGTAATAGGCTGGTCACTCCTTAAGCATCCATAGAAGTCTCGCAAGCTTAGGATGCATGAAGTCTGTTGAAATGAAGTTTCCTGTTTATTTGATTCTGCATGTGGATTCTATTTCGACATTTTGTGATACTCGAATATTACAATAATTTAAGTTGAAATGAATCTATCTTTGCTTCCGTTGTGCATTATAATTTGTGTTGTTTGACTATGATGATATCAACTACGTCACGTTAATCCCCCACCGGGCCCACCAGTGACACGTGGAAATTAGGGGTGTGACATATTAAAATCCTAAAAATATTTCGTTATAATTAAAATGCTATTTTTAATCATATCCGTGAAGAAAAAATTAACTAAAACGCTTAAAATCTCTATTTGGCGAATTTAAGCGCATACTGTACAATTACGTGCGTATACTGCAAAATACAAACAACGCAGTCAGTCAAGACAAATAAAATATTATTTAGCAATATTATGGCGAGTTAATTTTTATACATGTTTTATTACATATTTACACCTTACTAACTAGGTAAATTTATTCCTAGTTATTTTGTTTTACGGGTTAACTTTTACCAGCTACGGTACTTTACCCGTCTTTTAGTATTATCATGATTTGATTACCAAACCCGTTTTTTGGGTGTTACATTAGTGGTGATTTAGGGTGGAGAATGGTGGTGAGGTGAAACAGACGACCCAGTTTGGGGGTTTGTTTTTTAGGATCTGGTAGCCCTTTGCGGACCGTATAGGATTAGCTTTGCGGTCTGCAAGGCTTTTATTTTATTTTTTTTTGAAAATTATGGTCCCTTGGCGGACCATATTGGGAACCCTTGCAGTCCGTAAGGCCTCTTTTTAATTTTTTTTCATATTTTTTATAAAAATAAAACGCATTTACTTGTTCTCCGAAATTTGCTATCTTCACATATGAGCAACGAATCTCAACAAACTGTTTAGTATGTCCGACCAAAACCGACACAAACTGAAAAAGAAAAATATACAAAAACAAATACAAACTCTTCAACTCGGGAAAAACTCAAGTGTGTTAACCCTCTCAAGTATTAGCAACCGAGCGATCAATCACCTCTTCCTCACTCTCCTCGGTCGGTCCTTCAACAAAAAGTTTTAGCCTATGATCGTTAACCTTAAACCGCTTAACACGAATTATAAGAAAATATATTAAGGTGTTTTAAAGAAGATCAAAATTGACAATTAACACGTTAGAAAGTTAAAAATTAAAAACACCCTTATATAAATATATGTTAAGAAAGAAAAAAAAAGTTTAAGCAAATAAAGAAGAAAAGAAAAAGAAGATGGCGTCCGCTGGCCCTAATTGTTCATATATATTAATTTCTAACATTTGGATGAATAGTGCCAAAATTGTCTTTTTGTGTATTTTGTTTTGTTTTTTTTTTTTTCATAAGCATAGTAAACTTTAGGGGTTTTGAATGTTGTAACAAACTTTGGTTTTTTATAATTTCAGCCACAAGAGTTAAATGAGTTTAGTTTTTTATGGTTTAAGGTTTACACATTGATATTATTGAAAACGTTATCGTTATTTTCTTTCATGGTTTCTGATTAGCCTCACCAATAAACCCCTGGGGGCACAATTACGGTTTTACGCCCATCTTCGCAACACGGAGGCTTAACACTAGTTTACATTATTATGTAGTACGCGGGTTTATAAACTAGTAATATATTAACATGCTTATTTTGATATTATTATTGCTAATCATGTACTCAACACCCCTCGCTTTTTATTCCCTTAATTCTCACATTTCCCCCCGGTCATTCCTCTAATCGCGAGATCCAGCTGCAGATCCCGCAAATCAAGAACACGTCTTCGGGGGTGTTTGGCCTATCTTTTATTTTTGGCTTATGCTTATATTTTAAAGTAGCTTATAGCTTATTTTCTATCATTTGATAAGCTATTATTAAGTGTTTGGATTAGCTTATAGCTTATTTTATATCATTTATCCTGACACAAAGAAGCTTCTTCAAATAAGCTAAAAAACCATCTTCAAATAAGCTTTTTCAAATTAGCTTATATAAGCTAATAAGCATAAGCTTAAAAAGTTAAACCAAACACCAAATTAAGCTTATTTTGTAAAAAAAGCTATAAGCTTTGTTAAAAAAAGCTAGGCCAAACACCCCTTCGCCAATGATCCTTTGGTGCAGTGGTGGAAAAGATTGTTGTCCTCAATAGAGGCGGCAGTTCGATCCCCACTCACCACAAGAGGTGAGGTCAGGGGGGGTTTACACTAGCCATGGTTGCGTGGTTTCCTTCTGAAGCGGACCGGATGAGAATGAAATACCTATGATATCCATTCTGAGTGGGTTGTTACCCTCAGGTGGATTGAGGGCCAGGATGTACCTAGCCCAAAATGAAGGGTCTCCTGATTTCGAACCCGAGTCTCTCGTGTACCTCTGAGTTTGGTGCGAAAGCCCACCAGTTGTTCGTCTAGCCGTTAAAAAAAAAAAAAAAAAAAAAAAAAAACACACCCCTTCGCCTCATATATCAAATCGTGCAAACCAAACCCTAATTTCATAAATCCTCTGTATGTAAGTTGATCTATCCGCATTTCAATCTCCTTTTATTGCAACATCTTCGATCACCATTCGTGTAAATCTACTATTAACATTCGTAATCTAAACCCTAGCTGTTATTTAGCAGTAAACTCTCGTGATCTGTCATCCGTTTTACAATTAGATGGAAAAATTGAAGATTTATGTAGCTTATTAATCTTAGGATTTTGATCAATTGTTGTTGATTTTGCATGTATTGTTGCAGATTTCTAGTTTCCATTAACATCCTCCTCCTTACCACTTGGCCCTCGACGTTGACGAATTTCGCCCCTACGATTCAACTGCCGGCGATCCTCATGGTAACTCATTCTATCACTTTATAATTTATATGCTTCTGACGCTCGCTCGCTCGCTAGGTTCATTCTTCAATTTACGATCTATACTTTACTCTCTGTAAAAACTTTATATGAATTCGATATGATCTACCATCAAGTTACGGATCTTCTGTGTTGATGATATGGAACTCGGTCAATCTAAACCCTAACTTTTGTTGTGCATTGTTATTTTATATAATGTGCATTTTTACTCTTGATGATACAATTGTTGTTTAGGTTATATACATTGATGTTATCTTTAACAGCCATTAATTCCAGTGTTCTGGTTAATTATGTATACACATGATCTATAAGGTTGGGTTTATAACCACCATTGTCTGCTGGCATTTTAGATTAGGAGTCAAAATGTTTTTCTGGTCACAGATTATTCAAGAAATATTTTAAATTTGAATCAATATAGGAACTCATATCTTTTTTGTCTGGATACAATCCTTTAAAGTTGAACATCCATGTTGCTGAGCTGGTAAATTAGCACTTTTCACAAACCGAAATTACTCTTAATACTTTCTATGGTTGGCCAAATCATTGAGCGGGGTTCAGGCCAAAACCTAGGTTGTCAATGGCACTTAAAAGCGCACGCCTGAGTCAGCCTTTTTTTTGGCTATGTTCATGGTTTTAAAAAACGTTTGAGGTGTGCGCTTCAAGGCGCGCCTCGAGGCGAAACGGCCAAAAAACGAGTCTGAGGCGCGCCTCATGGTGTTTTTAATGTATATGCGCCTCAGAGGGGCTGAGGCGCTAAGAAAGCTGCGCCTCAAGGGATTTTGATAGTTGTTTTTGATGTTTTTGACTTTTTGTGTCAATTTCAAGCTTGGTTTTAAAAAGCGCGCCTAGGCGCAAGGCGCAGGGCTTGGGGCTTTTTTGCTTCTCGCCTTGTGTAATTACAGGAAGCGACCAAAAAGCGCATTTTTTGATGTTTTTTTGTGGGCTTTTTGGCCTGAGGCGCGCGCCTCATGTAACTTGGGCGTTTTATTGCATAAAAATGTTGTACCTTGGGTTTTTTGACTTGTACATGTAATTAAAATTGTATAAAAGCCATACTTATAGCTATATTTTGGTTAAAGGAAGCTAAAAACCTATGGGATATGTATGGGATATATAAAAAAATTATATAAACATCTTGCGCCTCGGGTACGAAAAGCCCACCGCTTTTGCGCTTTGCACTTTGCGCCTCAATTTTAGACCTCGTCGCTTTTGTGCGCCTCTCGCTTTTTAAAACCAAGATTTCAAGCATTTCATGTGTTTTTGATGAATCTGATGATGAAATTAGTTAGTAGTATTATTTTTATAATATATATAATTTTTATATTTATTTATTAATATCGCCTCGGCCTTACGCCTCGTTTCGCCTCGAGGCTTACTTCTCGTGAGGCGAAGGGAAAATGCCTCGAAACTCGTTTCCGTTCTTTTAAACCTTGGCTATGTTAGAGTAGTTTAGACTGTTTTTTTTTTTGGCTTGTTTAGGCTGGGTCTTAGTACATATAATAAATTGCTGACTGTTCTTGGATGGCAGATTTTTAGTCTTGTTTCATTATACAGCTTAGCGTATAATCCTTGACTCTTTTATGAACTTTCTAGAAAGTATCTTTGTGAGGGAGATAATTTAGCCTCTTTTTCCAACTTGCAAGAACTTTGTTTGTACTTTGTTCAACTTTTAAGATTGTGTTGTTATTGTGCTGCTTAAGGGCATTCTAGATTGCTCTTGGATTTTATTAAAGATAGCATATAGATCTTAAGCTACTGGAGAGTGTGTGCTTGATGTGATCTCATGAATTAATCAACAATGGCAGCAAAACCAGGTTCATTTTGTTTATTTAAAAAACATAATTTTATTGAGAGTCTTTTAGGGATTGGTTAGGAGTAGCTAGTATATCAGACAAGTTAAAAGAGGGGAGTTTGAGATTGTTTGATCATGTGAAGAGGAGACAGTTGACAGAGCCACTCCTGAATAATAATGAAACCCTAGTTGCAGCACGGTGGACGTAGGTCAGCTGACCGAACCCCTTTAAATCTTCGTGTCGTTTACTGCTTTCGTGTGTGTGTTCAATCCATCCTAACACCGGTTTCTTGTGTTGATACCATATGTAATATGTCGGTTTGGGTTGACCAGTAGCATTTCTTAGATATATAATAGAGGATTAGGATCAAATACAAAGGATCCTAATTGTAAGAAGTGTAAGAAGGATTTATAGAGTGACAAGTGTCCAATAACCTAAAAAAACCCACTACACAAAAAAAACCCCACTACAAAAAAAAAAAAAAAACCTTAAACATCCACCACCACCAAAAACCTAAACCCCCCCCCCCCCCCATCACCCACCCTAAAATTTTTTTTTTTTTTTTTTTTGCCGAGGGGGTGGAGGGTGGGGGGTGGGTGTTTAGTTTTTTTTTAGATTTTTTTTTTTTGGGGGGGGGGGTTAGGTTTTTTGGGGGTTTTTTGGTGAGGTATAGTTTTTTTTTTTTTTTGTTTTTTTGCCGGGGGTGGGGGGGGGGGGTTAGGTTTTTGGGTGGTGGTGGGGTGGGTGTTTAGGTTTTTGGTGGTGATGTAGTGGGTTTAGTTTTAGGTTATTGGACACTTGTCACTCTATAAATCCTTCTTACACTTCTTACAATTAGAAGCCTTTGTAGAATAACTTGACCCAATAGATAGATAATGAATCCGCTAGATGTGGTTACAAAAACACTATTATCACAGTAGTAATCCGAATCTTGGAATAAGATGTTAGGAGGTTATACCTATTAATAAATAGACTTTTGGCAACTTTCAACCTGCTTGACCCGTTACCCTTTTAGTTAACTTTTTTTATTCCACCAGTTTGATTAACTTTTTTTATTCCACCAGTTTGAGATGAAACACAATTTACGAGCCAAGTCAATCTTTTTATAAGTTTATGGACCCAAACTGTCTACTAACAAGTATAAACTATATGCATACTTGATTTAGATGGTTTGAGTAAAGCATTAGGTACTAGAAGAAGGCGGGCATATGTAAGTGATCGAAATATTGTCTTATATTATTGCATGTCGTGATCGATTAGTACTGACATTTTATCAACAAAGTGGCCGTAACATGAATATATAAGATTTGTTGATAAACTATTTCTATATCTGGAACATGTCTGAATTGCTTGCTGTTCTGTAAAATGTCAGGTACGTTTACAGCTCGACCCGTTCCTCAATGAACTAACTACTATGTTTGAGCACACAACAGAAAAGGGATCTGTGTGGGTTACACTGAAACACTGTAATTTTCTTCTTCTTTTGTTTCTCTGACCTTCGATGTTTTTTTCTCCAACTACTGTTTTCTGTTCAAAATATTGATTGTAGTTTTTTTTTCAGCCTCTGACAAGTCTAAGGTGCAAAGGAATAAGATAACAAGTGCTGGTAAAGAACTTGAGTTCAAATGTCTTGTTAGGGCAACTGATGGAAAGAAGAACATTTCCACATTGGTAATAAGTTTAAACCAAGTTTTTTTTTTCTTTCATTTTTTATGTTTTTTTCTTCTATGAATGATGTTTTTTGCGGGTTGGGTAACCAATCAAAATGGGTTGGGTGAGGTCGGCTGACCTGCATAACTTACTATTTATTTTTTTAAAGTTTTCTATAAATATTTATGTATTATATGATTACAAAAACTATATTATTGACTAATATCTTTAATATAACAATTTGGAGGTTCTATGCATTTGAATACAACACTTAGGATGACTTTGACCGATTTGACCAAATAAAGTGATAGTACGCAAAATAGTTACACTGCTTGAACATGATGATTTTGGTTTGAATAACAAACAGGTCGGAACAAAGGACCATCAACGGTTTCAAGCATCATATGCTACCATTTTGAAGGCGCGCATGACATCTTTGAAGAAGAGAGAGAAGAAAGACAAAAGAAAGGCTGTGGATGTTGTTGATAAGAAAGCCTCAAAGGCAGCTAAGCCTATGGATGTCGATAAGAAGCAACAATCGTCAGTCAAGCGTGTTTAACTTCAACTGTCGACCCGTAGTCTTATCATATACTTTATCATATTTGCATGCTTTCTTTTGTTAAAAACGGTTTTGCCCCTCACCCTGGATCCTTTTGAAGAATCGATAGATACAAGTCGTTAATACCCTTGGGTGGATAATCAACTTCTTTTACCAATGAATTTTTGTTTTGCTTTGCTTTTACTGGACATGTATTATCGATGCAGAGTTACATGATCCTGATCTATGCATTAGTTTGGTTTTCTCTATTGGTGACTGAATTGACTCCTTATAGTCCAAAGGTGAAGTTTGTCATAAATAATTTGTTTTAAGAGGTATTGTTTGAATCTTTGTTTCGACCCTGTTCGCGTCGAAACGGGTCGAGTCGAAATGGTATGGGTCGAAACGGGTAAGGTCGAAATGGTTCGCGTCGAAACGGGTCGAGTCGAAATGGTATGGGTCGAAACGGGTACGGTCGAAATGGTTCGCGTTGAAACGGTTCCCGTCGAAACGGTACGAAACTCGTCCCGACCTGAAACTCGTCTCGTGTGGAAACTCGTGTCGGCCCAAAACCCGTTGAGATCTGAAACCTGTTCCATGCAGAAACCCGTGTCGACCCGAAACCCGTCCTGAACTGACCCCGTTCCGATCCAAAACCTGGGTCGTCCGAAACCCGTCTCGGCCCGAAACTCAATTTGAACTAAACTCGTTCCGATCCAAAACCCGTTTCGTGCCAACTCGCCTCGTGCGGATACTTGTGCCGGCTCAAAACCCATTCCGATCCGAAACCTGCCCCGTTTCTTTAAGACACTGACCCACATCGACCCATTTCTTTAATGTTGTCGACCCGCTTTGACCCCAAAATAACAAGATGGAATTTCAAGTGACTCATTGTGACCCATTTAGTTAAAATATCTTACCCAAACCAACCCATATAACTTTAAAAGCAACCCAAAATGACCCACTTGGAAGGCTTTAGGTCAAGATTGCTCCCTCTACAACTAATCAGCTAATTCAGTTGAATTGAAACTGATGGACTAAGCATCTGGCAAGGCAATGAAATGCAACTGAGCAGTACACAATGTCCAGTACACATGTTCTATCAAAATACTTCTCGTGTCATTTAGGATACCAAAGTAAAAGTTTGGATGATCTAAACTTACAAATCAAGAGTGTCACGTGGTGGTTGATGAAATGCTTGGAAAAGGTTAAAAGTGAAACGAGTAATTTTACAATAAATCAAGGTGGGAAATGATGTGACATCACTTATACATATTTTTCATGCATATTTACTCCCTTTTTATTCTACTTTTGGGGCATTATCATTGGATACACAACAAAAATTGTTCCTACTTGAAAATGTAGGTTTTTAGACGCTCCAGATGCAAAGAGGTCAAAGAGACCTAAAAATGAGGCAAAATCCGGAAATCTGAAGACCAAGCACGGCCATGCACATTCTAACCTTTTTTTCGGTTTCAAAACGGTTTGGCGGGGTACCTACCGGTTGGGGGGGGGGGTCGCTTTCCGTTCCTTTCCAAGCCAATTTGGCCGGTTTAAGAGTTGGTTTTTTGACCCGGTCTCGGTTTGGTTTCAGTACTATTACAGTTTCAGTTCCAAACCAGGTCGTATTTTTTTCATGCATTTAGTGGTTGACAAAAAAAAAAAAAAAAAAAAAAAAAGATTACATAAAAACAAAAATAAAAAAATTAATCCCCAACTTCCAATATAATTTGTTTAACTTGAATACATATTACAAAATTAATAAAAAATGTGGTCGACTATAAGTTTCTAAATTTCTAACTTAGTAAACAGTCTTCCATTAATTCGTGCATATTCGGGACAATATTCTTCAACAACAGCCTCAACGGTTTAGTCATCTCCCAAATTGTCCATCTACCTACGACAAATTCTATGAAATCTTTCACGAACTAACGATATACCCATCCACTTTGACAATATTTGATCATTTCCTCATCAAATTTATCCTTAACATGATCCCAAAAATTAGTGCCAAATCTATCCTTTGTACCGTCCTCATTTAAGTATAAGGTCCTAACGTGTACAAAAGCAAGGCGTAAGGCTTACTTGTAACGCCCGGCTATTTTGTACTTTCCATTTATAGAAAGTTTGATTCGTAATTCTATTTTTGGAAACTTTGTATTCTTGTAATCGTTTCTTTCCTTGTAATCTTTATCAAATCGAGACTTGGATCATTAATGAAGCTTATATTTTGTTACATCTATGTTAAACGCATTCTATGTATACTCGTATGTTCGATTTGGTGAATCAGTCTATGTTTAATCATGATTCTTGAAAACTATGTGCGAAACTTGTAATTAAACTAAACTTATGCATTGAACGTGTTTTGAACGAGAACGATACTTAATTTCGACATTCATGCACTCAATTATACTTGGTTTATGATAATCATACTTGTCTTGCCCTTAAACAATGCTTATATGACAAGAACATCCCCTAAAACTCTTAAAAACCCTAAACTATGAACTACAGGGGCCAAATTGTCATTTTTCAAACTTAATTTCATAATCCATGTGCTAGCGTAGCGCGACGGGTATAGCCTGGTTGCTAGCGCTACGCGAGCGCCTTGTTTCGGCAGACTTGTGTTTTCTTTCAAATTTTGCACGAAATCCAACTCTCCAACCTCACCCAATCACCTTTAATCCACCTCTAATCACCTCCAATCACCTTCTAACTCTTCCATTATAAATACCCACCTTCTCCAACCCTCTTTACACTTTCACAACTCCTAAATCTTCACTAAATTGCTCTCTAATCAGCTGAGAATCTGAGTTTTGGACAGATTCGTGAAGCTTTACTAAAGTGAGTGTAACTTGCTCATTTCTCAACCAAATCACTTGGTTCTTCTTCCTATTGCTTTATTATTTCCTTGGGTTTGAATCCTTGGTTTTTCCTTGGAAGAATCAGGCTTGGATTTGCCCTAAAATGGACTAAAACTTTCTGTTTTGTTTCAAACTTATGCAAACTTCATCTAACTTGTGTGAAACACATCTCAAACCAATGTCCTAATGCTTACAACCCCTCTCATGGTTGGTTAAGCTTAAAAACATGGTTGAGACATCTAAATCAGAGGTTAAAACCTCATAAACCTTCTGTTTTAATTAGGGTTTTACCCACAAGTAATGTTCAAATGTGAAACTTGTTGAATGTGTGATGGTTGGATTAGCTTGGGCTATCCTTCATAAGAATCCACTCATTACTTGATGTTTTACCATAGATTAGTTGTTGATAATACCTTAATACTTGTATGTTCATGACCCTCCTTGTTGTTTATAACAACAAGTGTAGTAGTGAACAATAGAGGTGCCTAAATGGAAGCTTGTTCTTCCTACCTCATGTATGTATTCTATGACACAAAGAGGTACCTAAATGGAGACATTAATCTCCTACCTCATGCTTGAATCTTAAGACTTGTAAAACTATATAATATCTAAGTTATTCTATATGTATACATCTAAGTAACTAAGACTTGATGATGATTTAATAGTTATTTATTAAGTGGACGTTACATCATCTATGACCATGCCCTTGTTACGACTCTAATGGATCTTAGAATCCATGAAATCATACCAACTCTTTTGAGTTTCAATAGTGTCAAGAACAAGAGTTATGTGTACAAGATGATTATTTTCACCTATGTTACTTTCTTTATATTTTAAAAAAACTCCGAATCTATAATCTTCCGTATACGCCAAACTCACACACCTACGTTTCCTTGTGTAGAAGGACAAGGTGCTCCAAACTAACTCATCTACAAACTTGCTCTCGGAACTTCAAGTCACCACTTGTAAACCGTGAGTATACTCGAACCCATTTTTACTTTTAAACACTTTGGGTGCAACATGTATTCTATATTAAACGCACGTGACACTTGAAACTTATTTGAAACTTACTCTATCCATTTAAACATGAAACATGAAACTTGTGAATCTTGAGACTTTTTGTGCAATGTGAACGTTTAATTCTTGTGTGTAGTTCCGCCTTAACAATAGTAGCGCTATAGGAGTAATGCACCTCCCCGTTAGTCTTTGGGGTATTGTTAGGAGGAGACATATCAACCTCCCGTTAAACTTTGGGTTAGGTACTTTAAACGCATTGGGAAACTTGGGCTATCACTTGGACTACGTAAACTAGCACGTTGAAACTATTTTGTTATGTTCATGTTGGATATGAGTTTTATTCTATTATGCTATGTAAACAAACTAGTATACTCGCTCTTTGCTTTTGCATTGAAACTCTATTTTAATACATGTTGCAGGTTGATTATTGAAGTATGGATGATTCATGAAACAAGTTTAGGGTGGACTAGATACACACCTAGATTAATCTATCATTTTGTTTGTTATGTTATGTTATGAAACAAAGTTGTTATTTCCTTTTGAATTATGTATGACATTTAGTTTTGAAATGAAATTTGAATTTAAATTAATTATTGTCACATAGTGTTATGACGTTTTGAGCAATCTACACACTTCGTCTCATCCCGATGTTTCCGCCATCGGTTGGGGTGTGACAGATTGGTATCAGAGCCATAACTATAGGGAATTAGGAAAATTGCCATGCTTTTGCCCTAATCTATAGTTCTAGGAATTTTGCCTCTTATTTGTTGTTTAAAACTTTGTACTCTACCATGCATGCTTCCTAGCTATACTTTTGATTAAATTTATGTGCCTTTCCTAAGGCTAACACGAATACACTTATGCTATTTTTATACTCTTGTAACACCAACGAGAAGAATTTACCAAAATAGGCGTGAAACCCACAATTTGGTAAACGACTCTCATTCTACCTTTGATCTATTTTTTGCACGAAATTTCACCATTAAGCTAGGAGTGACATCCACAACTTAATGGTAATTTCCATTTCAACTCTAGTGGACCCTCGTCATAGTGTCAAAATTTATTTTGGTCGACGAGTACCAACCACATTTAGGGTACGAAATCGTCAAGTTAGGGGTGAAACCCGCATCTTGTCGATTAAGTCCCATTCCTTGATTTTTATTCTCGCCAAAGTCCCGAATGTTTCAATCATTTAGAGATGTGTAGTAACCGGAAGGGTAAGATACCGTTAATCGCTTCTCGACGAGAGTATCTTACTTATAGGCCAAAGCACAATATCTCTAATTCGAAAGAACTTTCGACCCACTTTGGAATAGTCGACGTTTCTCTACCCGAAACACTCCAATGTTTTATTGAGCCTCTCTTTTATGTATCTCAATTTATATGTGATTTTTATACTTGAACGTTCGTTCATTTCGAAATGTCGTTTTAAACATTTCGCACGTTATCGCAATCACAAACAATAATAATCCCTCGTGAACAAACTAAATTTACAATGCTTTCGTTTATTCATGTTATGCTATGTGGAATTCATGACTATGCTATATGAAACGTTTAAACTTTTATGCTATGAAAATCAACTTGAACCTTTATGCTATGTGACTCTTTATGCTATGTGATCATTTCGTTTTCATAAACAAACATTATGACCAAGTCTCACTCATTTCGTTCTTTAAATCTTAGATGTCTTCTCGTCTCTCCAACGCGTCTAAGAAGTCAAAGTCTCGCTCCACCAAGAAGATGATGGCTTTCATGGCCGATCAATTTGCGCGTGTCGTTCCAAAGGTCATTTCCGAGATTCGTGCCTCTGAAACTCCTCACTCTTCCGTCGACTCTAAGGTCGAGATACGCAAACCCGCCTCGTTCAACTTTAAGCACTTTTCTTCGTGCAATCCCAAGCCATTTACTGGCAATGATGGGGTGACCGCTATGCTTGAGTGGTTTGACAGCATAGAGGTCACATTCATCAATAGCAATTGCCCTGACGAACTCAAGACACGTAGCGCAACCGGGGTATTCCAAGCCCGCGCTCTTGAGTGGTGGTCAAATGAAAGAAACATACGTTCGAACGAGTTGGCTTATGCGTTAACCTGGGAGGAGACTAAGGCCCTAATGATGGATGAGTTTTGTCCCCCGCATGAGCAAAGAAAGTTGGAAGAAGAATTCTGGGTATTAAAACAGATTGGTGATGACAACCTAGCTTACACCACCCGTTTCAAACAACTCAGTTTCATTGTCCCTCACCTTGTTTCGACCCCTGATCGCAAGAAAAGCAAGTATATCAATGGTTTACCCCCTAGTATGCGTGACACAATCGAGGCAGCCAAACTCGATAGCATCGAAGACATTTACCGTTTGGCCGCGTCCTTGAACAACAATCGCGTTCGCGATAAGCAAGCCGCAAACCCCGTTTCTTCTAAGCCAGCCCATCAAATTACCCAACAATCGAATAATAATAGGGGAAAGAAGCGAAAGCAATCAAACCCCGTTTGTAACGCGATTGTGTCGCCTGTTAACCCAAATCCTGTTGCTCCTGTTGATGCCCCCAAGCCGTACACTGGGATTCACCCCAAGTGTGCCACTTGTAACTTCCATCATCCCGCTAATGCTAGGTGTCGTCGTTGTGAAAATTGCAACCGTTATGGTCATACCATCAACTATTGTCGCCAAGGGCAGCCAGCTCAACCAGTTCAGCCAGCGCAACCAGCTCAACAAGCTCAACAAGCTCCACCTGCTCCCCAAAACGCAAGACCCGCTAGGGCATGTTTCAAATGTGGGGATGTTAATCATCTTCGTCCCCAATGCCCTCAATGGATCCAAGAGCAGCAGCAGCCTCCTCGTGGACGCGTCTTCAACCTAAACGCAAATCAAGCACGCAACGACAATGATGTTGTTAACGGTACGTTTCTTGTTAACCATTTTTATGCTTCGATACTATTTGATACTGGTGCGGACAAAAGCTTTGTGTCCTTAGAATTCGAATCATTGTTAAAATGTGCACGCTCTAAGCTACCTAAGTCGTTTTCCGTTGAAGTCGCCAATGGCAAGTCTATCCTAGTCGATTCCTTTCTCCTCGATTGTCGTCTTATTCTTAACGAGCACGTTTTCTCTATCGATCTCATACCCATGCAACTGGGTAGTTTCGACGTCATCATAGGCATGGATTGGTTACAAAAGAATCATGCTGAAATCGCTTGTCACGAGAAATTCGTTCGCTTACCTCTTCCCTCTGGTGATGTTTTACACGTTTATGGAGACCGACCTTCAAGGGGACTAAAGTTGATGTCCTGCACACAAGCAAACAAGTACTTACGCAAACAGTACTTTGCCTTTTTAGCCCACGTTGTGGAAGAAAAAGGCAAGGGAAAGAGCCTAAGTGATGTTTCAGTGGTGCGCGATTTCCCTGACATCTTCCCTGAAGATTTGCCCGGTCCTCCTCCTCCTCGATCCGTTGATTTTCGTATTGATCTCGTACCTGGCGCAACTCCTGTGGCTAAGGCTCCTTATCGTCTTGCACCTTCCGAGATGCAAGAATTATCTTCGCAACTTCAAGAACTCCTCGAGAAGGGTTTCATTCGTCCAAGTACCTCTCCTTGGGGTGCTCCCGTGCTCTTCGTTAAAAAGAAAGATGGTTCTTTTCGTATGTGTATCGACTATCGTGAGCTCAACAAACTCACCGTCAAGAATCGTTACCCTCTTCCGCGTATCGACGACCTCTTTGATCAACTTCAAGGCGCTACCTGTTTCTCCAAAATCGATCTTCGTTCTGGTTATCATCAACTTCGAGTCCTCGAAGAGGACGTTCCCAAAACCGCTTTTCGTACTCGCTATGGACATTACGAGTTCGTGGTTATGCCTTTTGGCTTAACCAACGCACCCGCTGTGTTCATGGACCTCATGAATCGTGTTTGTAAACCTTACTTGGATCGCTTCGTGATCGTCTTTATTGACGATATCCTCATTTATTCTAAATCTCGAGCCGATCTTGAGCGTCATCTTCGTCTTATACTCGAACTTTTGCGTGGTGAACGTTTATACGCTAAGTTTTCTAAATGCGAGTTTTGGATCAAAGAAGTTCAATTCCTTGGACACGTTGTTAGTGAAAAAGGAATCCATGTCGACCCTGCAAAAATCGAAGCTGTGAAGAATTGGACCGCGCCTAAATCTCCTTCTGAAATCCGTTCTTTCTTAGGATTGGGGGTTATTACCGTCGATTCATCTCGAATTTTTCAAAGATCGCCGTTCCTCTCACTTCGTTGACTCAAAAGGAGAAACCTTTTGCTTGGGGTCCTGAGCAAGAGGAATCTTTTCAAACTCTCAAGAACTTGCTTTGCAACGCTCCTATTCTCGCTCTCCCTGATGGGAATGATGATTTCGTGGTGTATTGTGATGCATCAAATCGTGGTCTTGGTTGTGTGCTCATGCAACGAGACAAAGTCATCGCTTACGCCTCTCGCCAACTCAAAATACATGAGAAAAATTATACTACCCATGACCTCGAGCTTGGCGCAGTTGTTTTTGCGTTAAAGATTTGGCGACACTACCTATATGGCACTAAGTGTGTGGTTTTCACTGACCATAAGAGCCTGCAACACATCTTTGACCAAAAAGAACTCAATATGCGACAACGACGTTGGGTGGAATTACTTAACGACTATGATTGCGAGATTCGCTACCATCCTGGTAAGGCGAATGTCGTGGCCGATGCACTTAGTCGTAAAGCTCATGTAGATGTCATTCGTTGTTTTCATATCTCGAGCGATCTTCACAATCGTATTCGTGAAGCGCAATACTCGTCTATCAATGAAGGTTCCATGGCTGTAGAAATACGTGGAGCTTCTGAAAGTCAACTCGTTTCGAAACCTGATGGTCTTCTCTATTGTTGTGATCGCGTCTGGATCCCAGATCGCGACGATCTTCGTGACCTTATCATGAACGAAGCACACAAATCTAGGTACTCAATTCATCCTGGCGCCGACAAGATGTACCATAATCTACGTACATCCTGTTGGTGGCCTGGTATGAAGAGAGACATTGCTGTGTACGTTTCCAAGTGTCTTACCTGTTCGAAAGTCAAAGCCGAGCATCAACGACCTTCTGGTCTACTCGAACAACCTGAGATCCCTGTTTGGAAATGGGATAGCATTGCGATGGACTTCATAACTAAACTTCCTCGTACACCTGCTGGTTACGATAGTATTTGGGTGGTCATTGATCGTTTGACCAAGTCCGCACAATTCATCCCCATTCGTGAGGATTTCAAGGTTGAACGACTTGCTCGTATCTATACCAATGAAGTCATACGCCATCATGGTGTTCCTCTCGACATCATTTCTGATCGTGATGGTCGATTCACTTCGCGTCTCTGGCAAACTTTTCAGTCCGCTATGGGTACTCATTTAAATCTCAGTACGGCCTTTCATCCTCAAACGGATGGACAGACTGAACGTACTATCCAAACCCTAGAGGACATGCTCTGTTCTTGTGTCATCGACTTTGGTGGTAGTTGGGATGTGCATTTACCTTTGATCGAGTTCTCGTACAACAATAGCTACCACTCTAGTATTCAAATGGCTCCTTTCGAGGCATTGTATGGTCGCAAATGCCGATCTCCTTTAAGCTGGCACGAGATTGGTGATAAGCATTTTTCTGGCCCTGAGATCATACAAGAGGCAACGGATAAGATTCTCCAAATCCGTGACAATCTACTCAAGGCTCGAAATCGTCAAAAGAGCTATGCTGACAAGGGACGAAAACCAATGGAGTTCAACGTTGGGGACCATGTCCTACTCAAAGTATCTCCTTGGAAAGGAGTGGTTCATTTTGGTAAAAAGGGAAAACTTGCCCCTCGTTATGTCGGTCCTTTCAAGATACTCGAAAGGATTGGTAAAGTGGCTTATCGACTCGACTTAACCCAAGAGCTCAGCAACGTTCATCCAACGTTCCACGTCTCGAACCTAAAGAAATGCCTCGCTGATGAAGGACTTCAAGTTCCTCTCGAAGATCTTCAAATCAATGATACTATGCATTTTGTGGAAAAACCAGTGGAAATCGTTGAGCAAGAAGTCAAGCTATTAAGGCGCAGCAAGATTCCTATCGTCAAAGTTAGATGGGAAGGAAAACGTGGCGCTGAATTTACATGGGAACTCAAAAAGGATATGAAGTCAAAGTATCCTCATATTTTCCCTACGTCTTCCTAAATTTCGGGACGAAATTTCCTAAAGGAGGGGAGACTGTAACGCCCGGCTATTTTGTACTTTCCATTTATAGAAAGTTTGATTCGTAATTCTATTTTTGGAAACTTTGTATTCTTGTAATCGTTTCTTTCCTTATAATCTTTATCAAATCGAGACTTGGATCATTAATGAAGCTTATATTTTGTTACATCTATGTTAAACGCACTCTATGTATACTCGTATGTTCGATTTGGTGAATCAGTCTATGTTTAATCATGATTCTTGAAAACTATGTGCGAAACTTGTAATTAAACTAAACTTATGCATTGAACGTGTTTTGAACGAGAACGATACTTAATTTCGACATTCATGCACTCAATTATACTTGGTTTATGATAATCATACTTGTCTTTCCCTTAAACAATGCTTATATGACAAGAACATCCCCTAAAACTCTTAAAAACCCTAAACTATGAACTACAGGGGCCAAATTGTCATTTTTCAAACTTAATTTCATAATCCATGTGCTAGCGTAGCGCGACGGGTATAGCCTGGTTGCTAGCGCTACGCGAGCGCCTTGTTTCGGCAGACTTGTGTTTTCTTTCAAATTTTGCACGAAATCCAACTCTCCAACCTCACCCAATCACCTTTAATCCACCTCTAATCACCTCCAATCACCTTCTAACTCTTCCATTATAAATACCCACCTTCTCCAACCCTCTTTACACTTTCACAACTCCTAAATCTTCACTAAATTGCTCTCTAATCAGCTGAGAATCTGAGTTTTGGACAGATTCGTGAAGCTTTACTAAAGTGAGTGTAACTTGCTCATTTCTCAACCAAATCACTTGGTTCTTCTTCCTATTGCTTTATTATTTCCTTGGGTTTGAATCCTTGGTTTTTCCTTGGAAGAATCAGGCTTGGATTTGCCCTAAAATGGACTAAAACTTTCTGTTTTGTTTCAAACTTATGCAAACTTCATCTAACTTGTGTGAAACACATCTCAAACCAATGTCCTAATGCTTACAACCCCTCTCATGGTTGGTTAAGCTTAAAAACATGGTTGAGACATCTAAATCAGAGGTTAAAACCTCATAAACCTTCTGTTTTAATTAGGGTTTTACCCACAAGTAATGTTCAAATGTGAAACTTGTTGAATGTGTGATGGTTGGATTAGCTTGGGCTATCCTTCATAAGAATCCACTCATTACTTGATGTTTTACCATAGATTAGTTGTTGATAATACCTTAATACTTGTATGTTCATGACCCTCCTTGTTGTTTATAACAACAAGTGTAGTGGTGAACAATAGAGGTGCCTAAATGGAAGCTTGTTCTTCCTACCTCATGTATGTATTCTATGACACAAAGAGGTACCTAAATGGAGACATTAATCTCCTACCTCATGCTTGAATCTTAAGACTTGTAAAACTATATAATATCTAAGTTATTCTATATGTATACATCTAAGTAACTAAGACTTGATGATGACTTAATAGTTATTTGTTAAGTGGACGTTACATCATCTATGACCATGCCCTTGTTACGACTCTAATGGATCTTAGAATCCATGAAATCATACCAACTCTTTTGAGTTTCAATAGTGTCAAGAACAAGAGTTATGTGTACAAGATGATTATTTTCACCTATGTTACTTTCTTTATATTTTAAAAAAACTCCGAATCTATAATCTTCCGTATACGCCAAACTCACACACCTACGTTTCCTTGTGTAGAAGGACAAGGTGCTCCAAACTAACTCATCTACAAACTTGCTCTCGGAACTTCAAGTCACCACTTGTAAACCGTGAGTATACTCGAACCCATTTTTACTTTTAAACACTTTGGGTGCAACATGTATTCTATATTAAACGCACGTGACACTTGAAACTTATTTGAAACTTACTCTATCCATTTAAACATGAAACATGAAACTTGTGAATCTTGAGACTTTTTGTGCAATGTGAACGTTTAATTCTTGTGTGTAGTTCCGCCTTAACAATAGTAGCGCTATAGGAGTAATGCACCTCCCCGTTAGTCTTTGGGGTATTGTTAGGAGGAGACATATCAACCTCCCGTTAAACTTTGGGTTAGGTACTTTAAACGCATTGGGAAACTTGGGCTATCACTTGGACTACGTAAACTAGCACGTTGAAACTATTTTGTTATGTTCATGTTGGATATGAGTTTTATTCTATTATGCTATGTAAACAAACTAGTATACTCGCTCTTTGCTTTTGCATTGAAACTCTATTTTAATACATGTTGCAGGTTGATTATTGAAGTATGGATGATTCATGAAACAAGTTTAGGGTGGACTAGATACACACCTAGATTAATCTATCATTTTGTTTGTTATGTTATGTTATGAAACAAAGTTGTTATTTCCTTTTGAATTATGTATGACATTTAGTTTTGAAATGAAATTTGAATTTAAATTAATTATTGTCACATAGTGTTATGACGTTTTGAGCAATCTACACACTTCGTCTCATCCCGATGTTTCCGCCATCGGTTGGGGTGTGACAGATTGGTATCAGAGCCATAACTATAGGGAATTAGGAAAATTGCCATGCTTTTGCCCTAATCTATAGTTCTAGGAATTTTGCCTCTTATTTGTTGTTTAAAACTTTGTACTCTACCATGCATGCTTCCTAGCTATACTTTTGATTAAATTTATGTGCCTTTCCTAAGGCTAACACGAATACACTTATGCTATTTTTATACTCTTGTAACACCAACGAGAAGAATTTACCAAAATAGGCGTGAAACCCACAATTTGGTAAACGACTCTCATTCTACCTTTGATCTATTTTTTGCACGAAATTTCACCATTAAGCTAGGAGTGACATCCACAACTTAATGGTAATTTCCATTTCAACTCTAGTGGACCCTCGTCATAGTGTCAAAATTTATTTTGGTCGACGAGTACCAACCACATTTAGGGTACGAAATCGTCAAGTTAGGGGTGAAACCCGCATCTTGTCGATTAAGTCCCATTCCTTGATTTTTATTCTCGCCAAAGTCCCGAATGTTTCAATCATTTAGAGATGTGTAGTAACCGGAAGGGTAAGATACCGTTAATCGCTTCTCGACGAGAGTATCTTACTTATAGGCCAAAGCACAATATCTCTAATTCGAAAGAACTTTCGACCCACTTTGGAATAGTCGACGTTTCTCTACCCGAAACACTCCAATGTTTTATTGAGCCTCTCTTTTATGTATCTCAATTTATATGTGATTTTTATACTTGAACGTTCGTTCATTTCGAAATGTCGTTTTAAACATTTCGCACGTTATCGCAATCACAAACAATAATAATCCCTCGTGAACAAACTAAATTTACAATGCTTTCGTTTATTCATGTTATGCTATGTGGAATTCATGACTATGCTATATGAAACGTTTAAACTTTTATGCTATGAAAATCAACTTGAACCTTTATGCTATGTGACTCTTTATGCTATGTGATCATTTCGTTTTCATAAACAAACATTATGACCAAGTCTCACTCATTTCGTTCTTTAAATCTTAGATGTCTTCTCGTCTCTCCAACGCGTCTAAGAAGTCAAAGTCTCGCTCCACCAAGAAGATGATGGCTTTCATGGCCGATCAATTTGCGCGTGTCGTTCCAAAGGTCATTTCCGAGATTCGTGCCTCTGAAACTCCTCACTCTTCCGTCGACTCTAAGGTCGAGATACGCAAACCCGCCTCGTTCAACTTTAAGCACTTTTCTTCGTGCAATCCCAAGCCATTTACTGGCAATGATGGGGTGACCGCTATGCTTGAGTGGTTTGACAGCATAGAGGTCACATTCATCAATAGCAATTGCCCTGACGAACTCAAGACACGTAGCGCAACCGGGGTATTCCAAGCCCGCGCTCTTGAGTGGTGGTCAAATGAAAGAAACATACGTTCGAACGAGTTGGCTTATGCGTTAACCTGGGAGGAGACTAAGGCCCTAATGATGGATGAGTTTTGTCCCCCGCATGAGCAAAGAAAGTTGGAAGAAGAATTCTGGGTATTAAAACAGATTGGTGATGACAACCTAGCTTACACCACCCGTTTCAAACAACTCAGTTTCATTGTCCCTCACCTTGTTTCGACCCCTGATCGCAAGAAAAGCAAGTATATCAATGGTTTACCCCCTAGTATGCGTGACACAATCGAGGCAGCCAAACTCGATAGCATCGAAGACATTTACCGTTTGGCCGCGTCCTTGAACAACAATCGCGTTCGCGATAAGCAAGCCGCAAACCCCGTTTCTTCTAAGCCAGCCCATCAAATTACCCAACAATCGAATAATAATAGGGGAAAGAAGCGAAAGCAATCAAACCCCGTTTGTAACGCGATTGTGTCGCCTGTTAACCCAAATCCTGTTGCTCCTGTTGATGCCCCCAAGCCGTACACTGGGATTCACCCCAAGTGTGCCACTTGTAACTTCCATCATCCCGCTAATGCTAGGTGTCGTCGTTGTGAAAATTGCAACCGTTATGGTCATACCATCAACTATTGTCATCATGTGACCTTGCCTGTACATAATTTGGGACTCCATTAACTATCAAAAAACGTTTAATATATAAATAAAAGTTCATTTAATTTTCACCCCCTTAGAGCACCTGTAGTGGGGCGCTATATGCCCCAAAAAGCCAAACATAGCGCTCAATGGCGCCCTCTACACCATGACGAGGGGCTTTATCGGACAAAAAAAAAAAAGATGGCAGCGCCATCACCTTCGCGGCGCTATGGGGGTTGTTTTCAAAAAATGGACCAATCAAAAACTAGTTAGTGTTTTTTAATTAATTAATAAAAATGAAAATTAATAATTAGGTAATGATTGGTAGGGGCTTTATGACTACGGACTTTAGTGATATAACGCCCCATAAAGCCCCTGTGTGACGTGGCATGACACGTGTCGCATAACGCCCAGAAAGGGGCTTTATAACTATGGAGTTAGTGTTGAATTTCTAGTTTTGAGGTGTTTACGATGAATGTCATCATGATCAATTTTCTTTTATTTATTTATTTTTTTTTTTTGAACGTCAAATTTGGTTGTGTGGGCACCAATACTATTCCAACTACTCAACTCTTTTGCAACTTGATATAAAAATTTGCAATAAAGTTTCTCCACCCATCTCCTTTTGCAAATGCCCATTTATCAATCATCATTTTGCCTTTCCAAAAATGCTAAAAGCATTACTTCTCCTTTTGGATATAAAATACTAACTAATAATTTCACAAAAACTTTCATTCAAGCGGTCAATGTCGCATTATAGTTTTTAAAACAGTGTCATTTTAAAACTATTTAAAATAGCGTCATATTATTAGTTAAAATCATATTACTGTCTAGTTATAATTTTAAAATAGTATCCCACTATGGGTGGAGATACAATAGGAAGTTTATTTGGCTAGGAAGGATAGGAAGTGATCTTGACCATTCATTAAGTTAATCAAGGGCTAAGATTAAATCAGGGAAATTGAAAAGAATAAAAGAGGCGCGTGAGTTTGTTCAAGGGCATTCTAGTCAATCCAAGCCAATAGTTTCTCTCTCCTCCAATTCCCCCCCATTTTTTAAACGTTAATAACTCTTTCATACGACATTATTTTTTTATAAAAATTGCACCAAAAAAACGAGCGTTTTTTTTTCTTTAAAACGAGTATACTATTGCTATATTTTAAAAAAAAAAATTAAAACCCAGTTGCGTAAAACGCAATAGAAAAACCACCAGTTACGTAAAACGCAATGAAAAAAAAAACCTAAAAAATGACATTTTTCTAAAACGCAATGCACCAAAAACACAAAGAAATGACTTATTTGTAAAACGCAATGGCCAGAAAACACACAGAAATGTCTTATTTGTAAAACGCAATGGCCAGAAAACACATAAAAATGTGTTTTACCTAAAACGCAATGCACCAAAAACACAAAGAAATGTCTTATATGTAAAACGCAATGGCCAGAAAACACTTAAAAATGACTCATTCTAAAACGCAATGGACTGAAAACACCTAAAAAATGTGTCACTGTGAACTGTCTGAATTGTCTACGAATTACTGTCTTCGAAATGAGCCAATTTATGGAAAATTAATTTTTCTGATGCGTTTTTAGTACAGCAATTTAATCGAAAAAAAAAATTTTCCGAGCTGACCTGGCAGCTCAACCCCAGCCAGGGGCTCTGCCCCTTGGACCCCGCCAGGGGCTGCCGCCCCTGGGACCCCGCTACCGGGGGCTGCCGCCCCCGGACCCCCGCAAAGATTGTAAAACGCAATGACTAAATCAAAAACCCAGATCATGAAAATGAAATTAAAGAATTTCTTACATGGATCGAAGCCGATTTCTTCATCAATTGACAAATTTTGAATGATAGAAACACTTATCAACGCTCGAATCGAACGAATCGAGTGATTATCTCCAAAATCACCGGAAAAAACGAGATTTTTTTATGAAATTAAACTGGGTTTTCTTCAAAAAAAGCTAAAGAACACGTTGATCGGGTTCTGAATCATTGATTGGTGATGAAAATCGCACTATAATGTAGTGATTATTGAGATAGAAAGTGAAGAAATAGTTGAAGATGGTGGGTTTTGAAAATGGTGGGTTTTTGAATTTACTGGGTTTTGAAAAAGGAAGAAGAAGGAGTTGGATTGACTAAAATACCCTTTCTCTTTATTTTAAAATTTTCCACATGTCATAATCCTATGGCTTCCTATCCTTCCTAGCGAAAATTAACTTCCTATTTGATCTTTTCCCATCCCACTATAACTGTACTAAAGTCATTTATAATTATTAAAATAGCGCCATATTATAGTCGTACTAAATAGTGTTATTCTAATTTAAAAGAAAAATAGTGCAACGTTAAAACTACATTACAGTAGTATAATATATATATATATTTTTAAATTAGTCACGTTAAAACTATATTATATTCCTATTATTATTATTTTTGAAATAGCTTAATTTAAAACCACATTACACTAGTTTTATAAATCATTAAAATTACGTCAGTTTAAAGATTACAAATACATTTTAGAGACCTTGTAAGCATGGCCGGGCAGGAAGGACCACCGGCCAGGACCCTATATTTCGAAGGAGACGTTATTTAGAAAAAAAAGTTGATATGTATATATAAAAAAAATAAATTAATATGGTATACCCATTCAAACACTAACATAGGTCCACTTACAAAACTATTTTTAAGGTTTAGAGTAGTTATTAGCCCATTGTCATAATTTTGTTAAGGCCTCAAGGCACGTTTTTTCGAGCTCGAATAAAGTATATGAATTCTTAGGGTCGGTCTTGTTTGTAAGCTCCCAAAATTTAGACTAAATCGGGCGTTCAACCATTCCTTCAAGTTGTAGACGAAACCATAATATGGCATAATGAAACATGTAACCACAAACTTGCTATTAACAATAACTGTCTATTTCCACAACATACTACTACTAGTACCAAATACAAACCAATTTCAAAGCTGACACCAAATTATTTATTATTGTAATTTATGATGAGTTGAAATATGATTCATAAAAGACTAAAGAAAAAGTCAACACCATCACAGCAGATTTGAAGAAGAAAATACCAGGAATGAATTTGTTATAGATAGATGCTTGGGCCCCGCTTTCTTGTACACCAAGTTATCTTCTTTTTAATGTATACAACGACAAAAGGATTTGGTGAGTCACTCACGAGGGCGTGCAAGCCATAAGGAGCTCAGAGCTCGAAGCCGAGAGGAATAGTCATGAATGGCAATGAGTGCTCGAGCTGACTGGCGTGTTGTCAATATCCTATGCATTTGTTGGAAGGTTTGTTGCCTCAAATTGTCCGCCTGGTAAAAAAAAAAAAAAAAAAGATAAATCAGAACGAGATACATACAGAGGTTTAGGGTTTAGGGGATGGATGATAAGCTAAGCTAACCTGTCGAATGAAGCCCTCTAGGGTTCCGAGTTTACCCATAGCCATAGCCATCTGACCCATGTAGTTGGCTACATTGCCGGATGAATTTGAGGAACCAAGAGACCCTGCTATGGTCTCCGCTAGTGACTGCTGCAATGCTTCCATCCCTTGTGACAACGCGTCCTCCGCCTGCTGTGATGACTGCTGTAGGTTGCCAATCGCCAACAACTGCTGCTCGGTTAAAGGTTCCAATTGTGTTATAAGCAGCTGCAACCCAAAGTTTCACACACATCACTATTTGTCTTTCTTTTTATCAATCAATGTTTGATTGATACCAAAAACCGGCTGGCTTCATAAACAAATATCAAACTTATTCATCTAATCAAAATCAAGAAGACGCATCGAGACTGAAGACGAATGGGATATTATTGACCTTTAAGAGTTCTGATGAACGGAATCCACCTAACCAGAGAAAACACCTTTCGGCGGGTGTTTTCCACATTCCCGAGAGAACATGAAAGACGTCAGCCTTAGCAGCATCGCTTTTTATTCTGAAAATATCTTCATAATGTGCAACAACACCATCAACTATGATCCTCAGTTCACCATCACCCGCATGATTACTAACTGCCCCTTTCAGCTCATTGATTCGGCGGTTGTGTTCGTCCAGCCACCGTCCATATTCAACATCAAAAGCCAACGCTCCTGTGCCGATTTCGGTTATTACTTTATCTCAAATGAAAAAAAAATATATATATAGCTAAAAGTTGTTAAGTGGGTTAACTGTGTCAACCCATTTATTTAACCCTGTTTACTAGTTCAAATTCTTAGTGTTTCCTACAGATATAACTCTATATTCTTGATCAAGAAAGGTTGCTATATTTATTTATTAAAATCTAAAACTCCTACTTTAATGATAATATTCATTTAGAAGAATGAATATTAATTACAGAAGGGTCTTACCATTTCCACTCATTGATTGAGATTGTTCCCCTGAACTTGAAATGAAGATGCCCTTCAGAATGGAAAAAGGAATTCAGTTAGACAATTGAGATAATTTTCAAAACTGAAATTGAAAAGAAACGTGGAGATGATAATGAGTAGTCAAACCGTACTTGCTGCCGAGCGCGCTGAAGCTCCTGCTCAAGTTGGGTCAGCTTCATTCTACTACTTTCCAGCTGTTGGACATAAGCCTATAAATCACAAATTAATAGGTAATTAGTTTCAATGTTTTTTCACATGAATTAAGCATATTATCCCATGATGAAAACAAACTACTTATACTAAATATGGTTGCACCGCAAGTAAATACACCAAATATAAGGCTATTTACGGAGTTTTGGAATTTTAAAATTAAAAAAAAAAAAAAAAAACAAATCCTTAAAATAAATGACCAAGGAACATATGTTAAGCAATAGACTAATTATTTGAAAATCATCTCAACTGTTATTGATTATTTATGTTGATGCAATTTGACTGAAATTTGATGAAACTGATTGAAGTTCATGTGATTCCATTAAAATTTATTATTTCTCATTTCTCAAGGTTTAGAGATTTATCATTTTAATTTCCATGTCCATCCTTTTACATATATAAAGGTTCCCGTTAAAAAAAACATATTTAATGATTCATAATTAGAAATTCTCTTCGAGCCGGGGGAAACAGCCTCTCTATTCCTACGGGGTAGAGGTAAGGCAGTCTACATCTTACCCTCCTCAGACCCTATCTTAGCTTCGCTATTGCTGGGATTTACTGAGTATGATGATGATAATTAGAAATTCTCTCTCTAAATAACCTATTAGAAAGTGTAAGCACATATTCATGTATAATCTATTTCACTATCAATTGTTTCAATCTCTAAATCCATCACCTGACACATTTTTGATGGTTCACAAATAGAAATCCAAAATAAATTTATTTAATATGATATAAATATAACTACATAATAACATATATACACAAAATAATATATTGTGTTATATGTATAAAATTATATTATAAATGTATAAAAAAATAAATTTGCAATTATGCATATACATACACATCGTAAGTAAAACTTCTATCTATAAACTCGTATTACAACAATGCATGATCCTGTTTGTTTACATTCACTATTTATGTCAGTATGACTATTCCTACTGTCAAAAACTTTAAACGGGTGTTAAACTTCCTCGGATCTTGCATAACTATTCCTACTGCCAGTAGTATAAGATCGGTCTAGATATAACCAACATATGATCATAACTATTATGAAAATAAAATAATGGGTAGCCCACACATTACATTTTGAGTATGAAGTTTATCATGTCTACCCTTCCCACAATGCTGCTAATTAGGGGTGTTACTTTTTTGGGCCGAACCTACAAACACAATTTGGTAAGCGGGTCGGGTTTGACTGGTCAAAGTGGCAGACTCACGGGTGGCCCATTTAACCTGTTTATTTTTATAATTTTCAAGGAAAATATGTTTTATGTAACAACTTAAACTGTTTGTGTCAAATTTTTTGAAAAGAAATAAGGATCAGGTTTTATATATTAATATGTACTTGTATATTTGTTTAATATTTTTTTAACTTTGGAGCATTATTATGAGCCGTTAAGTTTGTGATTAACGTCAAGTAATTTCACTAATCCCTAAAATACAGCTAAAAAACAATTTGACAAACCATAAAAACAAACTAAAGAAAATTTACTTTCTTCCGCAGACGGCTCTTTCTTGCAGCTTCACGATTCTGAGCAAGCCTACGAAGTGTCTGAAAAATACGGTTAAATAAAAATCAGAAAAACTAAAAAATGATTCCAAAAACACATTACGTGTCCCATTACAAAAGCAGTTTATTGTAAGTAAAACTGTTTCCTTTATTACAAAATCTAGCTACGCGTTTTCTTTTTGTTTTCAAACTTGGTTACCAAATGTTTAGCAATTAAAAAGAAAAATATGAATTTGTAACTGATAGATAGTCTCAAACAAACCTTTTGATCCCTTGACTTATCACTGGCATCAGAGACCACAAGCCCATGTGATTGACCGCTATGAAACTGCAATAATATAACACACACTGCATATTAGAAAATTTCAACATAATTTCCACACTAGAGGCGGCTATTTGGACCAATTTACTTAAGCGAGTCGAATAAAAAGCTTACTAAAAGGGGAACATGTCATTAAATTTTATTCTCAAAATATATTTAAATCTCGTTACTTAGCACATACCAATTACTCTAAGTACATTATTACGCTAAGAATACTTCAAAAAAAACATATTACCCCCAAAGCTTTGTCTTCGGTATCCCCATCCGTTGAAGTATCAACACTGGGACTGAGTTCTGCCATTGTCGATTCTCAGGTAACACAAATGATTAAATCTGTATCCAACAACTGACTCTGCGTACATATAATCTCAAGACATTAAATTAAGCAAAACTAAAGGTGAGGCTTAACGAGATCTTAAGAAATGGAATTATATATATAAAGAAACAAAATTAAATAATGTAATGTAAATGAAATAAGAGCAACTCTTCACCTCATTAAGAACTTGCAGTGGCACACGTCAGAGATACAACAACGAGGCAATTAATCTCGGTTTACGATCTGAGCATCATCAAAAGAAAAAAAAAAAATCTGATTTAGTTATCCACCCAAATACAATGTTGAAAAGGCTCCTAATTTTATTCAAGCAGACAATCTTTTATGAATTGAGGAAGTTATGCATACTCCTGACACATGAACTACCTCTATGCTTACTACAAGACATGATAAGAACAGGGCAGGCTACATGTATATACCACTAACAAGTCATACGGCTGGGATTCTCCATAGCCCGTATAACATAACAATAAAATAAGGTTTTGTTTTACTAGTGGTCTGCAACAGTTATACTACAGCCCGTGGGGGTGGTGGTGTGCACCCCATCAAAACATGTACCTACTGCTACTACTACTAACCGGCCCGAGGACACTCGAGGTCACGGGTTCGAAACATGTTTCAGCCCCTCGGGTTGGCAGGGGTTTCACCGCCAGGCAGCGTTGTCGGGTCGCTAGCTTGGGAAGGGGGATCCCTTCCGTGGTCGGGGGTACCGTGCATCTACCATTTTTTTTTACTACTACTACTACTAGAAACCACAGCTAAAGCTATACCCAAATGAACTTAATGTGTAGATAATAATTAATGTCAACCTAGTACTTGACAAACACATGTTGGTTCATAATCAAAACCCCAAACAAACAGTGGGAAAACAAAAGACTACTTCCACCATAAATTGAGAATCTTGAAGCTTTATCTCAATTCCTTTAATAATAACAGACACAAAAACCCAATCCGTCTGCAACATCAAAATTAAAGGGTAAAAGAGGATGAAATGAAAACCCAATTTCATTATCATCAGGTCAAGTGAATCACAAACTTAATATGTATGTGGGTGAAGAACTTCAAGGGTTTAAACAACTTACCCAGAAGTAAAAGGTGCAAACTTTCACCGATTGATTTGAAAGAAACAGGGATCAGGCGAAGAAGGCTGGTGACCCAGATGGCCAACCGTAAGAGTTGTAGCAGAAATAGAGGGTGAAATCGCGAAGAAACGAGTGTGTCGCAAGGTGGTCTGCGATTTTGACTTTTTGATCCAGGAGACTTCCCAACGAGACTGGTCTAGGGGTTTGTTTTTAAAACAATTGAAATTATGAGAAAACAGTGGTTTTTTTTTCCACTTAAGCTTTCTTTTAGTTTAGTGGTCATTTGTTGGGAAACCAAAGTTTAATATTTACAAGGTTTAATTTAGTATCATATTTAAAGAGAGGGGTATTGGACTGTAATTATCTTAATTAGAGGTTATTAGTTATTGACAGTCCCACTTTTGAATATTCATTCCATCAGTCTCATCTTTCACCTATTTTTCCTACACCGATCCCCTGTTAAAAAAAGTTAACGAAGTTAAACTTTTTTCCAAATTACAAACAGTTTTTTAGGGCTTTTGATCAGAACAACGATACAAGTTCATTTATGTAAAACTTACCTCGAAATGGTGCTCCAAATGGCTTGATTTTTGTTAATTTGAAATTTAAACACCCGAATTGAAGCGTCGTTTTCATCGTTTGGAGCGCCGTTTTGAGGTAAGTTTTACATCAATGGACTCGTATCATCGTTCTGATCAAAAGCCATAAAAAACTGTTTGTAGTTTGGAAAAAAAATAACTCCGTTAAGTTTTTTAAAGGGGGACCGGTGTAGGAAAAATAGGTGAAATGTGGAATTGGTAAAGGGAATATTTAAAGGTGAGATTGTCAATGGCCAATGACCTCTACAGGCCAATTCGCCTTAAAGAAAAAAAGTTTAGAGTATTCACATTCGAGCTTCTATATTAACAAATACTATATAATATAAAAAAGAAATAGAGGAAATAACAAAAACACTACTACATTGTAATCTTTATAATAGAGAAAATTTTATAGATATTAAAGTAAATCTTTGTATTTAGAGGCTCATATCCAAACCTCTATATTATTATTGTGAATGTGTATAAAAGATAAAGAAATAATAAAATAAGTTACTGTAAGTATGATAGAGATATAAATAGAATATTTCATGTGGGAAAGTTTTGAAAAGTAAACATTATTCAGAGAAAATGTGTTTTTTAATTAAATTATACAAATGGAGATAGAGACTCCAATGTGAATGCTCTTAGCTGTTAATATATAGATGGAGATAGAGACTCCAATGTGAATGCTCTTAGCTATTAATATATAGATGGAGATAGAGACTCCAATGTGAATGCATTAGCTGTTAAAAAAAGCTCTATTTTTTTAGTTTAGCAATCTTTAGCAACTAGCACATTTTTAGATCTTTGTTAAATGGTGCATTCGACTACTAGTTTTCATTAGTCATTGTCTATTTTTTATGTACAAACACGACCTATATAAATTTTTTTTAACATAAACTCATATAGATCAGAGAATAACCTTTCTTTGTTTTCTAAAAATCAAACAATCGACACACTTTCTTTGCCTTTCATCGTATACTATAAACCTGTTTTAGGGAATATTTACTTCATAAAAATAAATACGTTATAGGAAATCAATACTGACACAAGGACACTTTTGCGAAATATCAAGAGAATTTTACACAAAACCTAGCAACTTTTGTGCCTGACCAATTGACGACTAATCACACAATTACATGAGTCATAATTGGTAGAAATCTTGCCAACTTCTGCCTACGTTTCACAGTTTATGTCATGTGTTTTAATAATGTGATTGGTCATCCATTTATCTAAATTGGGGAGTTGTTGAATCATAAAAGAACTAGTCAGTCAAAACTAAATAACTGATCAGTTGGGCTTCACAGAGAATAAAGATTCAAATTAAGTGTGAAAGAACTGCCCTTCCCAATGAAATGACCGATGAAGACATAAGACTTGTCGGATAAAAAAATTGTTGAAAACAATAACAATTGCTAATGTGAATAACTGTTGTTGAAGGAACAATCGTTGCTATTAGACAATACTTGTTTTGTAGGACAAAAGTTTTAGTTTAATGTAACAGTCTTTAATGTAAACACTGGTTTGTAAGATTACTATTTATTTTATAACAACAACTCAGTTAGTTATTTTGATTGTTAGAGCACCCATAATAGAAGGAGAGAAAAAACGGGTGACATGGCACACACCCAAAATGTTTCTCTCTCCTACCCACTCACAATTATTTCTCTCTCTATAAAAACAACACCTACTTTCCTCTCTTCTTCCTACACTCACAACACTCATGTTTTTTTTTAGTTTTTCCTCACATATAAAAGAGTAAATTGCCATTTTAGTCCCTGAGTTTTGTCCAAATTTGCCACTTTAGTCCAAATAGTTTTTTTTTGCCTCTGGGTCCTTGACTTTTCCCTTTTGTTGCCATTTTGATCACATACACTAACTCAATCAAAAAACTCCATCTTTAACCAGGGGTATTTTTGGGATTTTCATTTTAAATGTTTTCAATTGCCATTTTGATCCAATTCCAAAAAATCAAAAAAATTAAAAAAATCTAAAAAATAATAAAAATTCTAAAAAAATCATAAGAATTCTAAAAAATTCTAAAAAAATCCAAAAAATCCGTTTCGCGCGAACCGTTTCGAACCCGAACCGTTTCGAGCTGAACCGTTTCGACGCGAACCATTTCGACCCGTACCATTTCGACCCGTACCGTTTCGAAGCCGAACCGTTTCAAGCCAAACCGTTTCAAGCCAAACCGTTTCAACCCGTACCGTTTCGAAGCCAAACCGTTTCAAGCCAAACCGTTTCAACCCGTACCGTTTAGAAGCCGAACCGTTTCAAGCCGTACCGTTTCGAACCGAACCGTGCCTTATCGAACCGAACCGTTTCGAGCTGAACCGTTTCGGCCCGAACCGTTTCGAACCCGAACCGTTTCGAGCTGAACCGTTTCGTCGCGAACCGTTTCGACCCGAACCGTTTCGAGCTGAACCGTTTTGACGTGAACCGTTTCGACCCGTATCGTTTCGACTCGAACCGTTTCGAGCTGAACCGTTTTGACGCGAACCGTTTTGACCCGTATCGTTTCGACCCGTACCGTTTCGAAGCCGAACCGTTTCAAGCCGTACCGTTTCGAACCGAACCGTTTCAAGTCGTACCGTTTCGAACTCGAAACGGTTCGAGTCGAAACGGTACGGATCGAAACGGTTCGCGACGAAACGGTTCGGTTCGAAACGGTTCGCGTCGAAACGGTTCGGTTCGAAACGTTTCGCGTCGAAACGGTTCAGCTCGAAACGGTACGGGTCGAAACGGTTCGCGTCGAAACGGTTCGGCTCGAAACGGTTCGGGTCGAAACGGTACGGGTCGAAACGGTACGGGTCGAAACGGTTCGCGTCGAAACGGTTCAGCTCGAAAGGGTTCGGGTCGAAACGGTACGGGTCGAAACGGTTCGCGATGAAACGGTTCAGCTCGAAATGGTTCGGGTTCGAAACGGTACGGGTCGAAACGGTTCGCGATGAAACGGTTCAGCTCGAAATGGTTCGGGTTCGAAACGGTTCGCGCCAAAACGGATTTTTTGGATTTTTTAGAATTTTTATGATTTTTTAGAATTTTTATTATTTTTTTAGAATTTTTTGGAATTTTTTTTTTATTTTTTGGAATTGGATTAAAATGGCAATTGAAAACATTTAAAATGAAAATCCTCAAAATACCCCTGGTTAAGGATGGAATTTTTGGATGGAGTTAGTGTATGTGATCAAAATGGCAATAAAAGGGAAAAGTCAGGGACCCAGAGGCATAAAAAAACTATTTGGACTAAAATGGCAAATTTGGACAAAACTCAGGGACTAAAATGGCAATTTACTCCATATAAAACTTAGTTCTCTCTCTTTAAATACAACTCCACCCATAACAAAAACACCAAAGAATTGCCACATCACTAAAACAAAAACACAAAACATCCTTATTGTGGATCGTCTTATATGTCACTTTCTAGATGATGTTAACTGATGTCGTCAGCTGTTACTCTATGTGTGTAAATAAATCATGACATAGTCATGATACTAACCGATTATTTTAGATTTTTAGGAGTACAGTTGTGAGGTCATTAGGTGAGGGGATCATAAGTTTGTAAACACATGATTTGATGAAATGAAAATTTGTGATGACTTCTTTGTAGATGTTCCTTGTATTTGATTGATTATTATTTTGTTGCATAATTCTATTTAGAGTTAATTACATCGTTAGTCTCTTTGGTTTATGGAATGTAACAACATGAGGTACTAATAGTTTAAAATAACATTCTAAGGTTTTAACGTTTGGTTTTATAACATCCTAGGCCCTTAAGGCTAACTTTTGTTAACTTTTTAGTTAAATTTGAGTAAAGTGACTAAAATACTCTTTTAGGAGTATTATTGTCATTTATCTCTCTTTATTAATACATGGACTATTTTTAGTTGCAACTAAAAATATTTAATAAAATCATATTTCTTTATTTAATAAATGGGAACTAGGGTTGATGTCATAAAGCCAAATTCCCCTAATCTAACGCAGGAATTTCAAAATCATGATGTCAATTCCTAAATTGATGGTGTCATGATGTCAACTAAAGCAATCGGATTAGAGCGGGATCCGAATAACTCCCCTTGACCCGATCTTATAACTTACGCATCGTATAGAAAACCCTAATCTACCGAAACCCTATTCTAAAAATTCCGCCGCTCTTTGCAATCGAGCTTCGAACAAATTTAGTCAATTACTTCGGTATTTTGGTCTCAGATCCATGGCTATAGAATCAGTTTACACAAGTCGACCTTCGAGCTTGAAATCGCATGTAAGTAGCTACGATTCCTTGAATTTTTTTTATGTTAATCAGTGATGATATGGCAGATTCGTGTTCAATTTCATCGCATCTGGGTTTTTCTTCATTTATTGTTCTGATGAGGTGTTTTGTTCTGGTTTTTATGTTAACCAGTAATAATTAGAGTTTGAGATTGTGATATTTACAGGTTGGGTTGAAGGAGAATTCTTATGTCAGAAAGTATTGAAGGGTTTGATTATTGAAGTGGGTTCCAATTGTAATATTCCGCAATTATTGTATTATTCGTTTCCGTGTTTTTCGTACTCAACCATTGTAATCCGAGACTTTTGATCATAATGGAATTCATTTTTTTCTCAATAATTGTTCAATCAAACATAGGTGTTATTCATATAATCATCAAGACACGTTTAAATCATTCAAAAATTGACTTATGTTGTGTAAATTCGATATTCGAGACCCAATCAATCAATTATTGTGTTATACTATGTTTAAAAAAATCTTGTTGGAAACTCAAATTTATATAAATAATAAAAGAGAAATACATAAAACAAACAAATCCATGACATTAGGGCCCAAAAAAAATATATTAATGAGCCAATTTTTAACTTTCCATATTTTTTCACCACCTTTAACCCTAATCTCTTCCCTATAAATACCCACTTCATCCATCACTTTTCCTTTGCCATTTCTCAAAGAATTCTTCCCACTTGAAAGTGAGTTCCATCTTCTTTCACCTTTTTCTCTTCTTCTTGTTTTTATTTGTGTTTGCATAATTCCCCATTTTGGTGAAATCCTTATGGAATGTCACCAAATGTTTGCCATGGTAAACAGATATGGTGCATCACCAAAATAAGGACCAATCTTGGGTCTTCTTTTACATGTTTTTTAACCTTGAATTGTGTCATCTCCATCTTACGCTTCTAACGATGATCAATTATTATAATGCCTAACTTAATATTGTCTTACTCTTTATTATATGTCTAACATTACTAACCATGCTAACTTCTTTAACCATGCTAATAATCAGTAGCATTTTATTCATGCTACTAACCACTAACCCCTTTAATTTTGTTTCTAACTCATTTAATCCTGCAATTTAATTTTGGTAAGTTCATTCATTTATTCTTGCAATTAATTATTATTATTATTATTATCAAAATCATTATGGACTACAGATATATATACATACATATATATATATATATATATATAGGGTAAGGTTCATGCGAGAACCACCTTTATTGCGAGAACCGCGAGAACCAATGTGAACACAACCTAAAATAGCTAAAAAAAACCCTAAAAAATCTAACCCCCACCCCTCCCCCCCCCCAAAACCTAAACCCCCCACTGTCACACCCCGGCCGCGTAAAACAACAAACCGCGGCGGAAACACCGGGGAGTGATGCGACAGAATTATTGTTTCAACAACCATGGTAATTAAAGTTATGCATTATTAAGATTAAAGTTCATATTGTCTTTGAGTTCAAACTAAAATAACATAATTAACAGTCTTTTAAGTCACTAAGGCCCGAGTCCGCCTAAGTGAAGTACAAACATCATCATGCATTAGCACCTGAAACACATGTAAAAATAAGTACGTCAGCATAAAAATGCCTGTGAGATACATAGGTTTTGTGTTGGGATTGAACCCTGCCAAAGGAACAGATAATAAAAGCCAAAACTGGATCAGAGCAGTGGATCCAGAATAAGCAGATGTTTGGTTGCAAGTCTCTCCCCTTGAAAGTGGTTTCAACATCTGCTGACCTCCTATCTGCTGATCATGCAAACTGCTGACATACAACTGCTGATCAAGTCAAAGTCTGATTGAAGAACTAAAGCTCTGCTGCTCAATCTACTGCCTTGTTTCAAGCACTGCTGATCATGACAAGTACTGCTGGGTTCACAGCAGTGGAAGGATGCAGCAGCACTTTATGCTTACTTTATGTATTGAATTGTAACATCAGTAGTTAGCATAGCAGTGTTTGTATAGATCAGAGGTTAGAGTTTGTTAGGAGGTTAGATGTCACTTTCATGGTGACGTCAGCCTAGATGCTCAGTGGTTTGCAAGTGCCTATAAATAGAACAGTACTCTGTACTGTTCTGTTTAGCTCTTTTCACCATCTTCTTCCTACACGAACAAACACTGAGCTCGGGCTGAGGGGGAGTTTGCGAATCATACATGCATTGTAATCAGAGTTTAAAAATAAATTTAATCATTTGATTCTGTGTTGAAAATGTATGATTGAAAGCATTTCTTCTGTTTGATTGTGAAAAGTTTGCTTCCATTTAAATTCCGTTGCACTACTCTTTCATTTGTTCATCTAAATTCAAACATAAATCACAATCAATCCAAACTCAGATCCTAACAATTGGTATCAGAGCTTGGACATTCAAATTTGATTCAACAATCATTTTGACGTAAATAGTTCAGCTCGAAATTGTTGATACTGATAGTTTGTTCGTTGTGTTGAAAAACAGAGTAAGGTTTAATCACCGATAAAGTTGATTAATCAGTACCTGTAAAACAACCAGGATGTCGTCACAGTCTCAAGATGATAAGAATAACATTGGCTCGCTTTTTAGACCTCCTATGCTTAAAAGAAATGAATACAACATCTGGGAGAGAAGGATGTGTCACATCCTTGCTCAACAGAACACTGGATGTTGGAGGTCTGTTGTTTTCGGTCCTCATGTTCCTATGATGCCAAGTGCTGAGGACACTAAAAAGTTCGTTCCTAAACCAACTGAAAATTATACTGAATCTGATTTTCAGAAGTTCGAACTAGATGCCAAAGCATTTAGCATCATAGCCTCTGCATTGCCCAATGAAATCTATGCTGGGCTGTTACACTATAACAGTGCCAAGGAATTATGGGATGCATTGAAGGAACAATTTGGGGGGACAGAAGAGGTTATCGAAAACAACCGGGAAATTCTGAATCAGCAGTATGAAACATTTTGTCACATCAAAGGGGAATCACTAACCCAACAATTTGAACGTTTCAGTTGTCTCATCAGTGAACTAAGGCTTGTTAAGGTTACATTTCCAAATGCAACCCAAAAGAGCAGGTTCCTTAGATCACTACCAGAAAAATGGGACACAATTGCTTTTGTCACTAGAAATTCAGCTGAGTTCAAAGATATGACCCTGACCCAACTCCATGGTAGACTCCTGACCTATGAAAGGGAGTTAAACCAGAAAAGGAAGTTGCAAGAGTCTGGTAAAGTTGCTGATGACTATTCATTTGGCAGCACAGCTCTGTTTGGTCAGGAAGAATCTGGTAGCAGCAGTAAGGATCAGAGTTATGATCACTTTATTGACATAACTGCTGGGGGTAATTTTAACAACTCTGATTCTCACTCTGCAAATTATGCTTTCACTGCAAATACTGAAAACCAGATGTCAGACAATTTGTGCTTTGAGCTGAATGATTTGCAACATTTTGATCCCACTGACTTAGAAGAGATGGACATCTTGCATCAATTGGCTTTGCTTAGTGTTAGAACAAACAAATTCTACAAAAGAACAGGGAGAAAATTCCCAGGACTTCATGGGAATTTAAGGGTGGGGTTGGATAAATCAAAAATCAAGTGTTTCAAATGTAATAGGCTAGGTCATTTTGCTAGGGAATGTAGGAATTAAACCACTGGTCCCATAATCACTCACCCTGGCTCAAACCCTAGACCACAACAACAAAATACTGTGCACTATACCCAATATGCCCCTGCAACACATGTTAACATTGCTCATTATGCTGCTACCCCTGTGCCTGTGCATTATGTTCAAACCACTGTTCCACAAATTCAGTATGTTCAAGCCCCTGTTCCTCAGGCACAAGTGCAACCTGCTGCACCTCAACAAGCTGCTCCAATAGTGACACAACCAGATCATCAAAGCTTTTTCACACAAGGCTTTGTTGATTGGAGCAACATGCTTGATGAACTTGGTGATGAAAATTTTGCTCTCTATGCCTCTAATGATGCTTTTGATGATGAATTTTGTTTGATGGCATTAGAGTCAATACCAGAAGGGGTTGAAACTGAAGGTGAACAGCTAAGTGCTGAAACAGTGGATGAAGTTGCTGAAGCAGTGGTTACTGCAGTTACTAGTGAACTACTGCTGGGAGAAAATTCAGAAACCCTGCTTGAACCACTGTCTGACCCCTGGTCCAAAGAAGACAAAAGGGAAGAAGAAAAGAAGAAAGCTAGTGAGGAAGAAGTTAGAGCTGATGAAGAAGGTGATCATCAATGTGACTGTGCCATGATGGCTGCTGCTAAGGTATCACCTCAAGTTCTTGAAAAACTGTGTTCAGACAAATGTATTATTGCATTTGCTAACATCAAAGAGGTAAATGAAAACCTTAGGAATAAAGTCCTATCTGATGAAGTCAAATTTGAAAAGTCATTAAAAGAACTTAGAAACAAATTGACTGAAAAAGATAAAGAGATCAGCAGTTTAAAAGAAGAGCAGAGCATAACCAAAACTCAACTCCAAACTATGGTAGAAAAATACCAAGTTTGCAAAAAGGAGTTGGAGTCTACCCAG
The DNA here is from genome assembly GCF_002127325.2 of Helianthus annuus. Classification (NCBI taxonomy): domain Eukaryota; kingdom Viridiplantae; phylum Streptophyta; class Magnoliopsida; order Asterales; family Asteraceae; genus Helianthus; species Helianthus annuus. The sequence goes on from NC_035446.2 coordinate 55,698,572, forward strand.
ATCACCTGTGAAAGATGGGTGGAGTCTTGTAAAGGGTATGAGGTTATGCTTGCAAAACAGCTTGAAAGCAATGTTAAATTTGGTATTGGACATAGAAAATATGATGATCTTGAAAACACTGCTGGAAAACAAGCTAGTTCAACTGAGATAATTCCAACCAACAAAAATGGCCAAGAGGTTAAAATAACCGACAAACTTGGTAACAAAATTACTCTGGAAAGATCTGTGGGATCCTCAACTTTTGAGGAAATTGAGAAATACCAATTTAAACCCACATGGTCTGATGAGTGTGATATCCTGGAAAATTTCAAACCAATGGATTTCACAACCACTGATGGTGTAAAAGCTCCAAAAGCAAGAATCATTCCTATCAAAGATATCTCAACAGAGGTTCAAAACTCTGTTGCAAAGGAATCTGAGAAAAGGAAGAAAAGAGAAAAGATTAAAAACCTATTTTGTGATTTCTGTGAAAAGAAGAATCATCTAACAAAAGATTGTTTTCATCTAAAAGCACATGATCTAAACAAAACAAACGTCATTGTTCCTGCTGAAAGCTGCACCATCTGTGGTAAAAATAATCACAAAACTAAGGAATGTGTGTATCTCAAAAACTTTGATGAAAAGAAGAAAGAATACACTGCAAAAACATCTTTAAGTTCATCAGCATCATCTGTTAAATTCACCAAGAAACAACCACTGTTTGTCCCTGTCCAAACTGCTGTCACAAAACAGTTGAACCAAACATCTGTTCAAAGGGATGTACAAGTGACTGATGCACCTCCAGCCAATCATTTCAGAAAAGGCAAGGATAAAGCATCATACCAAAGGATTCCACACGTTTATGAGGCTTACAAAAAGCCCTCTAAACCAAGAGTGAACATGCATCCTTTTGGTTATCAACAGATGATGGGTCAAGACCCCCAACAGTGGTTAGAGAAAAACATTCTCAAAAATGTCCAAACCCCTGTGCTAACCACTGTCGATACATCTGCATCCATCCCAGACACTGTTGAGACCCCATCCAAAGCCCTGTTGGCTTTGGAGACCTTTATGAACTAATCCTTTTACTTCATGTGCAGGGAGCTTCTGCATGCTTAGATAGTCTTTGGTATGTAGATAGTGGAGGCTCCAGACACATGACAGGATGTAAAGCCCTTCTTCAAGATTTCAAAATTCATGGAGGGGGTGATATATCCTTTGGTAATAGTAGTAAAGGAAAGGTTCTGGGGTCTGGTACAGTAAAGTCTGGAAATGTAAAATTTGAAAATGTCAATCTTATTGACAATCTAAAATTCAACCTCCTGAGTGTATCTCAAATGAGTGATAAAGGGTTTGACTCATTCTTCACAAAGGATTGTTGTAGGATTGTTGGACCAGAAATGGTTAGTAAGATTGAAGCAATAATCAAGAAAGGCACAACAAAACTTGTTGCTCAAAGAAGTGGCAATGTTTATGTTGTTGACATGTCAAGAGAGTGTCCCAGAGCTGATGCCTGTCTGTTCTCAGCTGCCTCTAACAAAGAGACAGAGCTATGGCACAAAAGACTGGGACACACAAATCTCAAAACAATCAATGAAATTTCAAAAAATGGCTTAGTGAGAGGCTTACCACAAAAAATGTTTTCATGTCCTGAACACTGTGTTTCCTGTTTAAAAGGAAAACAGCATAAAAGCTCTTTTAAGTCCATTGAAGAGTCCAAAACAACCCAGTGTTTGCAAATGCTGCACATGGATTTGTTTGGCCCAGTTCAAGTCATGCGTCTCAAAAAGAAGAGATATTGCTTGGTTATTGTTGATGACTTCTCTAGGTTTACATGGACCTTCTTTTTACACTCAAAAGATGAGACTGCAGACATTTTGCAAGACTTTGTGACACAGGTTGAAAAGCAATTTGACCTTCCAGTAAAAGTCTTCAGGAGTGACAATGGCACAGAATTCAAAAATAAGGAGTTGGATGCCTTCTGTGTGAAGAAAGGGATTGTAAGGCAGTACAGCATCCCTAGAACACCAGAGCAAAATGGGGTTGTTGAAAGAAAGAACAGAACATTGATTGAGGCTGCCAGAACCATGCTTGCAGATTCAAGTTTGCCATTAGCTTTTTGGGCAGAGGCAGTAAACACTGCTTGCTATGTCCAAAACAGAGTTTTGATCAACCCTAGGCACAAAAAGACTGCTTATGAAATTCTGTATAAAATAAAGCCATTAATCTCATATTTCAAAGTTTTTGGTTGCCCATGTTTCATTCTAAACTTAAAAGATTCTATCTCAAAGTTTGCAGCCAAAATTGATATGGGATACCACCTGGGATACTCAACCACTGCTAAGGCCTACAAAGTGTTTAATACACGGACCAAAGCAGTGGAAGAGACTTTGAATGTAAAGTTCAATGAACTTTCATCAATAAAAATCCCTGCAAATCCTGCAGAATTGTTTGATCTTGAAAAATTCACTTTTGAAAATACTGCTGTCAAGACTAATAGTGCAGGTCCATCAGAAGATTCATTACCAGACTATGGATATGAGATCATCATTCCTCAAAAGTCTACTTCAATAGGGAGAGCATCAGTTGTTCAAAACAGTTGTCAAAGCTCAACCACTGCTACCTCAACAGTTGTTGACCAAAGTAGCCCTTTAACCACTGCTTCCACCTCATCAAACACTGCTGACAAAAGTCCTCAAATAGTGGATCAAAGTCAGCAGGTGTCCACACCTTTACCCCCTATGCCACCACCTTTTGAAGCCACTGCTGGGTCATCAAAGTCACCAGCAGTGGTTAGCTCAGATGATACACATCTGCAGCCCTCACCACTCAATGCCATTGTTCCATACCAAGGAGAGCTTATCTTCTTGAAATCTCATCCACCAGATCAAATCATTGGCAACATAAATGAAGGGGTGCTCACAAGAAAGCAGTCCCAAAACATTTGTCTTTTTGCAGGTTTTCTATCACTCCATCAGCCAGTCAAGTACCAAGAGGCACTGAAAGACAACAGCTGGGTAGAAGCAATGCAAGAGGAGCTCCAACAGTTTAGAAGACAACAAGTATGGGAGCTTGTTCCATTGCCAGAGGGTGTGAGTCCTATTGGCACAAAATGGGTCTTTAAAAATAAAACTGATGAAAGGGGTATTGTTGTCAAGAATAAAGCCAGGCTTGTGGTTCAAGGTTTCAGACAAGAAGAGGGCATTGACTATGATGAAACATTTGCCCCTGTAGAAAGAATTGAAGCTATCAGACTCTTTTTGGCCTTTGCTGTCAACCACAACATCAAGGTGTATCAAATGGATATCAAATGTGCATTCCTCTATGGTAAGATTCAAGAGGAGGTTTATGTTTGTCAACCTCCAGGTTTTGAGGATCCATTTAATACAGATCATGTCTACAAGCTAAATAAAGCTTTGTATGGCTTGAAACAAGCACCAAGGGCCTGGTATGAAACTCTGTCCACCGTTTTACTTTCCATTGGTTTCACCAGAGGCAGGATTGATAAAACACTGTTTTTAAAATGGAGAGGGAAGGATTTGATGATTGTCCAGATTTATGTGGATGACATCATTTTTGGAAGCACATGTAATAAAATTTGTGAAGAGTTCAGGCAACTCATGACAGCTGAGTTTGAAATGAGTGCAATGGGTGAACTCCAGTGCTTTCTTGGTCTCCAAGTAAGGCAGCTGCAAAATGGTACTTTCATCCATCAAGGCAAATATGCCAAAGAACTTTTAAAGAAATTTGATATGGATGATTGTAAGCCATGTAGTACACCCATTGCATCCAATAAATTGGTCATGTCTGAAGAAAAGGATGATTTGGTTGATCAGACCTTATATAGAAGCATGATTGGGTCCTTATTGTACCTAACTGCATCTAGACCAGACATCATGTTTGCAACATGTGTCTGTGCAAGATCCCAATCAGCCCTAAGAAAGTCAAACCTTATTGCTGTAAAAAGGATATTCAGATACCTCAAAGGTGCTCCCACACTTGGTATCTGGTATCCAGCTGATGGTAAAATTGAGCTTTCAGGTTTCTCAGATAGTGACTTTGCTGGATTCAAAATCAGTTACTGGATTTTGGTATCACTGCCTTGAAAACACCACTTATGTTGGACCGCCAGGCAGCAGAAAATATCATCAAAAATCCAGTTTCCCATTCAACCACCAAACACATCGACATCAGACATCACTTTGTGAAGGATTGCTATGAAAAAGGTTTGATTTCTCTGCATCATGTTCCAACTAAGGATCAGCTGGCAGATGTGCTAACCAAAGCATTAGACATATCCACCTTTGAAAGCTTGATCTCTAGGATTGGCATGCTAAACATGGAACAACAAGCAAAATCCTGTTTTTCTATGAATAAAAGCATTAAAATGTTTTCAGAAATAAAAAAATCCATCCTTAAACATAGCTAAAAATGAACTTTTCATTAAAATCCTAAAAGTCTGCCATAACCACTTATGGGTTCAAAAGTCTGTTCTACCTTAAAAGGCTGTCCACTGCTGAAAGTCATCCCCTGTTCTCATTTTCCTTTGATAAGCACTGATGTTCAAAATCAGTGTTGTATCCACTGCTGAGCTATCTACTGATAGTTAAAAGCATCCACTGTTCTCCATTATCATTACAACTACTGTCTTCACCAGTTGTTTTCACAAAATGTACTGTTCAAAAGTACTGTCCTTCATTTCGCCAGGGGATGGCATGCGGACAATACATAGTGGTCAGACCTTTTGTAACCGCTGCCACGTCAGCATTCACTTTTCCTCTATAAAACCCCCTTTTCAAAGCCCAAATAGGGTTTCACTGTCGAATTGAATTCTTAAAAAATTCTCTTCTCAAAGCAGTTTCCAATCCATTCCATCAAATTTCTTCACAAACTCATTTTCGATCCTCATCTTCAAAATGACAAAATCGAAATCATCCGCAAAATCTTCCAAAGGGGCCTCTCAAAAGGCTACCCCCACAGAAATCCCACACAAACCGTCTCATAATATGCCGGGTCTTCTCACAAAACCCGGCAACATCGATACATTTGATCCATCCTCGACATGATCAACGCGTCAAAGTACAAAACTTTGTTAACCGTTGATGCACCCATTTACCTGCAAACTCAGGGGGAGTTTTGGAAAAATTGTACCCTTGAAAAACAAGGTGAAAATGTCATAGCCATTAACTCCACTCTGCAGAAAAAGGCAGTTCAAATAACACCGCAATCCATATCTGAGGTCTTTCAGCTCGCTGATTAGGAAGGTAAAGATTCTTTCCCTAAAAACGAGTTAAAAATTGACTTCATTGAGAGAGGGTATGCAGACACAATGATGAAGAGGGATACCTTACAAAAAGGTTTCTTCCCTCCTGCAACAAGATTTTTATTCCATACCCTTCTCATGTGTGATTCAAATAAAACCACTTGTTTTAATGAAATACCAATGAAAATTCAAAACTTGGGATATGTTATTTTACAAGAAGAAAATTTCAACTATTCCAAGGTAATTTTCAATGATTTGGTTAAAAATGTTGAAACAAAATCATTCTTACTGTTTCCAAGATTTTTAAGTTATTATTTTGAGAAAAAATTCAGTAAGGATGATATTGCGGTAATAAACCAAGGTGACTCTTTTCAGATAAACAGCTTAACTGCTGAAACTTTTACAAGAATGTCAACACCTTGCAAAACACAAGCAGAGGTGCCTGAGCAGACTTTAGCAGCAAACACTGCTCCTCAGGCATCTGCTGCTGAGCCCACTGCTCAAGGTGATCAAGGTAGCAAAACAACTGCCTTGAAACCCACACCTACAATCACCAAAAAGCCAAAGAAAAAGAAAAATCAAAAACCCCCAAAACCTACCAAAAAGGCATCTCTGGAGGATGAGATACCAGAGCAACTGCCTGTGATAACACAAAAGTCACAACAAACCACTGCTGCTTCTTCCTCACAGCAGTTGGTAAAAATATCTCAACCCATACCTGAAACTCCTCCTGTCTCTTCACAAAAAGAACAGGTTGTACAAATAGGGTCACCACATCATGATGCTCTGGAAGCACTCGTTTCCATCATCCACAGCCCAATGCCCGGGGCAATTCCGCTTTCTAAACCTATCTTCACATCCCCAATTCCACCTAATACCAAACTACTGTTGGATGCAATTGATCTGAACCTGGCACAAACCAGTCCTTCTCAATCACCTCTCCATGAGAATATACCTCAACAACAGACTGGGCCTGATGTATCAATCTTTGCTAACCCACCAACACAACCTGAGGAGGTTACACCCCTTGAGTTACAAGTAACTCTTGGTGGTAATCCAAGTGAAGCAGCCACTACAAGTGTTGAACCTACAGGTTTACACTTGGACAGTGGTTACATCAATAAGACTTCCTTGGAGGCAATTCCTTCCATAACACCTCTGTTATCTGCTAGTGAGTTTGTATTAACCACTGGTTCCATCAAAAGATTATCAAGTGTTGAAGGAAGAAGACCCCAGTACCAAGAAAAAGGGGCATCAGTTGTTGATGTTTGGAGTACACTCCCTACCTTAACATCTGATAAAACCACTGCTAGTGGGAAATCAGATGATCCCATTAAATTGGGTGATGGTTTAAAATACCAGGAATTGACGGAAAGAGTTGAAAAACTAGATACATCTGTTGTAGAAATCAAAGAAATGCTGCAACAGTTGTTAACAGTTCAAATGGTACCATCCACTGCTGTTCCACCTCAAACACCTGTTCCACCATCAGCAGATGTTACAAATGAGCTCTGGAATCTTTTTCAACCATTTCTCCACCAACAACAACAGATGGCTGAGCAGCAGCATGAAAAACATGTTCAAGAGCTCAGAGAAGCAATGGAGTCCAGTTTCAAAACCACACAAGCAGACATCAAGGCTCTAAAAACGCATCTGTTGGCAACCACTGGCACTGCTCCTCCAACAGTTCTGTTCATCGATGAAATCCCCTCAGATAATGCCAAAAAGGGGGAGAAAATGAAGATAAAGAAAGGGATTGATAATGGGGTGTATCTTGAACCAGAAAAGGATGCAATGCTTAGAAAAATTCCCTTGCCAGATGGTAGCAAGAAGGTTGATGTTACCCAGAATGCACTTGATGATGGTGTCATAAGTGTAAAAAGGGATAGAGCGGCAAAGGATTTATCAAGGTGGAATGAGGAGAAGAGAGTTTCATGGAGCTGAATGAGCAGGGTTGTTCTGGTGAAAAGGATGATCAAAATCCTGTTCCAAAAAGAAATCTTACTAGAAAAGTAAGGAAACCCAAATCCACACCATCCAGCCTTCCTAAGCATACTTCCAAACCACCATCCAAAAGCCACCAACATCAAACCTCCACCCAAACAGCTGTTGCAACTTCTATTGTACCAACATCTGCTGGTACTTCAGTTGTTACAACAACTGCTTTTACTACAACACACACCACTTCAACACACACCACTACCACTGCCCTATCAACATCATTTCCTGCCATAAAGCAGAAGACAGCGGATGTTAAAACATCTGTTGTAATGGCAACAGTGGTTGAAACACCAGTTGTTTCAACAACTGTTAGTCAGCCACAAACCACTGCCACTCAAACCACCTCCACTATTCCACCCAAAACATCATCTGCCTCTCCTAAAATAAAAAGGAGAAGGATTATCATACAGATGATGATTCTCCATCACCACCACCAACAGCTTCAAAATCCCAAGCACTTGTCACAATTCCAAAACCCATTCCTCTCTCTTCAGCTCAAATCCAAAAGCCATTACCTCCTGCAGGTGTTATATTCCCTTTGGAACTTATAGCAGTTAGGGAAGAGATCAAATCTTTCTATTATGAGGATGACCCTGCCAAAAGGAGTTTGCCATCGATTGAAGGATATCCCAGGCCAAAAAATATTGAAGAATATTTGAAAATCAAAGCCAAGCAGGCAGAGGATATCTCAATCAAAAATAAACATGGGAAATCTGATAGAGAATTTCAACAAAACTATCAGTTTCTACTCACACAGGTCAGATCTATGGAGCAGTTTGCCAAAAATGTATGTCAGCAAATTTCTGAAAGGGCAGATGAGTCCTTGAGAAAAGACTACATTGAAAACATCATGACCTACAAGAAATACAAGGGGGAGAAATACATGTACAAAAACTGGACCATTCCTGAGCTTGAAAAAGAAGTAGCCAGGATTCATGAAATGATCAAAAATAAGGTCAAGCAGTCTCCCCCTGAAAAATTCAAACAATTTGAAGCTGACAAGGCCTTAGAGTTGAAGAGAATGAAAGAGGAGCTGGTAACAGCTGATTATGGGTCTAAGAATTCTGTGTCAAAGTGGGGAGAAGCTAGGGTCAGGGCCACCTATAAAAGGTTGGAGGAGCTCAGGAAGAAAGATCCAACAGCTCCACAAAAACCTGACTACTCCAAAGCAGAGGTTTCAAAAAGACTACCAAAGCTGCAAGCCAAAAGAACCACTGCTCCTACTGGTGTTGCCATCTACAAAAGAAGGAGTCAAAACCAGTTGGGTGCTGAAACAGTTCAAGATCTAATTGCTAGTAATAACCTTGTAAAAGAGGGAATTATGTTAATGATGAAAGAAGAATCTGAACTGGAACAATCTGCAAGTACTGCTCAGCCAGTCATGAATAGGCCAGCATCACCAAACTCCTCATCAAATAAAAATCTCCCAAGAAACCCATCAGGCTCAAAAGTACTAAAGTGGAAAACTGATAAACAGATCTACGTACTGACTGTGTTCAGGTCTGATGGCGAAGTGAAGAAACTAACAAGGGAACAAGCTCTTGGCCTGAGTCTTGAAGATTTGCAGGATCTCCTTGATCTTCCGCTTAGCAGGGATGATGATGGTACAGATGCCTTAACTTTTGAATTGCAATTCGAAGGGCAAATAAGGGAATTGTTGATGAGGCAATAAAGATCTACAATAATGAAGAGTTTTGGCATTATCTGTTCCAGGGGGAGATTGTTGGGATTGAACCCTGCCAAAGGAACAGATAATAAAAGCCAAAACTGGATCAGAGCAGTGGATCCAGAATAAGCAGATGTTTGGTTGCAAGTCTCTCCCCTTGAAAGTGGTTTCAACATCTGCTGACCTCCTATCTGCTGATCATGCAAATTGCTGACCTACAACTGCTGATCAAGTCAAAGTCTGACTGAAGAACTAAAGCTCTGCTGCTCAATCTACTGCCTTGTTTCAAGCACTGCTGATCATGACAAATACTGCTGGGTTCATAGCAGTGGAAGGATGCAGTAGCAGTTTATGCTTACTTTATGTATTGAATTGTAACATCAGTAGTTAGCATAGCAGTGTTTGTATAGATCAGAGGTTAGAGTTTGTTAGGAGGTTAGATGTCACTTTCATGGAGACGTCAGCTTAGATGCTCAGTGGTTTGCAAGTGCCTATAAATAGAACAGTACTCTGTACTGTTCTGTTTAGCTCTTTTCACCATCTTCTTCCTGCACGAACAAACACTGAGCTCGGGCTGAGGGGGAGTTTGCGAATCATACATGCATTGTAATCAGAGTTTAAAAATAAATTTAATCATTTGATTTTGTGTTGAAAATGTATGATTGAAAGCATTTCTTCTATTTGATTGTGAAAAGTTTGCTTCCATTTAAATTCCGTTGCACTACTCTTTCATTTGTTCATCTAAATTCAGACACAAATCACAATCAATCCAAACTCAGATCCTAACATTTTGTTTGTGCAGGTTCATGACTTGTAATTGAAAGAAGTGTTTAACAAAATGTAGTCATGAACCTTGTAAAATGTTTTCCTTTATGAAATCATGTGAAAATCGATATGAAAATCAAATGATAATAAAAGGATAATGCATGGTTAAATGAATAACCAAGTATAAATGAAATTTGTATAAAATGTGAAATTTGTAAAACAATGTCATGTATTTGTATAAAATGTTTCATGTCCATGTCAAGTGGTTTACATAACACAACGATGTGTAACACAATAAAAGCACTTATATATAGGAAGTACCAGCGGCGTATCCACCATGCTTTTATCATATAACACATAGTCCTGTTACATAAATCACTTATCAATAACCAACCAAAATGTCATGTTTAATGTCAAAATGTTCATGCGTAAACCATGTTCAAGGTCATGTGAGAAATGTATCATGTAATAACCAAATGAAATGCATAGCAAGTAGCAAGTACCTACTCAAACTATGTGATGATGTCAATGTGAAACAAATGTCATGTATGGTGAATAACAAGTAATTATTCAACCCCATAGAAAAATGTACAAAACAATGTTTTTGAATAAACCTAAGTTTAAATAAAATGTTATGTTTTGCAGAAAACAATGCTTTATGATTACAAACATTTATGCAGTAATGTTAATCGCATAAATTCAAGCCTTGCGACTGTGGCGACAAACCTTTAAACAAATTAAAGGTTCAACTAAGTTATGTAGTCGGATTCTGTCACTCCCAACTTCCAAACAAACCTAGGAAGTCGGAACGGGAGTTGTCAATTCCTATGGTACCATTACATACTACCGAGCGGCGTGATCAATGTTAATGAATGTATTATTGTCCCGATTAAACACACAAAATGTCATAACCAATGTAAGCATGCTATAAAAACCATGTACTAGGTATGCTAAGTAAACATGCCTAGTAGAAATGTCCATGTAAAACAATGTGCTAGCATGCTCAGTAAACATACATAGCAGAAATGTCATGTAAAACAATGTGTACATATGCTAAGTAAACATATGCAATAAATGTGTAATAAATCAATGTGTTAGCATGCTTAACATACATAGCAAAACATAATTGAAAACATGTACTAGATATTTACTAGCTGAAACTAGCATGTTTATGTCATAAAAGCATGAAATGCACAAAAGTAACACGTATGTACATGTGTATCACCCCAAAGTATTTGAAAACGGTAAAAGAGGGGAACTATGTACTCACTTGGGATTGCCTAATAGTCTTGAGAATAAGACCAAATAAGGCTTCAAGGATCACGAAATCAACCGGCACCTAGTATAGGTAACTATGTTAATAATCGGATCCTAAATCAGAAGATAGGATAGAATCAAGTTCTATAAATCAAATGAGTATTTGAACTCATATGGTATGATTTAATAGTCCAAACATTCTGATTTGGAAGTCTACCTAAGTGCTCTTGACCCGTTTCGACACATTATGGTAACATAAGCCACTATAATGCGTTGTTTGCGTAAAACTATGTTCGGATGGTTATCTATGTGCTATGTCAAGTCTTACATGCCCAATTATCCCTAAACATGTTACTAAATCAGATAATATGTCAAAAAGTTGATCACATATTCAAAATACGGATTTATGCTTCAAAAGGGCATTTTGGTCATTTCCTATGGGCATACAAGCTAACTAGCAAATGACTGACCAATCCTATGTGATCATAAGGTATAACCTCAGAGGTTATTCCCTATGCAACTATGATCACTAAGCAAGCTTGGTCGGATCCTAATGATCGACCAAACGGGTCGGGTTCGAAAGTCTAAGCGGTTGTTTAGACCGCTTACCTTACGACCCTAAACAAGCACTAAACTAATAGTGACGAGTTAAACATGTCAAAACATGTTTAACCTACTGATTTGGTATCAAAACAAAGTGTTTTGATACCTAAAAGTAGTTCCGTGGCAAAATGCGTGCTAAAACGCATTTTGACCGAAACTTTGACTCGTCACTACGCCTAGTTAACGTGGTAATCAGTAGGTATAATCACTAAGGATTATAACCATCGTGATTACAATCACGTTGCAAAGTTCAACCGAACTATGCGTTGACCATTGACTGGTCAAACTGAAAGTCAAACACTGTTTGACTTTTTAAACTAGTAAGCAATAAAAGAATGAAGGAATGCTCACTAAAGGTCCTTGCTATCTTTTCTACAAAGAATAAGTTCCCAAATCAGATGAGAAAGCTCCCCAAAGCAGATGTAGAGGAGAAATGAGAAGAATGAGCAAGGAAAAGAGTTGATGGACCTTGCTATTTATACTTGAAGGGAGTTCATAGGATCAATACATGTGTTTGTGTGGTCAAGAAGCAAGAAATCCTAGCCATACAAGTGTTAGAGGCCAGCTAATTTGCTTGGAGAGGTGTTAACTTGGCTGCCACACCAAGAACTTGCAAGAACAGCCCCTAAAGTATCAAACAGATTGCAAAAATTGATTTTTGGTCGCTGGGCATGCCTTATGGACCGTAAGGACATGTGCATACGGTCCGTAACCTACTTGCAGACTAGCAACTTTCAAAAATTGACAATTTAGTCCCTGCACTTGAGAAACTTGATTTTTGATGCATTTTTGACACGTTTAAGCCCCGTTAACCCCATTTCAAAGCTCTAAAATGAAGTTAAAGTATAGGGAACTTAAAATATGCTCAAAAATATGTCGGATGTTGGTTCGTTTGGCCGTACGGTTGCGTTGTTCGGCTAATTATGACGGAAATCGTAACGGGCGCGAAAATGATCCAAATTGCCAAACGAATGGAATTTTTGCATGCCGATCACTATAATAAAAATATTTTAGTGTGTACAAAAATTTTGGATTTCCAGATGTGGTCAGAATGTAAGATATACGCGAAAATGCAAACTTACACCGTTTTTGACACTTTTAGTCCCTGTAAGATCATATAAGCATGTTTTCGCACACCGAACCTCTATATTATTAAAGTTTTATAGATATTAAAGTAAATTTTTGTATTTAGAGGCTCATATCCAAACCTCTATATTATTATTGTGAGTGTGTATAAAAGATAAAGAAATAATAAAATAAGTTACTGTGAGTATGATAGAGATATAGATAGAGTATTTCATGTGGGAAAGTTTTGAAAAGTAAACATAATTTAGAGAAAATGTGTTTTAATTAAATTATATAAATGGAGATAGAGACTCCAATGTGAATGCTCTTAGCTGTCAAAAAAGGCTCTATTTTTTTTTAGTTTAGTAATCTTTAGCAACTAGCACATTTTTAGATATTTGTTAAGTGGTGCATTCGACTACAAGTTTTCATTAGTCATTGTCTATTTTTTATGTACAAACACGACCTATATAAAACAATTTTAGCATAAACTCATATAGATCAGAGAATAACCTTTCTTTGTTTTCTAAAAATCAAACAATCGACACACTTCCTTTGCCTTTCCTCGTATACCATAAACCTGTTTTAGGGAATACATACTTCATTAAAATAAATACGTTAAAGGAAATCAATACTAACACAAGGACACTTTTGCGAAATATCAAGAGAATTTTACACAAAACCTAGCAACTTTTGTGCCTGGCCAATTGTTTTGACGACTAATCACACAATTACATGAGTCATAATTGGTAGAAATCTTGCCAACTTCTGCCTACGTTTCACAGTTTATGTCATGTGTTTTATTAATGTGATTGGTCATCCATTTATCTAAATTGAGGAGTTGTTGAATCCAGTGGCGGACCCAGAAATTTTTTCCTGGGAGTGCGGAATATTTTTAAAGATTTTAGACCCCTAGCTGTATAAAAATATCGGTTCATAGCGGGTCGGGTCAGATCATGTAAGACAAAAGAACATTAAACTAAAATTTACAAATCATCAAAAACACGTCAAACGTCATTACAAATTACAAACATATTTAAAATTGTGCCCTACAGGTTTTTTTTGATATATATCCAAAATATCATCTAAAGATACTAAACACGCCATAAGTTCATTATATTCTTACTCATTGTTCCTAACAGATATAATTTGCTCCATTAGTTCATACAACAACACTAAACAGTTAAACAAAATAACAATCATGTTCAACCATAGCCCATAACTTTCAATTATATTTTTAAACATTCAAGCCTTAATATTAAATGTTGATTACTTGTAACTAGTCATTTAAACAAACAAAGCTATAGATAAAACAACAAAGTCATTTAACTACAAGTCTAGAACAACAACAAAAAATTAAAAAAAAATATAAAAAGATTAAACCCTTACACATCTATATTTTCTCCTAATCATCACATAAAACAAAATAAATAAATAAATAAACCATACTAGTTCTATATTGGAATTCTGACGTAATATGGGTCGGTCCAACCGGAATTTTGTTTTTTCTGGTAAAAAAAGCCACCAGGTCGTGAGCAGTGGCGTCAAGTCACTGGGAGTTTTTTTGGGGGCATGATTTGGAAATGGAATGGGTGGATAGGTTTGGGTTATTTTATTTAGTTCAAATTTCTTTAGGTTGGGTTTGGGCTTGTGTTAATAAAAGTTGATTGCAGATTGGGCTTTGATTGGATTAAATAATTAAGTGAATAAGTGGTTAATAATTATTTTTTTTCTAAGTGGGGCGGTTGAAATTTTTCAAGGGGCGCGGGTAAAAAATTCCAAGGGGTGCGGTCGGGATTTCCGGCGAAAAATAACACTAAAAATATTTTTTTCATGGGGTGTGCCTGCCCACCCTTAGCTTAATGTGGGTACGCCCCTGGTTGAATCATAAAAAGAACTAGTCAGTCAAAACTAAATAACTGATCAGTTGGGCTTCACAGAGAATAAAGATTCAAATTAAGTGTGAAAGAACTGCCCTTCCCAATGAAATGACTGATGAAGACATAAGACTTGTCGGATAAAAAAATTGTTGAAAATAATAACAATTGCTAATGTGAATAACTGTTGTTGAAGGAACAATCGTTGCTAATAGACAATACTTGTTTTGTAGGACAAAAGTTTTAGTTTAATGTAACAATCTTTAATGTAAACACTGGTTTGTAAGATTACTATTTATTTTATAACAATAACTCAGTTAGTTATTTTGATTGTTAGAGCACCCATAATTGTCACACCCCAACCGATTGCGGAAACATCGGGGCGCGACACTGAGCGAAACAGATTGTTCAAGAGAAATTCCATTACAACTAATTTACCAGATAGTTTAAATATCACGTCCATACCATAACCCATCAAGTAACAATGTTATTACAGACGGGGAAGGTTCATTTGAGAAGAAATTTAATATGAGAAGAAAAAGAAGAAATGGCATATGAGTAAAATACTATTTCATTTATAACTCACATCATTAATTTTTCTCTCTTTAATTAATTAATTAGTCATTAATTATCCTACATATAATCTACAAAACCTACACATATCAAAATTTTCCTACATATACCCTACACATTATAGAATTTTAACTTACACAGTCGAAATTTATCCTACACATCTCGAAATATATCCTACACAACTCGTAATTTATCCTACACAACTAGTAATTTATTCTACACTTTAAATCAAGTTGTTTTTTTTTTTTTAATTTGGAAAAGGTATATATTTTGAAAAGGAGTTACAAAATTAATTTAGTTAGTTATTAAAGGGAAGAATACAAATTAATAATTTATGTAAGTTTACAAATATACCCTTATATTAAAATTAAATGCAAATATTAAATGAAGTAAAATAAAGCATTCTTATTGGTTGAAACTTCTTCTTTTTTCTTCTTACAAAAAAACTCTTCTCATTTGAACTCTCCTCTATTACAGACTTCGATATCTCAAAAACAATAAACATGTTCCGACAACTCAGATTTAAATAAGTACAAACAACTATTTGTTGGTAACTAAGACTCTTTCCTAGCCTTGATTTCCAAGAAAATAGACACCTTAAGCACCTGTCACATATGTTAAAATAAAAGTCAATACACATAGTGTAAAGGCGAGTATACAAGTTTGATAATAGAATATAGAGTTTGAAATAGTTTACCCATAACCAGCATGTACACAGAGGAAAACGAAGCATGTTAGTTATCGACATGAACCTATCGATACCAATGACTGCGGGTTGACTGCCCAAGGCAGTTCGTAATACATGATCACCACTGTAATCCATGCAAATAATTGTCCTTAACAACCCCCGTGTGAACGGGTGCTGAGTCCAAACTATAGTACTATCGTTGCTAAGGCAGTTAGACAGCATTCCATGTGTAAACATAACAACAACCATTCATTAAATCACGTATAACACGCGGTATCGGTTAGCGTTAAAATTATTGCGTAGTGTGTTTGATTGTGATTTAGAATAAGTAACGTATGTAACACCCAAAAGTGCGAAAGCAAAAAGGGATCGAGTATACTCACAACGGTTGATGGATTGAAGGGAGCGCTTAGAGAGTAGGGTTAGCCTGATAAGAATGATAGCATAACGATAAGAGATGCGTAAGACGATACAACGTGTGAGTGGATCGGACAGCAGTTCGATCGGATGGTAATCCGATCGGACGGCCGGTCGTGTGGATGGCAATCCGTTCGGACAGTGATCCGGTCGGATGGTAGTCCGGTTGGATGATTGTTCGAGTGGATTGTTTCTTCCTTTGAGAAGGATGTGTTTGTGTATGATGGTTTGACCTTTGGAAGTTTTTGTTGTAGCATTTGAAAACATTGAAGTATCTCTACCCTTCAGGTCGGTCGATTGGACGGTCGTCCAATCGGACGGCAATCCGACAGGTTGACACTTCAGTGATAACAAGTTCACAGCAGGTTGTCACTCGATCGGATAACAGTCCGGTCGGGTGGCATCCTTAGTGCATTGAACATGTTTTGAAAATCGTTTAAGTGTTAAAGTCAAGTATCTCATGATCCGAAGAGTAATCCGGTTGGATGGTAGTCCGGTCGGATACCAATTCGTTCAATACTCAACTTCAGATAAAGTTGGTTGAGTATGGGACCCAAGGTGTAAGCCGTTCGGATGGCCAGTCGCTCGGGTGGCTGTCCGTTCGGTCAGAGAGTTGCCAAAAGTAGAAAGAATGAAAGTGACATGGGTATTTATAGGATTCCAAAAGAGGAAAGGGTGGGTCGGTCGGACGATATCTCACCTGGGTGACAGCCCGGTCGGATGGCATCTCGACCGGATGGCAGACCGGTCGGATGGCAATCCGGTTGGCTGGCATCTGGTTTGGGTATGCGGTGCGACGATTTTTGATATTTCGATTTCGATTTCGAGCGATGCGAATACGATAGAGTTTCCTATTCAAATTACTTTTAATCCCAACTATTCATATCGCGCACTGTCTCTTCTCCACTAATTATCATAGTTTGATTTCGATTGAGTTCGATTGCGGTTCGATTAATTACCACACATAAAAAATAAACATGCACAAGTAACACATATGGCACACACACACGTATAACAATCACCAAAAATGCGTAATTCAAGTTGCGAGCGCGATTGCAATAAGTGATAAGGCGATTAAACATGCGATTAATAGCGAAATTATTTCGATTATTAGTAGATACTCCACATAATACAACCAACGTAAACGATAAATCAGACTAACTATAAGTCAAAGAAGTCCAGACAGGAATTGAGCAAGGAGAGACAGATTGCAGTTAGCGATCTTTTCTTCCTTTGACTTCAATCTTGACTTTGACTTTGACTTTCGAAGCACGGGGTGTTACAGCCTCCCCTTCTTTAGGGAATTTCTTCCCGAAATTAGGCTGAAGCCGTAACAAACAACTGCGGGTACTTCGCCTTCATGTCGCTTTCGAGTTCCCAAGTGAACTCTGCGCCTCGTTTGCCCTCCCATCGGACTTTCACAATAGGAATGCGCGAGCGTCTGAGCTGCTTGGTTTGACGATCCATGATTTCGACAGGCTTCTCCACGAAGTGTAGTGTTTCGTTTATTTGGAGGTCGTCGAGGGGTACAATTAAATCATGCTCAGATAGGCACTTTCGGAGGTTCGACACATGGAAAGCCGGGTGGACGTTACTAAGTTCCTCCGGTAGTTCGAGTCTGTAGGCGACTTTTCTGATCCTTTCCAGAATCTTAAAAGGTCCAACGTATCGAGGCGCTAGTTTCCCTTTCTTGCCGAATCTGACCACACCCTTCCAAGGTGATACCTTTAGGAGTACGCAGTCGCCAATGTCAAATTCAATGGGCTTGCGTCGTTTATCGGCGTAATTTTTCTGTATACTTCGAGCTTTCAACAAGTTGTCTCGAATTTGGAGGACTTTGTCAGTCGTTTCTTGTAATAGCTCAGGACCGGTTAATTGCGAGTGACCGATCTCGTGCCATACAATAGGTGATTGACATCTTCTTCCGTATAAGGCCTCGAATGGTGCCATTTGTATGCTGGTATGATAACTGTTGTTATACGAGAATTCAACTAACGGTAGATATTTATCCCAATTACCACCGAAATCTAAGACACACGAACGGAGCATGTCTTCAAGAGTATGGATCGTTCTTTCCGTCTGGCCGTCAGTTTGAGGGTGGAATGCGGTACTTAAGTTAAGCGTAGTACCGAGGGCCGCTTGAAATGTTTCCCACAATCGCGAGGTAAACTGAGTATCACGGTCAGAGATGATGTCGCGAGGCGTACCATGATTACAAATGATCTCATCGGTGTAGATTCGGGCTTATCGTTCTACCTTGTAGTCTTCCCGTATTGGGAAAAAAAGTGAGCAGATTTGGT
The DNA here is from genome assembly GCF_002127325.2 of Helianthus annuus. NCBI lineage: Eukaryota > Viridiplantae > Streptophyta > Magnoliopsida > Asterales > Asteraceae > Helianthus > Helianthus annuus. The sequence continues at coordinate 55,717,026 of NC_035446.2, forward strand.
CAAACAATCAACGACAACCCAAATGCTGTCGTGAGCTGATGACGTGTGTGGAAGCTTGGTTATGAAGTCCATAGCTATACTCTCCCACTTCCACATAGGGATCGATGGTTGTTCGAGTAAGCCAAAGGGTCTTTGGTGTTCAGCCTTGACCCTTGCACAAGTCAGGCATTTCCCAACGTAGAGAGCAATATCCCTTTTCATGCCCGGCCACCAGTACTTGTAGCGAAGATCCTGGTACATTTTGTCGGCACCGGGATGAATAGAATATCGGGATTTGTGGGCTTCGTCCATCAAAATCTGTCGCAATTCGGTCCGCTTAGGGATCCACATTCGGTCTAGAAAATGGAAGATCTCGTTTGATTTACTTACAAGTTGAGCTCCATCGTGATAGATTCTTTCCTTCTTTAGAGTACGTTCATTGAAACAGGCGTGCTGAGCTTCGCGGATGAGGGTTTTGAGATTGTGTTGGGCTTGGGTATTACGAATGCTGAGCAAATAACTCCGTCTGCTGAGAGCGTTGGACTTCAGACGGGTTCTTAGGCGTAATCCAAATCTTAACGGCTTCAATCTTCGCGGGATCGGCATAGAGTTGATTCCCCTCGAGTAGCCCGAGAACCAAACGTAGATGTTGCGCGTGTCACACCCTGGCTTTGCGGAAGCGTGGTTAATTTGGTGTGACTTCTTAATACCATAGCTTAATCACAACAAAGCTATATGAATTAAAAACATGCAAGATCATCCATTGATAATAAAAATATAAAACATTGTCTTAACGGGTTAACACCCAACAACCATAACTTGTCTAAACATTACAAATGCAAACTTAAAGTAAACATGGTTCAGGGACTGTGACTTGTCCAGGAAAGAGTCACAAGCCTCGAACCCTGGATGACCTCGGGCCTAATGCAGCGGAAAACAAGCCATACCGCGCCAGATCGTTAGTTTCCTGAAATACATGTAAGTTGAAAAATCAACAATAATGTTGAGCGAGTTCATGCGAACGTGAGTAAATAAACCTTTATCTTTATCAAAAACCTGGTATGTAGCAAATAAGGAAAAAGAGATCACCAATGGTTTGCAAGGCCATTGATATGTGTGAAGTGCAAGTAGGGATGACTCAAACCTAGCGGATTTATGCGTCGGGCACTAAGTCACCCCGAGGTCCGTTATGCTGGACCTGGGGCTGGGCTCGCTACACCCAGATAGATCTACCGCTCCTGTCCCTCGGTCCTACTACGAGGATTAATGGCCTCAAGTTGTGCCTACCCACTCACATGATCTGAGTAACAAACCTCCTTACGCTAACCATACCATGTATAAACATATTCATAATCATAGTAACATGTATTTCACCCCCGCAGTTTATAAAACTGAAAACAGTTAAGAGAAAAGGGGGACATGAACTCACAGTGAGTGCGTCACAATACCAAGTAATCCAAATATCCAACTTATATAAAACATGATTTTCTCGACACTTGGTTCTACGAATGTACCACTTGTACATACGTAGATCGGCTCGTTTTAAATACTATTTTTCATATCAAAACACTTTTACACAAGTTCATGTTTCCCGTGTGGTGGAGTTTCACCTTTTAACCCTTGTACAAAAGAAACAAGTGTATGTCAAGATTCGGGATCTTAACAAAGTCGGGTTAAACGATGATAAGAGCCACCACATCGTAGATCGGGTCTCTACAACCAACATATTCGAATACTACGACTTTTACACGCGTTATATGCTTTTAACCAACAATATTCGAGTTTTTGTAGACTTTTTAGATTCAAAAGATGGGTTACCGACTTTTAACCGTTAAAAATCCTTTTAACCACTTTAGATACGATCAAGAGCGAGTTTTAAATGTTATACCTCTAGCTCGGGGCTAGGGAAGATCTTTGGCGAAAATGGCGTGGATAAAAGCAAATGAACGTGGTCCTCCAACTTCCGCTTGCTTCAAGCTTCCTCGTACGTGATCCCCGACACTTGTATGAGCTTGGAACTTGCAAGACGAAAACCGAAACGGATGGATGGCTTGGGGGTGCTCTCGGCCGAGAACCCAAGAGAGAGGGAGAGAGTGTGTTGGTTGGTGAATGTGTGATTTTTGTGTGGAGTGTGTGTGTGTTTATATAGAGAATTTTAGCGCTATCGTCCATCGGTTTCATGCTCTAGATATCCACGAACCCAAATAAAATAATAAAAAGTGTACTCCCCTTGTCCTTTCTAGTTGGCCGATCCCATTAGGGGGGGGGGTATCCGGTTGGGTCTTGATCGTTCAGTTAGAGTTTAGTTTGGTTAAGTCGGTTAACTTTAGGGATTAACCCCGTTAGTTGTTTAATGCGTTGTAAAGCGGGTGTTAGGGTAATCAGGGACCCTAACTGGCTCAGAAAATTACCAATAATATTTCTGGCAATATTTTTATGTTCCGGGTATAGTCCGGTTGTTCGGTTGGATAGTAATCCGTTAAAGTGCTTAAATAATCCTTTAAGCGTCGTAAATAATATTTTTAGCGACACAATTTATTCTGCAAAGTGTTAGGAATAACTCCTCGTATTTTGGCACTTTATTAGTTAGCTAGAAGCTAGTATGTAAATAAAAATGCTGTGTCTTGTGCTTAGAATACGTTTTAGGCACATCCAATCTCTATATCTTATTCCTAGAGACGCGATTATACAACCCTTGTATCCCTACACACTCTATGGGTGTAGTAAAATATTTTTGGCTCATACAGGCCTTTAGAGGCAGTGTTTGCCTGATGCTGGCTATATCAGCATGTCAAATAGGTTATCCGTTCAAATGCTACTGTGCTTTTGTGCATCATGTTTGTCACTAATGTTCAGTAAATAAATAATGTAGTGACAGGAAATCAAAGTATGATGCAGATATGTACAAGTATCAACAATCAAGTAGCAGTTTATCATAAATCTCAGTTAAGCACAGTAATTAGGCAACAATTAATAGTTAATTAAGTCGTACGGATACCTGGTTTAGTGAGGGTTGTCACATTCTCCCCCCGTTAAATAAATTTCGTCCCGAAATTTTAAATTCTGCTTGTGGAAGCAGGGTTCTCAGGAAATAAGTGGGGGTATTTCTCCTTCATTCGGTCTTCACGCTCCCAGGTGAACTCAGGACCATGTCTAGCATTCCAGCGAACTTTGACGAGCTTGACACTGCTCCGGCGGGTCTTGTTGACTTTCCAATCCGTGACCTCGACAGGTTCTTCAACGAAGTGGAGCGTGTCGTCTATATGAATTTCGTCGGTAGGAATGGCAACGTTAACTTGAGTTGGACTTCTCTTCAGATTGGATACATGAAATGTATCGTGAACATTATTCAGTTCGGCAGGTAGATCCAACTTGTATGCTACAGTCCCAATTCTTTCCAAAACCTTGAAAGGACCAATGTAGCGCGGATTCAACTTCCCACGTTTCCCAAATCGTGCCACACCCTTCCAGGGTGATACCTTCAACAAAACCATATCCCCAACCTCAAACTCCTGAGGTTTCCTTTTCAGATCTGCGTAGGTCTTCTGACGGTCACGAGCCGCACTAATGCGATCTCGGATTTGCGCAATCTTATCTGTAGTTTCCTGAACTACGTCGGGACCTACCAATTGTCTATCACCTGCGTCAGACCAACAGAGCGGCGACCTGCACTTGCGCCCATATAACGCTTCGAATGGCGCGGCACCGATACTGGTGTGGTAGCTGTTGTTGTATGAAAATTCAACCAGGGGTAAATGCTTATCCCAGCTACCGCCTAAATCCATCACACATGCTCTCAGCATGTCCTCCAACGTCTGAATTGTCCGCTCACTTTGGCCGTCGGTCTGCGGGTGAAAAGTTGTGCTCATATTCAGCTTTGAGCCAAAAGCTTCCTGGAAGGATTGCCATATCCTCGATACGAACCTCCTATCTCTATCAGAAATAATCGAGAGAGGTACTCCATGGCGTGTAACAATCTCTCTCATGTAGATTTCAGCCAATTTGCTTGTATTATCCTTCTCGCGGATAGGTAAGAAGTGTGCTGACTTTGTTAAGCGATCCACTATCACCCAGATAGTGTCATGGCCTCTTGGCGTCCTTGGCAACTTCGTAATAAAATCCATGGAGATTTCTTCCCACTTCCACTGGGGAATTTTTGGTTGCTGCAGAAGTCCTGAAGGCTTCTGGTATTCCGCCTTAACTTTGGCGCAAGTTAAACATTTGCTCACGTAAATGGCAACATCGCCCTTCATCCTAGGCCACCAGTAATAATCTTTAAGATCCTGGTACATCTTATCCGCTCCAGGGTGGATAGAGTATCGTGACTTGTGAGCTTCATCAAAAATAATCTCTCTTAAACCACCAAACAGAGGAACCCAAATCCTTTTCCCAAAACACAATGTTCCTTCCCTGTTTGGCACCAAAATCTTCTCCATCCCACGGAGATATTCTTCCTCAAGGTTTCCCTCCTTGAGAGCTTCCTTCTGTGCTGCACGAACGCGTGAGGAAAGGTCGGTTTGAATTATCATCTCCATAGCCCTAACCCTTATGGGCTTGACTCTCTCTTTACGACTTAGGGCATCAGCGACCACATTCGCCTTCCCTGGATGATACTTGATCTCGCAGTCGTAATCGTTCAACAACTCGACCCATCGTCTTTGCCTCATATTCAACTCCTTCTGGTTGAATATATGCTGGAGGCTCTTGTGATCTGTAAAGATTGTACACTTCGTACCGTAAAGGTAGTGTCTCCAGATCTTCAAAGCAAAAACCACTGCGCCTAGCTCCAGATCATGAGTGGTATAGTTCTTTTCGTGCACTTTCAGTTGGCGTGATGCGTAGGCGATAACCTTTTGACGTTGCATCAACACACAACCCAATCCTTGACGCGATGCGTCGCAGTATACCACGAAATCATCAGTACCTTCCGGTAGAGCTAAGATCGGCGCGTTACAAAGCTTATCCTTCAATGTCTGAAATGCCTCATCCTGTTTGATTCCCCAATCAAACTTCTTATCTTTTTGCGTGAGGAGCGTTAACGGTTGAGCGATCTTTGAAAAGTTCTCGATGAACCTTCGATAATAGCCAGCCAAACCCAAGAATTGCCGAATCTCGGTTGGCGTCTTTGGCGTTTCCCAATCTTTGATCGCCTCGATCTTGGTGGGATCCACGTGGATTCCATCTCCATTCACCACGTGCCCAAGGAATTGCACCTCACGTAGCCAAAACTCACACTTAGAGAACTTGGCGTACAGCTGTTCCTTCTTTAGCAGCTCCAGAATGGCTCTAAGATGCTGCTCGTGTTCAGCCTTTGTCTTCGAATAAATCAAAATGTCGTCGATGAATACGATCACGAACTTATCCAAGTACGGCTTACAAACTCGGTTCATCAAATCCATGAACACTGCAGGTGCGTTTGTCAAACCAAACGGCATAACGAGAAACTCGTAGTGTCCATATCGAGTTCTGAAGGCTGTCTTCGGGATACTCTCCTCCTGTATCCGTAGCTGATGGTATCCAGATCGAAGATCGATCTTTGAATAGAAGCTTGAACCTTGAAGCTGGTCGAACAGATCATCGATTCTTGGCAGGGGATACCTATTCTTGATCGTCAGCTTGTTCAACTCTCTGTAGTCGATGCACATACGGAAACTACCGTCCTTCTTCTTCACAAACAAAACTGGAGCTCCCCAAGGCGAGAAGCTTGGTCGGATAAAACCCTTGTCTAACAACTCTTGAAGTTGTGTTGACAGTTCTTGCATCTCAGACGGAGCAAGTCTGTAGGGTGCCTTAGCCACAGGCGCGGCGCCTGGAACTAAGTCGATGCGAAACTCCACTTGCCTTTGAGGTGGCAAGCCAGGCAAGTCTTCTGGAAAGACTTCTGGGTATTCCCTCACGACAGGGATGTCTTCGATCCTCGGCTCAGCAGCCTTCTTATCCACAATGTGTGCTAGAAAAGCAACACATCCTTTCCTCAAACACTTCCTTGCTTTCAGGCAGCTAATCATCCTTAACGGCGTCTCACGCTTCTCCCCATGAACAACAATGGTCTCACCATCATCAGTCGGGATACGAATAATCTTCTCGTGACAAACTATCTCGGCCTTGTTACTCGATAACCAATCCATCCCTACTACCACGTCGAAGCTTCCCAACTGGACTGGTAGTAGATCGAGAGCAAACTCACGCTCTCCCAGTTCGATTACGCAACCTCGAATCACCTCGTTAGCTTCTACTAACTTCCCATTTGCCAATTCAATCGAGTAAGGAATATCTAACTTACTAGCGGCTAAACCAAGCATGTTTCTAAATTCTAATGATACGAAGCTATAATCGGCACCAGTATCAAACAAAACGGATGCATAGCGTTGGTTTACAGGGAACGTACCAATGACAACGTTGGGATCCTGGCGCGCTTCCCTGGCTTCCATGTTAAATACTCTTCCGCGTGCCTGGTTTAATTCTGGGCAATTCCTCTTGAAATGCCCTTGATCTCCACAATTAAAACATCCGGGCCTCTGCCCGTTTCCACCATTGTTTCCAACTTGATGGTTTCCCTGGTTCCGATTCATGGCGCCTGCTTGGTTAGCATTATTGGCACGGTTTCCATCACCTCCCAGGCTTCCTTGTGGGCGGTTCCCAGCACCACCACGGTTGTTCCTATTCCCATTTCCTCCTTGGCCTCCCCGGCCAGCATTAGCCCAACAGAAATCCTTCGTATGACCAGTCTTCCCACAAACTCTCAGGCTGCAACGACCAGAGTGATGTTTTTGGCATGAGTTGCACTTGGGGTGTGCACCCATGTATCCCTTCCCTTTCTTCCTACCACCAGCCGTATCTTGAGCTGGCGCATTCGATTCTCCCTTCTTAGCCACCATCCCGATGCTTTGCTTGAAACTCGAAAACTTTCGCTTACTACCACCAGATGACTCCACATGAGTCTCCTTCTTCTTGGGCTCAACCTCATCAAACTTGTTCAACCGAATCGCCTCTTCGGTGAGAGCCACACTCAGATCAATGGCTTCTGTGATGGTTGCAGGTTTGGAAGAAGTCACCATGCTGATTATCTGAGGAGCCAATCCCCAGATGAAGCGTTCAATCCTTTTGAACTCCGGTGTAACCATGTAGGGTACCACGTGCGACAAATCGTGGAACCTCTGGACATACTCAGCTATCTTGGAGCCTTCCATCTTTAGGTGCCAGAATTCGGTCTCTAACCTCTGAATTTCAGCACGAGAACAGTACTTCTTGCGCATAAGTTCTTTCAACTCTGTCCAGGTCAGTGCGTAGGCTGCAGCTTCGCCAAGGGTCTGGACCTGTAGATTCCACCATGATAGGGCTCCATCCACAAATAGCCCTGAGATGTAAGTGACTTGCTGATCCACAGCGCACTTGCTCATGCGAAGTACGGACTCGGTCTTCTCAGCCCAGCGGACGAAGGCAACAGCACCACCTGTGCCGTCGAAGTTTATGGGCTTACAGTCCAAGAATTGTTTGTAGGTGCACCCTGCACATACATTACATCATAGGAACGGCATTAGCATCTGCTAAAGGAATCCATTTAGGCTATGGTATGTCTTAATGACTTAGGGTTACCATGAGGAGGATTTTGGTTGCCGTTGATGTTCGAGCTACTTCCGCTTGGTCCTCCTTGCGAGGCAGCATATTGAGCAATGGCGGCAGCAATAACTTGCTGTAATTCGTCCAGAGTAGTAGGCATCGGCTGAGGTTGTCGTCGTGGCGCCATCTTCTAAAGATGTGTACGTTGGTCAGGCCATAATAAAGCTATATAGTAATAGTAATAGCATATAACATCTCATGTTATCTATATATCACACACAACATCCCATGTCCCAACATCCTATGTCACAAATATCATACACACAACATCCCATGTCCCAACATCCCATGTTGCAAATATCATACATACAACATCCCATGTCCCAACATCCCATGTTGCAAATATCTTACATACAACATCCCATGTCCCAACATCCCATGTTGCAAATATCATACATACAACATCCCATGTCCCAACATCCCATGTTGCAAATATCATACATACAACATCCCATGTCACAAAACATAAATAAGCAATCAAGTGAATCAGATATGGTGAGAATACGGCGATTGTTATATATATCGAGACCATAATGTGGTAAGGGTATCAGTACGTCGCTGTATCATACAATCACAAATCAAATAGGGGCTACATCACCCCCGTAAAAAACAATATCATATCAGTGTCACATACATCCAGTACATCAACAAATATCAACAAAAATCAGTATCGTCAGATGGTCTCCAAAAGGCTGTGCAGTCACAATCGCGGTCGTCTCACCATCGCCTACCACTATGGCACCAATGAGCCCTATGCGGATGGGGGTGGAGGAGGGGGAAAGTGAGTGTAGAGCAAGCGGCGTAAATGAAGCCAATCCTCCTCCATCGCCTGCTGAGTGCGAATAACAGATGCGATCTGCTGCTCCATAGTCGTAAGTCGGGCAGCAAAGTCCGGGGGTAATGATCGAAAAGGCTGAAAAGATGAAGATGTCTGACCAAGGTATGGACCAAAAGATAGCTGAGCTCTCTCGAGCTCCTGGAGTCGCTGTGTATGGGAATCATGCTGATGGACAAAGGACATCAAGACGTCCTCTATGGTATGTCCCATATGGAATGGATGATATGGATCAGTGGGTGGCATCGGTGAGGAAGATGACCAAAGCAGTGGCATGCTGGTGGGATCGAATGGTGCTACATGAACAGAAGATGGAACAGGTGTCATCTGAGGTACGAAAGGCATAGGCATCGGTATGTGCCCAAAGGGGTGGGCTGAAGAGCCCTCTCCAGGCCCTGCTGGAGGTACAAACGGTGGGATCTGAAATGAAAAATCAGTATGGTGTGCCTCAGTGTGGTGTGGTGGAAGCGGTGGATCATCCTCGTCAGCCGGTATCCAACCGTGCTGAGCCTCCTCATCGGGTGGATCCATATGCTCTGCAAATAGAGCGTGCTCAGGCTCAATGGGTACAGGATCAAAAGGAGCAATGATAGGATCAACATGATCAATATGATGGTCAATAGGGACGTCAGCAATCAAAGGTGGGTCAACAAAAGGATCAACAGCATGATCAGCAATCAAAGGGACATCATCAACAGGAAGATCGCCAACTGGCGGGTCAGCCAAAACGGGCTCAACAGGAACGTCAGCATGTACCAAGTCATGCTCATGCACAGGATCGAAAGCAGCTGCCTGCTCTGGGGCTACGGCAGGCTCCGGGTCATCAAAAGCCATGTCAAAATCAAACTCTGGATCAAAGGGATCGATAGGATCGACGGGATCTACAGGGTCCTCCATATGATGGTCCATAGGAATATACTCAATGTCGCGGTCAGGATCAAATCCTGGAGGAAAAACGGGATCGGAGTCCTCAATATCGTCGTGCTCAAATACAAGGCTCGGAATGGGGGCGGCAGAAGATGCCTGATCAGAGTCCGAGTCATGAACAAAATGCTGAGTGCTCACCTCGTGAGACGGAGCAGATGCCACAGACTCAAAAGAGTCTGGGACTGGTGAGTGGACGGGCGAGTCTCCAGCTGGGGCATCAGCAATCATCAAGAGACCGCCAGCGGGTAAAGGGGCTGCATCAGGATCCTCGTCCTCAAAAGGCTCGTCCTCGTAGAGATCAATGTCGCCGTCAGCCTCGGCGTCTAGTAATAGCTCGTGTGCTGGATAAGAAGCAAGAGGAATCGGAGCTGGAATCACAACAAGGGGAAGATACTCAGCAGGATCGCCATCAATAGGCTCATAGGCACCCTCGGGTAAAGCGAAGGGCAAGGAGTCATCAGTATGCTCATCAATGCCGTCGGGTAGAGCGAACGGCTGGAAGTCATCATCATCCGTGCTCGTGTAGTCTGAGGTATGCACCTCACGCTCCGATGACACAATGTCATCCGACACTATGGGTAGAGGTCCAGTGGTATCTGAGTCTCCGGTGCCTGATGTATCCATGTGTCTGTAACACAATCACAAGTATGCACAAATAATCAGTAAATCAGGTAATCACATAAGTTACCAAATAATAATCACATAATCCACCTAGTCCCACTAGCCTCCCAGCCTCCCAGACTGTCCTTCCTAGTCCCACTAGCCAACTTTCCCAGCCTCCCAGACTGACTCCCTAGTCCCACTAGCAAACCTTCCCAGCCTCCCAGACTGACTCCCTAGTCCCACTAGCAAATTCTCCCAGCCTCCCAGACTGACTCCCTAGTCCCACTAGCCAACTACCTCGATCCATTAGATCGAGCCTCGGCCTCCCAGACCGAGCCTCAGTCTCCCAGACCGAGCCTCAGCCTCCCAGACTGAGCCTAAAAACAATAAATAAAATATGCTCAACATTTGTTTATAAAAACGTTTTGGATCTGGACTTAAGTGGTATGCAGAAAAATGTTTTCGTGAGAGCCCTAGTGATCATAGTCTAGACTCGAGAAGGAATCCTAGTTCGCTATGATCAGAGCTCTGATACCAAGCTGTCACACCCTGGCTTTGCGGAAGCGTGGTTAATTTGGTGTGACTTCTTAATACCATAGCTTAATCACAACAAAGCTATATGAATTAAAAACATGCAAGATCATCCATTGATAATAAAAATATAAAACATTGTCTTAACGGGTTAACACCCAACAACCATAACTTGTCTAAACATTACAAATGCAAACTTAAAGTAAACATGGTTCAGGGACTGTGACTTGTCCAGGAAAGAGTCACAAGCCTCGAACCCTGGATGACCTCGGGCCTAATGCAGCGGAAAACAAGCCATACCGCGCCAGATCGTTAGTTTCCTGAAATACATGTAAGTTGAAAAATCAACAATAATGTTGAGCGAGTTCATGCGAACGTGAGTAAATAAACCTTTATCTTTATCAAAAACCTGGTATGTAGCAAATAAGGAAAAAGAGATCACCAATGGTTTGCAAGGCCATTGATATGTGTGAAGTGCAAGTAGGGATGACTCAAACCTAGCGGATTTATGCGTCGGGCACTAAGTCACCCCGAGGTCCGTTATGCTGGACCTGGGGCTGGGCTCGCTACACCCAGATAGATCTACCGCTCCTGTCCCTCGGTCCTACTACGAGGATTAATGGCCTCAAGTTGTGCCTACCCACTCACATGATCTGAGTAACAAACCTCCTTACGCTAACCATACCATGTATAAACATATTCATAATCATAGTAACATGTATTTCACCCCCGCAGTTTATAAAACTGAAAACAGTTAAGAGAAAAGGGGGACATGAACTCACAGTGAGTGCGTCACAATACCAAGTAATCCAAATATCCAACTTATATAAAACATGATTTTCTCGACACTTGGTTCTACGAATGTACCACTTGTACATACGTAGATCGGCTCGTTTTAAATACTATTTTTCATATCAAAACACTTTTACACAAGTTCATGTTTCCCGTGTGGTGGAGTTTGATGTGTGTAAAATGCAACATATAAAACACATCAATTAAGGCATAAAACTAACCCTTTTTAAGTACTAATGTTGGAAAAAGAGTGTTTTTGTCTTCCTTTTGTATTTTCAGGATGAAATGAGCTCAAAATCACAAAAGAAGCAAAAAGACCCCTAATTCTACCATAAATACAAGAAAAGGAACAAAAGTGGACTGCCCGGACCCTCAACGGCACCTCCCAAGACAAAGAGAAGAAAACAGAGTCTGAACACGCCCCGTGTCCAGCGAACACGGGGGCGTGCCCAGGAAGCAGCAGATAAGACAAACCAGTAGAAGCTTCTATTGCTGGGCACGAGGCCGTGCTCAGCGAGCACGGGGGCGTGTTGAAAGTACAGCAGGCGCATTAATTGTAATTCGCAATTACAATTAATGAAGAGAGAGAGTGTCAGACGGGCACGGGGCCGTGTCCAGCGGACACGGGGCCGTGTCCAGCGTTCTGTCCAGCCTATAAATAGAGGAGCTTGGTTTCATTCTCTCTCATCCCTTGGCACACCACCTCTCTCACACCTCATCCACCACCCACCACCACCATAACACCATCATCCACCACCATCATCCATTGTCCATCGTAGAGTGTGTGAGTCGTCTCGGGATCCAAGATTGATCGTAAGAGTTCTTGACAATCAAGGCCATGTTTGCCTAAGTCTCTTACATCACTTGGTGAAGACAAGTGTTTAGTATAATACTTTTTATTTTTAATCTTTTGCACTTTTTATTTGGTTTTGTATTAATGACTTTAATAACTAGTTACTTATGTTGAAGGTGATCTTTCCTTATCGTTTGTCCGTGGTGTCTTGGCATTATTTTACTGTCTATATAAAATAAAAGATTTTCACCATTCATATCTCCACGGTCTATATGGAGGTATGTTGGCTACCTGGTCGGGGGTTAAGGGAACGGTTTGGTAAAGGTCTTGCCCTTGTTCAGCGTTTAGAGGTCCTGCTTGGGACCTGGGTCAAATTTAGTAGGATCTCCTTCAATGCCCATAGGTATTGGATGGCGGGGATCCAAACTCTTTGACCCCCTCATAAGCTAACTACTATTAATACTATAACCCGGCTATTTAGGACTGTATCCCTGCTGACTCAGACTACTTAGCCGAGGGTAACGTCACCGCCAAAAGCGGGGCCTACCATAATTTGCATTAATAACTTAATTCATTATCTTTCAATAATCCGACCCTTTAGGATTGTATCCTTGCTGACTCAAACTACTGGGTTGAGGGTAACGTCGCCTTCAAAAGAGGGGCCTACTACAATAACTAAGATAATCTCTTAAACAAGTGCAAAAGTGCGAAAATAATCAAAGGTTATACTAATACACGTGTCGGATCCAAGTGATTCATCTTGTCTATCTGTTTTTATTTTATTTTATTTTTCAGCATTTAGTTAGTTTTTATTTTTCTTAGTTTAAAACATTTTTCTAACTTTTTGATTTGGTTAGACGTTGAGGATAAACCGGTATTAAAAGCTCTTGTGTCCTTGGACGACCTCGGTATCTTACCAACACTATACTACGTCCACGATGGGTGCACTTGCCCATATGTGTGTTTAGTGTTAGTGAATATCGTGTTTTATAAATTTAAAACTTGGTTAAAAGTGTAAAAAGGGCTTAAATATACATCTAAATTATATACACACCGACACACATCAAGTTTTTGGCGCCGCTGCCGGGGACACAAGGATTTTAAGAAAGTTAGGAATCAACGGCCTAATCATCTTTTTATTTTTCTTTAATTTTTAGGATTTTTTTTTAGATTTTTCAGCTTCTGCAGAGCTCGGCACGGGGCCGTGCCTGGTCGGACACGGGCCGTGCTCAGCAACGTTACTGGCAGTTTTTGTTTTTCAAGTTACAGAAGGCTGACCACGGGGCCGTGTCGGTGCAACACGGGGCCGTGTCCAACTTCCAGTAACTGGGGTCTGAAAAACAACCACTGTAACTCCGACCACGGGGCCGTGTTCGCTAGACACGGGGCCGTGGTGAACCTTCTGACCAACATTCTTTTCTGTTTTTATTGCAGGACTTGGAACCCGACGCCAACTTCACGTAGTGTATGAGCTCCAGTTCCAATAAAGACATAAAGGAACCATTAGAAGAACCCGAACGCTTTCTCAGAAAAAGGTTAAAAGCCAAAAACCAAGAGAAGGTTTCGGGTGATCCACCCCCAATGGCGGACCAACGTACCCTCATGGATTACTTACGGCCCACCGTAGGTAATCTCGGCGCCGCTATCAATGCCCCGAATGTCGAAGCCAATAACTTCGAACTTCGGCCGCACTTGATACAAATGCTCCAAAACTCCGCGTCCTTTCACGGGCTCGCGGACGAGGATCCCCATCTACATATAACTAATTTCTTAGAAATATGTGATACCTTTCGGATCAATGGAGCATCAAACGACGCCATCCGCCTTCGTATGTTTCCATTCTCACTAAAAGACCGAGCGAAAGCTTGGCTCAACACCCTCCCAGCTGGATCGGTAAACACCTGGGATGAACTAGCCCAAAAATTTCTATATAAGTATTTCCCTCCTTCTAAAACTGCTAAATTAATGGCTGAAATTAACACATACTCACAAGAGGACGGGGAATCCTTATATGAAACTTGGGAAAGGTTCAAGGAGCTATTACGCAAGTGTCCCCATCACGGCCTCGCAATATGGCAACAAGTATCCACTTTCTACAATGGGTTGTTGCCACATACTAGGCAGACACTTGATTCTAGCTCTGGGGGACTTTTAGGTAATCGTCGCCCACACGAAATATATAATCAGATTGAGGAAATTGCTCAAACCAATTTTCAGTGGCACACTCCCCGGGGAAATAAAACTATCGCCCCGGGCGCCCATAAGGTAGACGAAAGCACCTCTTTACAAGCCCAAATCGAGGCCCTTTCTTCAAAAATAAAAATATTAGAAATGACCAAAACAGTCTCGGTCATGGCTTGTGAAGGGTGTGGTGGGTCACATGAAAATTGGAGTTGCATGAAAGAAACGGACGATCAACAAGAAATGGTAAACTACATTGATAATAGACCTAGGCCGTCGGGTCCTCCAACGGGGACCTACAACCAAGGATGGCGAAACCACCCGAACCTTGGTTGGAGGGAGCCCGGCAATAGTAGTAACCAACAACCGCAACGAACAAACTTTCAGCAATCAAGAAATGAGTCGCAAAATTTCACTCAACAAAGTGGAAGAGAGAGGCTCGAAGATACCATATCTCGCCTTGTCTCCGACACTGATAAGAAAAATTCGGAAAGATTCCTACAATTAGAATCAAATTTTAGGAATCAACAAGCTAGCATTCAAAACATAGAAAAACAAATAAGTCAACTAGCTCAAAATTTTTCCGAAAGACCACAAGGCGCATTACCTAGCAATACCGAAACCAACCCAAAGGCACAAGTTCACCTCATCACACTACGAAACCGCACCGTAGGGCCTGCAGAAGTACCTCCAGCAACAGAAGAATCAACGCCAACACATCTGCAGGAGAAGGACACTCCCTCATCAACAGAGCCTACCAAGGCCCCTCGAGTTCCGTACCCCGGTAGGTTAATTCGTCAGAAAACCAATGAGCAATTCGCAAAATTCGAAAGTTTGCTAAAACAATTGCATGTCAATATTCCTTTTATCGAAGTCCTAACCCAAATGCCCAAATACTCTAAATTTATGAGGGACTTCCTTACACATAAAAAGAAAATTGAAAATTTGCAATTAGTTAATTTAGGCGAAGAATGCTCTGCCCTCGTACTCAATAAACTACCCCAAAAGAAGATCGATCCCGGAAGTTTCACGATTCCATGCTCAATAGGGGAATCTCCCGTTCGCAATGCCTTGGCCGACTTAGGGGCTAGCATTAACCTCATGCCCTCTTCAATGTTCAAAAGGCTTGGCTTGGGAACCACAAGCCCCACAAAAATAAGCATACAACTCGCTGATCGATCGGTCAAATTCCCGCAAGGTGTCATCGAGAATGTCTTGGTAAGGGTAAGCAGATTCGTTTATCCTGTTGACTTTGTCATACTCGACATGGAGGAAGACACCGAGGTCCCCCTTATTCTAGGGAGGCCTTTCCTTGCCACCGCACAAGCAGTAGTGGACATGAATGACGGGACACTAACTTTGAGATATGGGGACGATGAGGTAAAGTTTGGAGTTGGGAAGAGAATAGAGGATGACGACCCGGTCCACTACATGAAGGTTATTGATTCAAGCTTGGATGCCGCTCTCCGACGGTGTAACTTGGGAGGCAAGGCACTCCAATCAAAAGACGTGTGACCGGGAATCGGGTCTAGCCAAGGACCCTTATAAACGTGGCGCACCACGGAGGCATTCCGCGGACCTATCCTTAGTTTAGTCTAATCTTTTAGTTTTTGCAGAATAAATCACACTCATGGTGGTAATGGATGAAAAAGGGAACGAGAAAAAATGGAACCATGCGGAAGAACAGAACAAACCGACAAAAATCTCCATAACAGAAGGCTCCACACGGGCCGTGCCCAACCAACACGGCCCCGTGCTGAGCCCCCTGCAGGAAATCACCCAGTTCAGGTAACTGGACACGGGCCGTGTTCAGCGGACACGCCCCCGTGTCCAGGCTTCTGTTCCAATTCTATAATTTTTGTTACTGGCACTTGACCACGGGGCCGTGCCCGGTCAACACGGGGCCGTGTCCAGAGCGCCAGTAACACAAAACTTTGTTTTTAAACACACTTTTACATATTCTAATCAACCAAAAACTTTATTTTTGGACACATTGAGGACAATGTGTAATTTAAGTGTGGGGGGGAATGCTAAAACCTTGAAATTTTGCAAAATCCTAAAACAAGCCTTACACAAAACTCTATTGGAACCGCTAAACACCCCAAATTTTTTCAAAAACTTTTTCATTTTTTTTTATTTACTTGTCTTAGTTTAAGTTGGGAATAACAAGTTATAAAAGGATTATATTTTTTTTTATTTTACAACCGATAGCGTCGTGATAAAAAGAACTAACATAAGAAAATTATGAAACGGTATAACAAGTCTAGTTAAAAATTCGATTATATATGCTTGGTCACATTAAAAACCCATTCCCACAAAAGTGAGTTTTGAGCCTTTATTGAGCATAAAAATATACATATTTAGATTAAATGCTTATTTTTCGTTTCTTGTGTGAATAGCCGCTCGGTCTTTACAAATCTAGAACTTGCCACGACGATACATTCCCGGTCCTTACCAACTTAAACCCAAGTAAGTAAATGATGGAGGCATTAGGACTAACTATTTTTCTTTCAAAACCATTATTTTTCATTTTTTTTACCTACCCAAAATCCCCCTAGAAAAACCCCTTTGAGCCTAAACCTTTCATTTCATTACCCCCAAAACAATTTTTTTTACCCACCAAAAACCTTTTTCATTTTTTCACCCTTATTTTAGTAACAAGCTCGGTTTTTCATAAACATACCCTTTACGTGACGAAAAAAAAAAAATAAAAAATATGAATAATGAAGTCAAAAACAAACAAAAGCTACAAAAGCTTGTTTGGAGAAATACTTCAAAAATAAATGTCACTAAAAATAAGGTATTTTATGAAAACCGACACTTGTTACGATTTTCGCCCTTTTTACTAACCACTAACCAACTACCCACCTTTAAACCCAAGCCTTCACCCCAAAAGTCCTCTTGATATTTACAAAGGTAAAAAGTTAAAAAGGAGGAGGATTGATCGCTTGGCAAGCCTATGGAAAACGTAAGTCCGTGCCGCTCTCGAGCGATTCACTTAAATATACACCTTCGGCCGAGTGATTGAGTGATCTCCCGTGAGGTATGTGAACTTGTATATAAATGGAATTTTAAAAAGGCATGTTATGCCCAAATAAGTAGTTTATCTTATGAAAAGTTCAAAATAAATCATGACGAATAGGATTGTAAATAAAATAAAAATAAAACCTATACAAACCTTGGATTCCCGACACTCTAGGACAAGCTAAAAAACTTCTCTTCTACCTATTCCATTTGGGAGTGTAAGCCACATTAAAAGAGTTTTGCTTGAGGACAAGCAAAAGTTCAAGTGTGGGGGTATTTGATGTGTGTAAAATGCAACATATAAAACACATCAATTAAGGCATAAAACTAACCCTTTTTAAGTACTAATGTTGGAAAAAGAGTGTTTTTGTCTTCCTTTTGTATTTTCAGGATGAAATGAGCTCAAAATCACAAAAGAAGCAAAAAGACCCCTAATTCTACCATAAATACAAGAAAAGGAACAAAAGTGGACTGCCCGGACCCTCAACGGCACCTCCCAAGACAAAGAGAAGAAAACAGAGTCTGAACACGCCCCGTGTCCAGCGAACACGGGGGCGTGCCCAGGAAGCAGCAGATAAGACAAACCAGTAGAAGCTTCTATTGCTGGGCACGAGGCCGTGCTCAGCGAGCACGGGGGCGTGTTGAAAGTACAGCAGGCGCATTAATTGTAATTCGCAATTACAATTAATGAAGAGAGAGAGTGTCAGACGGGCACGGGGCCGTGTCCAGCGGACACGGGGCCGTGTCCAGCGTTCTGTCCAGCCTATAAATAGAGGAGCTTGGTTTCATTCTCTCTCATCCCTTGGCACACCACCTCTCTCACACCTCATCCACCACCCACCACCACCATAACACCATCATCCACCACCATCATCCATTGTCCATCGTAGAGTGTGTGAGTCGTCTCGGGATCCAAGATTGATCGTAAGAGTTCTTGACAATCAAGGCCATGTTTGCCTAAGTCTCTTACATCACTTGGTGAAGACAAGTGTTTAGTATAATACTTTTTATTTTTAATCTTTTGCACTTTTTATTTGGTTTTGTATTAATGACTTTAATAACTAGTTACTTATGTTGAAGGTGATCTTTCCTTATCGTTTGTCCGTGGTGTCTTGGCATTATTTTACTGTCTATATAAAATAAAAGATTTTCACCATTCATATCTCCACGGTCTATATGGAGGTATGTTGGCTACCTGGTCGGGGGTTAAGGGAACGGTTTGGTAAAGGTCTTGCCCTTGTTCAGCGTTTAGAGGTCCTGCTTGGGACCTGGGTCAAATTTAGTAGGATCTCCTTCAATGCCCATAGGTATTGGATGGCGGGGATCCAAACTCTTTGACCCCCTCATAAGCTAACTACTATTAATACTATAACCCGGCTATTTAGGACTGTATCCCTGCTGACTCAGACTACTTAGCCGAGGGTAACGTCACCGCCAAAAGCGGGGCCTACCATAATTTGCATTAATAACTTAATTCATTATCTTTCAATAATCCGACCCTTTAGGATTGTATCCTTGCTGACTCAAACTACTGGGTTGAGGGTAACGTCGCCTTCAAAAGAGGGGCCTACTACAATAACTAAGATAATCTCTTAAACAAGTGCAAAAGTGCGAAAATAATCAAAGGTTATACTAATACACGTGTCGGATCCAAGTGATTCATCTTGTCTATCTGTTTTTATTTTATTTTATTTTTCAGCATTTAGTTAGTTTTTATTTTTCTTAGTTTAAAACATTTTTCTAACTTTTTGATTTGGTTAGACGTTGAGGATAAACCGGTATTAAAAGCTCTTGTGTCCTTGGACGACATCGGTATCTTACCAACACTATACTACGTCCACGATGGGTGCACTTGCCCATATGTGTGTTTAGTGTTAGTGAATATCGTGTTTTATAAATTTAAAACTTGGTTAAAAGTGTAAAAAGGGCTTAAATATACATCTAAATTATATACACACCGACACACATCAGAGTTTCACCTTTTAACCCTTGTACAAAAGAAACAAGTGTATGTCAAGATTCGGGATCTTAACAAAGTCGGGTTAAACGATGATAAGAGCCACCACATCGTAGATCGGGTCTCTACAACCAACATATTCGAATACTACGACTTTTACACGCGTTATATGCTTTTAACCAACAATATTCGAGTTTTTGTAGACTTTTTAGATTCAAAAGATGGGTTACCGACTTTTAACCGTTAAAAATCCTTTTAACCACTTTAGATACGATCAAGAGCGAGTTTTAAATGTTATACCTCTAGCTCGGGGCTAGGGAAGATCTTTGGCGAAAATGGCGTGGATAAAAGCAAATGAACGTGGTCCTCCAACTTCCGCTTGCTTCAAGCTTCCTCGTACGTGATCCCCGACACTTGTATGAGCTTGGAACTTGCAAGACGAAAACCGAAACGGATGGATGGCTTGGGGGTGCTCTCGGCCGAGAACCCAAGAGAGAGGGAGAGAGTGTGTTGGTTGGTGAATGTGTGATTTTTGTGTGGAGTGTGTGTGTGTTTATATAGAGAATTTTAGCGCTATCGTCCATCGGTTTCATGCTCTAGATATCCACGAACCCAAATAAAATAATAAAAAGTGTACTCCCCTTGTCCTTTCTAGTTGGCCGATCCCATTAGGGGGGGGGGGGTATCCGGTTGGGTCTTGATCGTTCAGTTAGAGTTTAGTTTGGTTAAGTCGGTTAACTTTAGGGATTAACCCCGTTAGTTGTTTAATGCGTTGTAAAGCGGGTGTTAGGGTAATCAGGGACCCTAACTAGCTCAGAAAATTACCAATAATATTTCTGGCAATATTTTTATGTTCCGGGTATAGTCCGGTTGTTCGGTTGGATAGTAATCCGTTAAAGTGCTTAAATAATCCTTTAAGCGTCGTAAATAATATTTTTAGCGACACAATTTATTCTGCAAAGTGTCAGGAATAATTCCTCGTATTTTGGCACTTTATTAGTTAGCTAGAAGCTAGTATGTAAATAAAAATGCTGTGTCTTGTGCTTAGAATACGTTTTAGGCACATCCAATCTCTATATCTTATTCCTAGAGACGCGATTATACAACCCTTGTATCCCTACACACTCTATGGGTGTAGTAAAATATTTCTGGCTCATACAGGCCTTTAGAGGCAGTGTTTGCCTGATGCTGGCTATATCAGCATGTCAAATAGGTTATCCGTTCAAATGCTACTGTGCTTTTGTGCATCATGTTTGTCACTAATGTTCAGTAAATAAATAATGTAGTGACAGGAAATCAAAGTATGATGCAGATATGTACAAGTATCAACAATCAAGTAGCAGTTTATCATAAATCTCAGTTAAGCACAGTAATTAGGCAACAATTAATAGTTAATTAAGTCGTACGGATACCTGGTTTAGTGAGGGTTGTCACAGCGCGTGTTCGGCTTTCGATTTGAAATAGATCAAGACATCGTCGATGAACACGATGACGAAATAGTCTTGAAATGGCTTACACACGCGATTCATCAGATCCATGAAAACCGCGGGTGCGTTGGTTAATCCAAAAGACATAACAACGAACTCATAGTGGCTGTAGCGAGTGCGAAAAGCGGTTTTGGGTATATCTCCCTTCTGGATGCATAGTTGATGATAGCCTGAGCGTAGATCGATCTTCGAGAAACACGTAGCACCTTGTAGCTGATCGAATAGATCGTCAATGCGGGGCAGGGGATAGCGGTTCTTGATGGTTAGCTTATTCAATTCCCGATAGTCGATGCACATCCTGAACGACCCATCCTTCTTTTTGACAAAGAGGACTGGCGCGCCCAGGAGAGGTGGTCGGACAAATAAATCCTTTCTCAAGTAATTCCTGGAGTTGGTTTGAGAGTTCACGCATTTCGGATGGTGCGAGTCGGTAAGGGGCTTTGGCAATAGGGTTGGGTCCAGGAATGAGGTCGATACGAAAGTCGATATCACGACTTGGCGGCGATCCGGGAAGGTCGTCAGGGAACACATCAGGAAATTCACGAACCACAGGAACGTCTTTCACTTCTGTCTTTCCTTTCTTTTCCTTCTCCGCTACTACAATGTTAGCCAAGAAAGCTCTGTATTCCTTGCGGAGATACTTGCTAGCTTGAACACACGACATGAGCTTGAGACCTTTCGAAGCAGTTTCACCATACACACATAATAAATCACCATTTGCGAGCGAGAATCGAATCATCTTATCGAAGTACACAATTTCAGCATGGTTTTCGCGAAGAAAGTCCATGCCTACTATGACGTCAAAACTTCCGAGTTGCATCGGAATAAGGTCGATTGGGAAGATGTGATTATTGAGCTCAAGAGTACAATCATGAAGAACAGAATTAACGGCGACAGTTCTTCCAGTGGTGACTTCAACATCGAACGTCGAGGAGAGTTGGGAGCGCTTACGACTAAGGAGCTTCTCGAATTCGAACGACACAAAGCAATTATCGGCTCCAGTATCAAACAAACTTGAAGAATATATACCATTCACAAGGAACGTACCATTGACCACGTTGTTGTCGGCCTGGGCTTGGTGCACATTGATGTTGAAGGTTCTGGCGTGTGCGGCTTGTTGCTGCTGTTGAGGCTGCTGCTGTTGGTGTTGGTGTTGCTGCTGCTGCTGGGGCTCTTGTTTCACAACCCTGTTCGGGCACATGTTCGCAAAGTGGTTGGGATCACCACATGCGAAGCAGATTCGGGCGTTGATCGCGGGTTCCTGAGCCGCGTGTTGGCCTTGCGGGACTAGGAGCAGAGCTTGATGAGCAGTGGCTTGAGCTGGGGCTTGTCCCCTGACCAGTACGACAGTTAGCAGTAAAGTGACCGTACATATTGCAGTGAGCGTAGAAACGACAAGCGAAACCCACCGGATGGTGATATGAGCATGTCGGGCAAGCAGGGTGGGGGCCTGTGTATGCACGCTTTGCTGGCGGTGCATGAGTAACTGGTGCTGGTCGGTGATGAGACTGCTGCTGAGCCGGTACGGCTTGAAGAGGTGCATCAGTGGTGGTGATAGCACAGTTCTTGTTGCTGGATCTGCTGTTGTTGTTGTTGTTGTTCTTCTCTCTGCGGCATGAGGACTTTGATGGTTGAGCGGAGGCGGTTTCGTCGGTTGGTGCGGTGGTAGCTTGATGCAGAGACTTTGAAGGCTTATCCCAAAAACCAGGTTTTACTCGGTTGTCGTTGATCTCAGCAGCAAGCAAGTAAGTTTCTTTGATCGACGCTGTTTTCGTGGCATGCACAAAATCCGCAACACAGTCGGGTAAAGCTCGGATGTACTTCTTGATTGCCATGTCTGACGTCTTGACTTGATCAGGGCAGATGATGCTGAGCTGCTTAAAGCGAGCAGTCAGGGCGGCGTTGTCACCTTCCTTCTGTTTGATATTCCAGAACTCGTCCTCCAGCTTTTGGCGTTCATGGGGAGGGCATAATTCGTCCATCATAATGGCTTTCAACTCTTCCCAAGTCAGCTCATAAGCTGCATCATTCCCGCGTTTGTTTCTCTCGGCCGTCCACCAGTCTAAAGCGCGGGACTGGAAGGCACCGGTAGCATCTAGGGTACGGAGATTTTCAGGACATCCGCTCTGGCGGAGTGTAACACCTTGAAAATTTATGCCCAATAATGTATAAACACGTGTCACAAGCTCTGAACGTGAGAAAGAATACTTTGGAGGGACTAAAGTTGACAAACGGGGAAACTATGTGAATATAAGGGTCCAAAGTGTCAACAATGGATAAATATATTCTAAAATAGCCCTACATAATGTTTATACCTTCCAACGAATAAATCATGGATCATACGAAGCTAAATATGAAAGAAAGTGAGGAATTACAAACTACAGGGGCTAAAAGTGTCAACATGTGCAAAGTATACCTCTGAGTGGCCTTTTGGCAGACCCGAAGCTTTGTAACGATAAAATATACTCACTAGAATATGTGGTTAAAATTTCATAAAGTTTCGTTATCGTATGAGATAGTTATGATCGAATTCGTGTTTGAGGGGTTAAAAGCATCAACAATGAATTCTAAGGCCTTATGAGTGGTTACAAGGTTAGTCAAGGACTTAACCAAGTTAGTAAAAGTCCCAAGGCCCTTAAAAATCAAGTTAGAGGGCTGAAATAGCAATTTAGAAGCTTAAAACCACGTTACAAAGGACCAGGGACTGAAAATGCAAAGTTTAAAACATGTTTGGCAGGTTATGCAGGTCAGGCGACCCGCGTAAGCTCCCCTTACAGGCTCACGCGGGCCGCATCAGGGTGTCAGTATCAGAATTCTTGGACAGATGCCTGTAAAAGCTGTGTAACCGACTTAAAAGGCTTGTTTTGCATACCATGGGCTGCCCCAACCAGTTTTCATGCATTAGGGACATGTGGGATGATCTTACAACAAGTGTAGACTTGTTTGGCATCATCTTGTAAGATCAATTTCACTATATAAGGGACTTGAGGTTGTAACCATTTGAACACTCATTTGCAAAGAGTTCACAAGTTCACTTCTAGAGTTCTCTGGACAGCAAGCAAGCTTCTTAGTGGTCCCTAAGCATAATTAGGACTCTTGTAAGTGTCCTTAACCCTTCCTAATTCGTTTTAGCTTAGTTAATTAGCTAAAAGTCAAACCGTCGTAATTAGGGTTTGACTTCATGATTAATCAAAATATGCTCTGTCAAATCACGAATTAAAAGTACCTTTTAGTAGGTAATTATGTGGGTAACAAACCCTTAAAAGGGTATTTCCAGATTCCCACTCTAACTATGATAATTGTCGAGTCAAAGCTTATTATAAAAAGTCAACAGAAAGGTTATTTGCGAATTAATGCATAATTAGCAATGTAGGATACATGCAACCTGTTTGATCATTAAAATAACTTGGTAATTAATGTAAGAACATGTTTTCAACCTGTTTGATCATTAAAATAACTTGGTAATTAATGTAAGAACATGTTCCAACATGTTCAGCTCGACAATTTTCAGTTTAGGCTCGGTTTGGAACCGAAAGTCGCAAAGTTTGACTTCTGCTTTGACTATCAGTTCTGACCCGTTTAAGCCAAGTTTAGGATTGCCTTAGAGCTTCTTTTGGACCTATCTGCATGTTAGTATAACTCTCTGAGATTATACAACTTGGTTCATTGGATATCCTATTCACATGCATGTTTCCGTTAATCGCTTATATGTTGACCATTATGCCCATTTGACCTCAAAATATGATTTTTGAAAATGTAAAAGAGTAGACACCTTAGCTACTGAATTATAAACTTGCACCCAAAATTTGAGGTCAGTTTGAGGTCTAGATTAAGAGTTATGCTCAATAGCGTAATTAAGAGCTTCTTTACTAATTAAATGGCGTAAATTGCATATAGCCTATCAAAACCCAAATTTTTATACCAAACTTTCTACCCACTGTTATAAAATAATATTTTGGGATTTTTGGAGATTTTTATTTATTTTTAGGCTAAGCATAACTTAGTGTTCTAAGATTAATTCGGTTTATGCCGGTTTTGCCCTTTTAAGCCATAAAATGAGTTTTACAAATCCTTTTGACCTCAAACCAATTTCTACTGATTTGTTATGATAAATAAATTATGTTGAGCCTTCTGGAATATTAAAAATATCAGCTTTTTACAGTCGCCTTTTTAAGCGTTTTAACGCATAAGTGTGCACTAGAACCTTAATAAGCTTAAGGGATTGAACCTACTGATGTAATCAGTGAAATTGTATATTTTAAACAGTAGGCAAATGTTTTGAACTCAGAATTCCAGAATTGACCTTTTAGGCACATGTGAAATTACCAAAATGCCCCTACGGTGCATAGTAAGGTTAAAGGTAATAAATTTCACATAAATTTGATACCCTACTGTTATAACTTAGTAAATTAAGTATATTTACTAATTTAATCAGACCTGTAACTCAGGTTATTATTTTAACCCTTTTACACCTTATAAAATGACCAAAACGCCCTTATGAGGCATAGTTTTGGTTTAAAATCATTTGGGGCATAATGGAAGGTATCATTCTGATATCACAACATATTTTAGGCATATTAACTTCAGAAACTTGTATTTAACTCTTATGGTTACTCGTTACGCACTATACGCGTTCGGATCGGCTTATGTGACTAGTTTGGCCATTTTAGCCGAAACGGGTCAAACCATATCTTTTTGGTCTCAAAATCCAGAATGTGATTATGTTACCCAGATTAAACAAGCATGCAAGCTTGTTGGGTCGAAACCACATTCTAAAACGGTCTTCGCCTTATTGTGCGTTTAAAACCGTAATCTTCCTTTATAACTAACCGGTTTAAGTAAAAGACCCGTTAGAATTCTAATAGGTTATTAAAACCTTAATTTTCCAGATCTAGGAGCCCAGTAAAAGCTACGTGCACTCGCTATATTTGGTTTATACTTTGCTCAGGTAAATACGTTTAACTTATTTTCCCTATACGGGCTTGGGGTACGGTATATAAAATACCGCTTGGTCGGGGAATTGACCTTAACCAGTTGATGGCTAAGTGATGTCAAATTAACCCGTTTAAAAATGTTGTTTTGTTTGTTTAACGCCTTTGGGGGTTTAATGACCATGTCCCGGATATCCTTGGCATCATTCAAAGAATGGCCACGACCTTAGCACACGGGTGTAGGCGTATGTGACAACCCTCACTAAACCAGGTATCCGTACGACTTAATTAACTATTAATTGTTGCCTGATTTCTGTGCTTAACTGAGATTTATGATAAACTGCTACTTGATTGTTGATACTTGTACATATCTGCATCATACTCTGATTTCTCCGTCACTACATTATTTACTTACTGAACTCTAGTGACAAACATGATGCACAAAAGCACAGTAGCATTTGAGCGGATAACCTATTTGACATGCTGATATAGCCAGCATCAGGCAAACACTGCCTCTAAAGGCCTGTATGAGCCAGAAATATTTTACTACACCCAAAGTGTGTGTAAGGATACAAGGGTTGTATAATTACGTCTCTAGGAATAAGATACAGAGATTGGATGTGCCTAAAACGTACTCTAAGCACAAAACACAACACTTTTATCAACACACTAGCTTCTAGCTAATTAATAAAGTGCCAAAACATGAGGAATTATTCCTGACACTTTGCAGAATAAATTGTGTCGCTAAAAATATTATTTACAATGCTTAAAGGGTTACTTAAGCACTTTAACGGATTACTATCCAACCGAACAACCGGACTATACCCGGAACATAAAAATATTGCCAGAATTATTATTGGTATTTTTCTGAGCCAGTTAGGGTCCCTGATTACCCTAACACCCGCTTTATAACGCATTAAACAACTAACGGGGTTAATCCCTAAAAGTAACCGACTTAATGTAACTGAACACTAACTGGACGATCAAGACCCAACCGGATACCCCCGCCGGTTCCATTCTAATGGAACTAAGGGTACACTTTTTAATATTTTATTTATTAATTGTGGATATCTAGAGGTGCATAGGAAACCGTTGGACGATGGTCTTGATTTTCTCTATAAAAGCAACACAAGACACAAGAGTTATCATCCACCATTTCACCACTTCACTCTCTCTCTTGCTCCCTCTCCTCTTCTCGGCCGTAACCCACCCCCACCACACCTCCATTGTCGGTTTTTGATCTAGCCATTCCAAGTGCACACAAGTGTCGGGGATCACGTACGAGGAAGCTTGAAGCAAGCGGAAGCTAAAGGACCACGTTCATTTGCTTTTATCCACGCCGTTTTCGCCAAAGATCTTCCCTAGCCCCGAGCTAGAGGTATAACATTTAAAACTTGTTCTTGATCGTATCTAAAGTGGTTAAAAGAATTTTTAACGGTTAAAAGTCGGTAACCCATCTTTCGAATCTAAAAAGTCTACAAAAACTCGAATATCGTTGGTTAAAAGCATATAACGCGTGTAAAAGTCATAGTATTTGAATATGTTGATTATTGAGGCCCGATCTACGATGTGGTGGCTCTTATCATCGTTTAACCCGACTTTGTTAAGATCCCGAATCTTGACATACACTTGTTTCTTTTGGTACAAGGGTTAAAAGGTGAAACTCCACCACACGGGAAACATGAACTTGTGTAAAAGTGTTTTGACATGAAAAATAGTATTTAAAACGAGCCGATCTACGTATGTACAAGTGGTATATTCGTAGAACCGGGTGTCGAGAAAATCATGTTTTATATAAGTTGGATAACATACTAACAAAGATGATTTTTATAAACTACAAGTGTATAAACACTTGTGAAACGAAAGATCCGACGAAATAACAATTTTTATAAAAATTGTCGGGAAGTTGTAAAGAGTGATTTGTTCCAAAAACGGGGTTTTTGCAAGACTAAACTATTTTATACATAGATCCACTAAATGTAACGAGATCTACACAATAGTTTTAGAAAAACTACAAGTTCATGTAATAATGTGATTTTACATACTAGTCTACGAGTTAATGTGTTGAAACTAGTTTGAAGTGTTGGAAATTGATTGGTTGATTTAAAGAAATTGTTGAAGTGATTTTGTAAAAGAAAATGATACGCTTGAAAGCGTGGCCACCTCCAGTTACAGGGGAAACTCTGGCGAAATTTTTCTAAAAATCTAACACTTAGAATTATTTACAAGTGTTAAACTATTTTGAAATGTTTTCAAAATATATTTCGCCATGACTTTATTTATTAAATAATCGGAGGTGGGATTTTCACAAAAACTAAACGTGATAAATATTTATTCGATAAATATATTTTTCACAACACTGTTTATGATTATTTTGTGAAAATGTATAAATATTATTTTTAGAGTAAAAATAATATTTACTAACTTTGTCGAACCCAAAATAATACCAACGCCTTTACGACAAACATATAAGTTACAACGGTAATTACTATTACCACTTAATCGCCAAAATGTAACTTACGCTTTATCCGGAAGTATTCACGAATGCGTATCTTGTCGACGTATTATTTTGGAAAGTATTATGTAAGAAGAAAATATATTATTTTTGAGAAAAATAATTATATTTTGGAATGAGAAATAAAATATATTAAGTGAGACTTAATATTATAAACACGCATGTATTAATTCCCCCATCCTTGGGAAGGAAATTAACTACCAAGTATATACACGGAACGGTTGTCTAACTGCTTCCCGAAAATATAAACTATAAAGCTAAGGCACGGCCATCCGTCTAATAGAGTTAGCACATGTAGGTCGTTGCGCAGCAGTTGGATATTTGGATTACTTGGTATTGTGACGCACTCACTGTGAGTTCATGTCCCCCTTTTCTCTTAACTGTTTTCAGTTTTATAAACTGCGGGGGTGAAATACATGTTACTATGATTATGAATACTTGATACATGGTATGGTTAGCGTAAGGAGGTTTGTTACTCAGATCATGTGAGTGGGTAGGCACAACTTGAGGCCATTAATCCTTGTAGTAGGACCGAGGGACAGGAGCGGTAGATCTATCTGGGTGTAGCGAGCCCAGCCCCAGGTCCAGCATAACGGACCTCGGGGTGACTTAGTGCCCGACGCATAAATCCGCTAGGTTTGAGTCATCCCTACTTGCACTTCACACATATCAATGGCCTTGCAAACCATTGGTGATCTCTTTTTCCTTATTTGCTACATACCAGGGTTTTGATAAAGATAAAGGTTTATTTACTCACTTTCGCATGAACTCGCTCAACATTATTGTTGATTTTTCAACTTACATGTATTTCAGGAAATTAACGATCTGGCGCGGTATGGCTTGTTTTCCGCTGCATTAGGCCCGAGGTCATCCAGGGTTCGAGGCTTGTGACTCTTTCCTGGACAAGTCACAGTCCCTGAACCATGTTTATTTTAAGTTGCATTTGTAATGTTTAGACAAGTTATGGTTGTTGGGTGTTAACCTATTAAGACAATGTTTCATATTTTATTTTTAATGGATGATCTTGCATATTTTTAATTCATATAGCTTGTTATGATTAAGCTATGGTATTAAGAAGTCACACCAAATTAACCACGCTTCCGCAAAGCCAGGGTGTGACAGCTTGGTATCAGAGCTCTGATCATAGCGAACTAGGATTCCTTCTCGAGTCAGACTATGATCACTAGGGCTCTCACGAAAACATTTTTTACTGCATATCACTTAAGTCCAGATCCAAAACGTTTTTATAAACAAATGTTGAGCATATTTTATTTATTATTTTTAGGCTCAGTCTGGGAGGCTGAGGCTCGGTCTGGGAGACTGAGGCTCGGTCTGGGAGGCCGAGGCTCGATCTAATGGATCGAGGTAGTTTGCTAGTGGGACTAGGGAGTCAGTCTGGGAGGCTGGGAGAATTTGCTAGTGGGACTAGGGAGTCAGTCTGGGAGGCTGGGAAAGTTTGCTAGTGGGACTAGGGAGTCAGTCTGGGAGGCTGGGAAAGTTTGCTAGTGGGACTAGGAAGGACAGTCTGGGAGGCTGGGAGGCTAGTGGGACTAGGTGGATTATGTGATTATTATTTGGTAGCTTATGTGATTACCTGATTTACTGATTATTTGTGCATACTTGTGATTGTGTTACAGACACATGGATACATCAGGCACCGGAGACTCGGATACTACTGGACCTCTACCCATAGTGTCAGATGACATTGTGTCATCGGAGCATGAGGTGCATACCTCAGACTACACGAGCACGGATGATGATGACTTCCAGCCGTTCGCTCTACCCGACGGCATTGATGAGCATACTGATGACTCCTTGCCCTTCGCTTTACCCGAGGGTGCCTATGAGCCTATTGATGGCGATCCTGCTGAGTATCTTCCCCTTGTTGTGATTCCAGCTCCGATTCCTCTTGCTTCTTACCCTGTGCACGAGCTATTACTAGACGCCGAGGCTGACGACGACATTGATCTCTACGAGGACGAGCCTTCTGAGGACGAGGATCCTGATGCAGCCCCTTTACCCGTTGGCGGTCTCTTGATGATTGCTGATGCCCCAGCTGGAGACTCGCCCGCTCACTCACCAGTCCCAGACTCTTTTGAGTCTGTGGCTTCTGCTCCGTCTCACGAGGTGAGCATTCAGCATTTTGTTCATGACTCGGACCCTGATCAGGCATCTTCTGCCGCCCCCATTCCGAGCCTTGTATTTGAGCACGACGATATTGAGGACTCCGATCCCGTTTTTCCTCCAGGATTTGATCCTGACCGCGACATTGAGTATATTCCTATGGACCATCATATGGAGGACCCTGTTGATCCTGCTGATCCTATCGATCCCTTTGATCCAGAGTTTGATTTTGACATGGCTTTTGACGACCCGGAGCCTGCCGTAGCCCCAGAGCAGGCAGCTGCTTTCGATCCTGTGCATGAGCATGACTTGGTACATGCTGACGTTCCTGTTGAGCCCGTTTTGGCTGACCCGCCTGTTGGCGATCCTCCTGTTGATGATGTCCCTTTGTTAGTTGCTGATCATGCTGTTGATCCTTTTGTTGACCCACCTTTGATTGCTGACGTCCCTGTTAACCCTCATGTTGATCATGTTGGTCCTGTCGTTGCTCCTTTTGATCCCGTACCCATTGAGCCTGAGCACGCTCTTTTTGCAGAGCATATGGATCCACCTGATGAGGAGGCTCAGCACGGTTGGATACCGGCTGACGAGGATGTTCCACCGCTTCCACCACACCACACTGAGGCACATCATACTGATTTTTCATTTCAGATCCCACCGTTTGTACCTCCAGCAGGGCCTGGAGAGGGCTCTTCAGCCCACCCCTTTGGGCACATACCGATACCTATGCCCTTCGTACCTCAGATGACATCTGTTCCATCTTCTGTTCATGTAGCACCATTCGATCCCACCAGCATGCCACTGCTTTGGTCATCTTCCTCACCGATGCCACCCACTGATCCATATCATCCATTCCATATGGGACATACCATTGAGGACGTCTTGACGTCCTTTGTCCATCAGCATGATTCCCATACACAGCGACTCCAGGAGCTCGAGAGAGCTCAGTTATCTTTTGGCCCATATCTTGGTCAGACATCTTCATCTTTTCAGCCTTTTCGATCATTACCTCCTGACTATGCTGCCCGACTTACGACCTTGGAGCAGCAGATTGCATCTGTTATTCGCACTCAGCAGGCGATGGAGGAGGATTGGCTTCATTTATGCCGCTTACTTTACGCTCACTTTCCCCCTCCTCCACCCCCATCCGCATAGGGCTCATTGGTACCATAGTGGTAGGCGATGGTGAGACGACCGCGATTGTGACTGCACAGCCTTTTGGAGACCATCTGACGATACTGATTTTTGTTGATATTTGTTGATGTACTGGATGTATGTGACACTGATGTGATATTGTTTTTGACAGGGGTGATGTAGCCTCTATTTGATTTGTGATTGTATGATACAGTGACGTACTGATACCCTTACCACATTATGGTCTCAATATATATAACAATCGCCGTATTCTCACCATATCTGATTCACTTGATTGCTTATTTATGTTTTGTGACATGGGATGTTGTATGTATGATATTTGCAACATGGGATGTTGGGACATGGGATGTTGTATGTATGATATTTGCAACATGGGATGTTGGGACATGGGATGTTGTATGTATGATATTTGCAACATAGGATGTTGGGACATGGGATGTTGTGTGTATGATATTTGTAACATGGGATGTTGGGACATGGGATGTTGTGTGTGATATATAGATAACATGAGATGTTATATGCTATTATTATTACTATATACGTATGTTTATTATGGCCTAATCGACGTACGCATCTTTAGAAGATGGCACCAAGACGTCAACCGCAGCCGATGCCCACTACTCCTGAAGAACTACAGCAAGTTATTGCTGCCGCCATTGCTCAATATGCTGCCTCGCAAGGAGGACCAAGCGGAAGTAGCTCGAACATCAACGGCAACCAAAATCCTCCTCATGGTAACCCTAAGTCATTAAGACATACCATAGCCTAAATGGATTCCTTTAGCAGATGCTAATGCCGTTCCTATGATGTAATGTATGTGCAGGGTGCACCTACAAACAATTCTTGGACTGTAAGCCCATAAACTTCGACGGCACAGGTGGTGCTGTTGCTTTCGTCCGCTGGGCAGAGAAGACCGAGTCCGTACTTCGCATGAGCAAGTGCGCAGTGGATCAGCAAGTCACCTACATCTCAGGGCTATTTGTGGATGGAGCCCTATCCTGGTGGAATCTACAGGTCCAGACCCTTGGCGAAGCCGCAGCTTACGCACTGACGTGGACTGAATTGAAAGAGCTTATGCGCAAGAAGTACTGTTCTCGCGCGGAAATTCAGAGGTTAGAGACCGAATTCTGGCACCTAAAGATGGAAGGTTCGAAGATAGCTGAATATGTTCAGAGATTCCACGATTTGTCGCACGTGGTACCCTACATGGTTACACCGGAGTTCAAGAGGATTGAACGCTTCATCTGGGGGTTGGCTCCTCAGATAATCAGCATGGTGACTTCTTCCAAACCTGCAACCATCACAGAAGCCATTGATCTGAGTGTGGCTCTCACCGAAGAAGCGATTCGGTTGAACAAGTTTGATGGGGTTGAGCCCAAGAAGAAAGAGACTCATGTGGAGTCATCTGGTGGTAATAAGCGAAAGTTTTCGAGTTTCAAGCAGAGCACCGGGATGGTGGTTAAGAAGGGAGAATCGAGTGCGCCAGCTCAGGATTCAGCTGGTGGTAGAAAGAAAGGGAAGGGATACATGGTGCACACCCCAAGTGCAACTCATGCCAAAAACATCACTCTGGTCGTTGCAGCCTGAGAGTTTGTGAATCATGTGGGAAGACTGGTCATACGAAGGATTTCTGTTGGGCTAATGCTGGTCGGGGAGGCCAAGGAGGAAATGGGAATAGGAACAACCGTGGTGGTGCTGGGAACCGCCCACAAGGAAACCTGGGAGGTGATGGAAACCGTGCCAACAATGCTAACCGAGCCGGCGCCATGAATCGGAACCAGGGAAACCATCAAGTTGGAAACAATGGTGGGAACGGGCAGAGGCCCGGATGTTTTAATTGTGGAGATCAAGGGCATTTCAAGAGGAATTGCCCAGAATTAAACCAGGCACGCGGAAGAGTTTTTAACATGGAAGCCAGGGAAGCGCGCTAGGATCCCAATGTTGTCACTGGTACGTTCCCTGTAAACCAACGCTATGCATCCGTTTTGTTTGATACTGGTGCCGATTACAGCTTTGTATCGCTAGAATTTAGAAACATGCTTGGTCTAGCCGCTAGTAAGTTAGATATTCCTTACTCGATCGAATTAGCGAATGGGAAGTTAGTAGAAGCTAACGAGGTGATTCGAGGTTGCGTAATCGAACTGGGAGAGCGTGAGTTTGCTCTAGATCTACTACCAGTCCAGTTGGGAAGCTTTGACGTGGTAGTAGGGATGGATTGGTTATCAAGTAACAAGGCAGAGATAGTTTGCCACGAGAAGATTATTCGTATCCCGACCGATGATGGTGAGACCATTGTTGTTCATGGGGAGAAGCGTGAGACGCCGTTAAGGATGATTAGCTGCCTGAAAGCAAGGAAGTGTTTGAAGAAAGGATGTGTTGCTTTTCTAGCACACATTGTGGATAAGAAGGCTGCTGAGCCGAAGATCGAAGACATCCCTGTCGTGAGGGAATACCCAGAAGTCTTTCCAGAAGACTTGCCTGGCTTGCCACCTCAAAGGCAAGTGGAGTTTCGCATCGACTTAGTTCCAGGCGCTGCGCCTGTGGCTAAGGCACCTTACAAACTTGCTCCGTCTGAGATGCAAGAACTGTCGACACAACTTCAAGAGTTGTTAGACAAGGGTTTTATCCGACCAAGCTTCTCGCCTTGGGGAGCTCCAGTTTTGTTTGTGAAGAAGAAGGACGGTAGTTTCCGTATGTGTATTGACTACAGAGAGTTGAACAAGCTGACGATCAAGAATAGGTATCCCCTGCCAAGAATCGATGATC
Organism: Helianthus annuus; assembly: GCF_002127325.2. Taxonomy (NCBI): domain Eukaryota; kingdom Viridiplantae; phylum Streptophyta; class Magnoliopsida; order Asterales; family Asteraceae; genus Helianthus; species Helianthus annuus. The sequence continues at coordinate 55,751,246 of NC_035446.2, forward strand.
TGTTCGACCAGCTTCAAGGTTCAAGCTTCTATTCAAAGATCGATCTTCGATCCGGATACCATCAACTACGGATACAGGAGGAGAGTATCCCGAAAACAGCCTTCAGAACTCGATATGGACACTATGAGTTTCTGGTTATGCCGTTTGGTTTGACAAACGCACCTGCAGTGTTCATGGATTTGATGAACCGAGTTTGTAAGCCGTACCTGGATAAGTTTGTGATTGTATTCATCGACGACATCTTGATTTATTCGAAGACGAAGGCTGAGCACGAGCAGCATCTTAGAGCCATTCTGGAGCTGCTAAAGAAGGACCAGTTGTATGCCAAATTCTCTAAGTGTGAGTTTTGGCTAAGGGAAGTGCAATTCCTTGGGCACGTGGTGAATGGAGATGGAATCCACGTGGATCCAACCAAGATCGAGGCGATCAAAGATTGGGAAACGCCAAAGACGCCAACCGAGATTCGGCAATTCTTGGGTTTGGCTGGCTATTATCGAAGGTTCATCGAGAACTTTTCAAAGATCGCTCAACCGTTGACACTCCTCACGCAGAAAGATAAGAAGTTTGATTGGGGAATCAAACAGGATGAGGCATTTCAGACATTGAAGGATAAGCTTTGCAACGCGCCAATCTTAGCTCTACCAGAAGGTACTGATGATTTCGTGGTATACTGTGACGCATCGCGTCAAGGATTGGGTTGTGTGTTGATGCAACGTCAAAAGGTTATCGCCTACGCATCACGCCAACTGAAAGTGCACGAAAAGAATTATACCACGCACGATTTGGAGCTAGGCGCAGTGGTTTTTGCCTTAAAGATCTGGAGACACTACCTTTACGGTACGAAGTGTACGATCTTCACAGATCACAAGAGCCTCCAGCATATATTCAACCAGAAGGAGTTGAACATGAGGCAAAGGCGATGGGTCGAGTTGTTGAACGATTATGACTGCGAGATCAAGTATCATCCAGGGAAGGCGAATGTGGTCGCCGATGCCCTAAGTCGTAAAGAGAGAATCAAGCCCATAAGGGTTAGGGCTATGGAGATGATAATTCAAACCGACCTTTCCTCGCGCGTTCGTGCAGCACAGAAGGAAGCTCTCAAGGAGGGAAACCTTGAGGCAGAATATCTCCGTGGGATGGAGAAGATGTTGGTGCCAAACAGGGGAGGAACATTGTGTTTTGGGAAAAGGATTTGGGTTCCTCTGTTTGGTGGTTTAAGAGAGGTTATCTTTGATGAAGCTCACAAGTCGCGGTACTCTATCCACCCTGGAGCGGATAAGATGTACCAGGATCTTAAAGATTATTACTGGTGGTCCAGGATGAAGGGCGATGTTGCCATTTACGTGAGCAAATGTTTAACTTGCGCCAAAGTTAAGGCGGAATACCAGAAGCCTTCAGGACTTCTGCAGCAACCGAAAATTCCCCAGTGGAAGTGGGAAGAAATCTCCATGGATTTTATTACGAAGTTGCCAAGGACGCCAAGAGGCCATGACACTATCTGGGTGATAGTGGATCGCTTAACGAAGTCAGCACACTTCTTGCCTATCCGCGAGAAGGATAACACAAGCAAATTGGCTGAAATCTACATGAGAGAGATTGTTACACGCCATGGAGTACCTCTCTCGATTATTTCTGATAGAGATGGGAGGTTCGTATCGAGGATATGGCAATCCTTCCAGGAAGCTTTTGGCTCAAAGCTGAATATGAGCACTGCTTTTCACCCGCAGACCGACGGACAAAGTGAGCGGACGATTCAGACATTGGAGGACATGCTGAGAGCATGTGTGATGGATTTAGGCGGTAGCTGGGATAAGCATTTACCCCTGGTTGAGTTTTCATACAACAACAGCTACCACACCAGTATTGGTGCCGCGCCATTCGAAGCGTTATATGGGCGCAAGTGCAGGTCGCCGCTCTGTTGGTCTGACGCGGGTGATAGACAATTGGTAGGTCCCGATGTAGTTCAGGAAACTACAGATAAGATTGCACAGATCCGAGATCGCATTAGCGCGGCTCGTGACCGTCAGAAGACCTACGCAGATCTGAAAAGGAAACCTCAGGAGTTTGAGGTTGGGGATATGGTTTTGTTGAAGGTATCACCCTGGAAGGGTGTGGCACGCTTTGGGAAGCGTGGGAAGTTGAATCCGCGCTACATTGGTCCTTTCAAGGTTTTGGAAAGAATTGGGACCGTAGCATACAAGTTGGATCTACCTGCCGAACTGAATAATGTTCACGATACATTTCATGTATCCAATCTGAAGAGAAGTCCAACTCAAGTTAACGTTGCCATTCCTACCGACGAAATTCATATAGACGACACGCTCCACTTCGTTGAAGAACCTGTCGAGGTCATGAATTGGAAAGTCAACAAGACCCGCCGGAGCAGTGTCAAGCTCGTCAAAGTTCGCTGGAATGCTAGACATGGTCCTGAGTTCACCTGGGAGCGTGAAGACCGAATGAAGGAGAAATACCCCCACTTATTTCCTGAGAACCCTGCTTCCACAAGCAGAATTTAAAATTTCGGGACGAAATTTATCTAACGGGGGGAGAATGTGACAACCCTCACTAAACCAGGTATCCGTACGACTTAATTAACTATTAATTGTTGCCTGATTTCTGTGCTTAACTGAGATTATGATAAACTGCTACTTGATTGTTGATACTTGTACATATCTGCATCATACTCTGATTTCTCCGTCACTACATTATTTACTTACTGAACTCTAGTGACAAACATGATGCACAAAAGCACAGTAGCATTTGAGCGGATAACCTATTTGACATGCTGATATAGCCAGCATCAGGCAAACACTGCCTCTAAAGGCCTGTATGAGCCAGAAATATTTTACTACACCCAAAGTGTGTGTAAGGATACAAGGGTTGTATAATTACGTCTCTAGGAATAAGATACAAAGATTGGATGTGCCTAAAACGTACTCTAAGCACAAAACACAGCACTTTTATCAACACACTAGCTTCTAGCTAATTAATAAAGTGCCAAAACATGAGGAATTATTCATGACACTTTGCAGAATAAATTGTGTCGCTAAAAATATTATTTACAACGCTTAAAGGGTTACTTAAGCACTTTAACGGATTACTATCCAACCGAACAACCGGACTATACCCGGAACATAAAAATATTGCCAGAATTATTATTGGTATTTTTCTGAGCCAGTTAGGGTCCCTGATTACCCTAACACCCGCTTTATAACGCATTAAACAACTAACGGGGTTAATCCCTAAAAGTAACCGACTTAATGTAACTGAACACTAACTGGACGATCAAGACCCAACCGGATACCCCCCCCCTTTTGGGCCGGTTCCATTCTAATGGAACTAAGGGTACACTTTTTAATATTTTATTTATTAATTGTGGATATCTAGAGGTGCATAGGAAACCGTTGGACGATGGTCTTGATTTTCTCTATAAAAGCAACACAAGACACAAGAGTTATCATCCACCATTTCACCACTTCACTCTCTCTCTTGCTCCCTCTCCTCTTCTCGGCCGTAACCCACCCCCACCACACCTCCATTGTCGGTTTTTGATCTAGCCATTCCAAGTGCACACAAGTGTCGGGGATCACGTACGAGGAAGCTTGAAGCAAGCGGAAGCTAAAGGACCACGTTCATTTGCTTTTATCCACGCCGTTTTCGCCAAAGATCTTCCCTAGCCCCGAGCTAGAGGTATAACATTTAAAACTTGTTCTTGATCGTATCTAAAGTGGTTAAAAGAATTTTTAACGGTTAAAAGTCGGTAACCCATCTTTCGAATCTAAAAAGTCTACAAAAACTCGAATATCGTTGGTTAAAAGCATATAACGCGTGTAAAAGTCGTAGTATTTGAATATGTTGATTATTGAGGCCCGATCTACGATGTGGTGGCTCTTATCATCGTTTAACCCGACTTTGTTAAGATCCCGAATCTTGACATACACTTGTTTCTTTTGGTACAAGGGTTAAAAGGTGAAACTCCACCACACGGGAAACATGAACTTGTGTAAAAGTGTTTTGACATGAAAAATAGTATTTAAAACGAGCCGATCTACGTATGTACAAGTGGTATATTCGTAGAACCGGGTGTCGAGAAAATCATGTTTTATATAAGTTGGATAACATACTAACAAAGATGATTTTTATAAACTACAAGTGTATAAACACTTGTGAAACGAAAGATCCGACGAAATAACAATTTTTATAAAAATTGTCGGGAAGTTGTAAAGAGTGATTTGTTCCAAAAACGGGGTTTTTGCAAGACTAAACTATTTTATACATAGATCCACTAAATGTAACGAGATCTACACAATAGTTTTAGAAAAACTACAAGTTCATGTAATAATGTGATTTTACATACTAGTCTACGAGTTAATGTGTTGAAACTAGTTTGAAGTGTTGGAAATTGATTGGTTGATTTAAAGAAATTGTTGAAGTGATTTTGTAAAAGAAAATGATACGCTTGAAAGCGTGGCCACCTCCAGTTACAGGGGAAACTCTGGCGAAATTTTTCTAAAAATCTAACACTTAGAATTATTTACAAGTGTTAAACTATTTTGAAATGTTTTCAAAATATATTTCGCCATGACTTTATTTATTAAATAATCGGAGGTGGGATTTTCACAAAAACTAAACGTGATAAATATTTATTCGATAAATATATTTTTCACAACACTGTTTATGATTATTTTGTGAAAATGTATAAATATTATTTTTAGAGTAAAAATAATATTTACTAACTTTGTCGAACCCAAAATAATACCAACGCCTTTACGACAAACATATAAGTTACAACGGTAATTACTATTACCACTTAATCGCCAAAACGTAACTTAGGCTTTATCCGGAAGTATTCACGAATGCGTATCTTGTCGACGTATTATTTTGGAAAGTATTATGTAAGAAGAAAATATATTATTTTTGAGAAAAATAATTATATTTTGGAATGAGAAATAAAATATATTAAGTGAGACTTAATATTATAAACACGCATGTATTAATTCCCCCATCCTTGGGAAGGAAATTAACTACCAAGTATATACACGGAACGGTTGTCTAACTGCTTCCCGAAAATATAAACTATAAAGCTAAGGCACGGCCATCCGTCTAATAGAGTTAGCACATGTAGGTCGTTGCGCAGCAGTTGGATATTTGGATTACTTGGTATTGTGACGCACTCACTGTGAGTTCATGTCCCCCTTTTCTCTTAACTGTTTTCAGTTTTATAAACTGCGGGGGTGAAATACATGTTACTATGATTATGAATACTTGATACATGGTATGGTTAGCGTAAGGAGGTTTGTTACTCAGATCATGTGAGTGGGTAGGCACAACTTGAGGCCATTAATCCTCGTAGTAGGACCGAGGGACAGGAGCGGTAGATCTATCTGGGTGTAGCGAGCCCAGCCCCAGGTCCAGCATAACGGACCTCGGGGTGACTTAGTGCCCGACGCATAAATCCGCTAGGTTTGAGTCATCCCTACTTGCACTTCACACATATCAATGGCCTTGCAAACCATTGGTGATCTCTTTTTCCTTATTTGCTACATACCAGGGTTTTGATAAAGATAAAGGTTTATTTACTCACTTTCGCATGAACTCGCTCAACATTATTGTTGATTTTTCAACTTACATGTATTTCAGGAAATTAACGATCTGGCGCGGTATGGCTTGTTTTCCGCTGCATTAGGCCCGAGGTCATCCAGGGTTCGAGGCTTGTGACTCTTTCCTGGACAAGTCACAGTCCCTGAACCATGTTTATTTTAAGTTGCATTTGTAATGTTTAGACAAGTTATGGTTGTTGGGTGTTAACCTATTAAGACAATGTTTCATATTTTTATTTTTAATGGATGATCTTGCATATTTTTAATTCATATAGCTTGTTATGATTAAGCTATGGTATTAAGAAGTCACACCAAATTAACCACGCTTCCGCAAAGCCAGGGTGTGACAGCGTACACCCGTAGTGCATTTCATTAAAGTATAATCGTCGGTCGAGAGAAGTCTTGCGGCGGAATTATATTAAGTGGTGTGTCTATTAATCCTTAACCCGGCACGACCCGGGCAACTGAACGCATAACGAACATGTAATTCTTTTACAAGATTATTAAGCAAATAATTATCCCAAGTTATAAAAAGTTTTATGCCACGAGCATTTAAATCAATTTTAAACATTTTCAAAATGAGTCAGTTAAATTGTATTTACCAGTGTAAACTGACGTATTTTCCAAAAAGTCTAAGTGCAGGTACTACGCGTAATAGGCTGGTCACTCCTTAGCATCCATAGAAGTCTCGCAAGCTTAGGATGCATGAAGTCTGTTGAAATGAAGTTTCCTTTTGTTTGGATCTGCCTGTGGATCTATTTCGACTATTTTGTGATACTTGAATATTACAATATTTTTAAGTTGAAATAAATCTTTCTTTGCTTCTGCTGTGCATTTATATTTTTGTATGTTTGACTATGACGATATCAACTACGTCACGGAATCCCCCACCGGGCCCACCGGTGACACGTGGAAAATAGGGGTGTGACAGGTTGGTATCAGAGCCAACGCTGAGTGAATTAAACACTAGCCTTCTGTGTTTAATCTCAGTTAAATAAATGCACATTCCTCGAGTTCCGAGTCTAGACAAAGAACATAGGACAAACTCTGTTTTGTTTTATTTCATTTTGTCTTTATTTTATTTTATATATATGTGTTGTTGTATCATTTTGTTGACAGGTCTAAATCATGTCGCCACGTATGAGACACGGACGAGGAAAGGCTCCTTTCACGAGCCACGACCATGAAGCCGGGCCCTCACACCGGCGAACACCTTCCATTACGATGAGTACGAGCCCAAAAGAGCCGTGGAGGCTCTATGTTGAACCCGGGAGGCGGTCAGTCTCCCTCAGCTCTTCACCTTCATACTTACATTCCTTTGGGCCCCAATCAGAGAATGAGCCCAATAATCAACCACCCTCTTTCATACCACTGCAAAGGTCCAATTCTCACCATTCGTTCGACGACCCAACCCCAGTTTTTCAAAGCCGGTTTAACCCGGCCAACATCTTTCCAGAACCCGTGGGATTCAACCCACTAGGACCTGAGGATCATTTCTCAGGAGACCATGCTGACGATATGGATGAAGACACGGACCCCGTGGAACCAGCATCCGGAACACCAAACCACCCCATCGAGATCTCAGATAGGTCTTCATCTCACGGATCGCCTTATCGCGGTCCGGACAGCTACGAGGAGAGGTTCCGAAATATTGACTGGTATTTTACCCCCTCTCACCACTCCTCTCCGTATCAGCAGCAACAGCAGCAACAGCAACAGGATCCTTCTCAGGATTCTCGTTTCGTGGCAGTCACTCCGCCACCACCACCACCAGTGGAGCAACAACCGCCTCCGGAGCCACCGAGGCGAAGAAGGTCAAACGCACGGATGTCCGTGCGAGGGGGAGTCCGCATCAGCACTCCCCAACCATCGAGTGGCAGTCATTATCCGCCACTCCAGGAAGAAGAGGAAGAACCGCAAATGGGGGGTCCATCAAACCCCATTCTTGAGGTCAACTCAGTGCCTATGGCACCTCCGTTGGGTTTTGAAAACCCAATACCTGCCTACGCCGGCTCAGCGGCGTACAACCCTTTTGAGCAGCCGGCTCACACCCAGTTTGACTATGCCAACGTAGACCCATACCAGGAAGCGTGGGACTACATCGCACGTCACCCAGAGGGACCTTATGGTGGTCTTTGGACCACTGGTTACCCAACTTACGGGTACCAGCGTCCACCACCTCCTCAACCTTTGTACCAGCCGCCGCAGCCACAGCTTATCTCGCCGGAGCGTCAGCAGGCGGTTCTCGACCGGTTGAACCGAGTCGAGCAAGAGGTCCGTGAAGACCGCGAGAGCAACCGGGGCTTCTTCAAAGGCCTGTCAGACTTGCTCAAGGGGAAGTCCAAGAGGAGGGGTCATTAAAGACCTTGTTGTTTATTTTATTTAGTTGTAATCAGTCCCTGCGTGGACTTTATATTTCTGTACTCAGCTCCTGCGCGAGCTTGTCTTTTAGTATTCTGCCCCTGCGTGGGCATGTCTTTTAGTTAACCCCTGCGTGGGTTTGTTGTTTGTATTTCGCCCCTGCGTGGGCATGTTATTTTGTAGAAGTCCCGTTTAGGGCAAGTATTGTACTGTTAATCTTTATTAATGGAATGGTTGAATTTAAATTTTCATAATTGTTTATTATTTATATGCATAAACTTAAAATAAAAAGTAAAATGAAAAATAGAATTCCTAATAAAGAAGATCTACCATTTTTATTAAATGGCAAAATCTAAAAAGGGACAAGACCTAGCCATATGTCATTTTAAGACAAGGCCAAGATGGTATCTCCATAATTAGATTTAGATCCATAATTGACGTCTCAACTTAGGATTGATCTGCGTTAAATTAAAAAGAGAATCTTAGGGGTAAAACCTAGCCACGTGTCGTCGCAGACATGACCAAGATGATAGAACCTGTTTAAAAGATTCCAAAACTTTGTTAACATCTATAAGTATGTTACCATATCAGGCAAATTGTGATGCTGTATAAATCACACCGGCCATCTTTAAATTGGGATAATTTAAAATTCCCTATATTTAAATAACCATCCCTTGGGGATGAAGTGCCTACGGGTAATAAATTAATGTCCTCTGGGACTAAGAGACAGTTGGAGTCTGCAACTCACTGTCTGGAATAGGGTAATGAACGGTGATTCAAACCCTAATACCTTGATCGTGTAAGAATCCAGGTTATAGATTAACACTGTCTTCGTGACTAAGTTATATGTTAATTCTTAATTGTAATATAGGATTATAATAAAGGTCCTGCATAAATAATTAATTAACAAATTAACCAGCAATGGTTATTCAAAACCATGGTTAATAAAATATAAAATGTTGTATTAGCTCCTAAATGAAACCTTGCCTATTATTGTCTATATGTAGCAATTGAAGCTACATGGCGGGGTCGGACGAAGTGAACAGTCGTCCGCTAGAGAATCACGATAATGCAAAAATACAGTTAACTGGCGCAGAGCTGAAAGCGCTTGTTGATGATGCGGTTACAAAGGCATTAGAAAGGCAGTACAGTGAGTACAGTGGGACCCACAGTAGGACCTTGTCTACACCGCATATCAAATCCAAGACTCATTCAGGAGGTCACAGCAAGCCACCACCTACTCCACCAAAGTCTAAGAAAAATGAGTCTAAGAAAGATGATGACAGACATTCCTCCAACGAAAACAGCATCCCATCCAAAAGGTTAGTATTGGATGACAAGCCTCATGTCAAAGGGTGCACATATAAGTACTTCGTCTCATGCAAGCCTCGAGATTTTACTGGAGAGAAAGGGGCGGTGGATTGCATGACGTGGTTAGATGAAATGGACACGGTGGTAGATATAAGCGGTTGTGCTGAAAAAGATATTGTAAAGTTTGTGTCACAATCTTTCAAGGGTGAAGCCCTAGCATGGTGGAAGTCGTTGATTCAAGCCACCGGAAAGGTACCTCTGTACAACATGTCTTGGGAACAATTTGTTGCCCTGATCAAGGAGAATTACTGCCCTCAGCACGAGGTTGAAAGGATAGAATCTGACTTTCTATCTCTGGTAATGAAGAACCTGGACTGCCAGGCCTATCTCACAAGTTTCAATACCTTGTCAAGGCTAGTTCCTTACCTTGTGACGCCTGAACCAAAGAGGATAGCCCGTTTTATTGGGGGTCTGGCCCCAGAAATAAAAGCAAGCATCAAGGCCTCTCGGCCCACAACATTCAGATCAGTGGCAGACATATCTCTGTCTCTAACGCTGGACGCAGTGAGACAGAGATCACTGAGAAATTCAGATGCCGAGAAGAGGAAACACAAAGATGATGGTTCGCGACGCTCAGACAAGAAGCGTAAGGGAAGCAACGACCAGAAGAAAGGGTCGGAATCTAAGAAGGGTGATCATCAGTCGAGTGATAAACCCCGGTGCAAGGTTTGTAAGAAGCACCACTTTGGGAAATGCAGGCAAGAGTCAAGATCACAGTCCCAGCCAAAAGCGTGTGGAATCTGTAAGTCCCCAGATCACAAGGCAATAGACTGTAAGAAAGTTAAGGATGCCACATGCTTCAATTGTAACGAGAAGGGGCATATTAGACCCAACTGCCCGAAAGTTGCGAAAAAGACTGAAGAGGGAAAGAAGACCAATGCAAGGGTAAGTCCCCAGATCACAAGGCAATAGACTGTAAGAAAGTTAAGGATGCCACATGCTTCAATTGTAACGAGAAGGGGCATATTAGACCCAACTGCCCGAAACTTGAGAAAAAGACTGAAGAGGGAAAGAAGACCAATGCAAGGGTCTTCCGCATGGACGCGAAGGAAGCCATTCAGGATGACAATGTCATAACAGGCACTTTTCTCATTAATGATGTCTACGCAAGGGTATTGTTTGATTCTGGGGCGGATAGATCCTTCGTAGATAATAGGTTCTGTGAATTATTGAAATTACCTGTTAAAACCCTAAGTATGAAATATGAAGTGGAATTAGCTGATGGATCAATAGAAACAGTTTCGACTGTATTAGACGGATGTGTCCTATCCATTAGGAACCACTCTTTTCCTTTATCCTTGTTACCCTTTAAGCTAGCAGGCTTTGATATAGTAATAGGTATGGATTGGTTATTGCATAACCAAGCCCAGATCGTGTGCAACAAGAAGCAGGTAGTAATCAAGGCTCCATCTGGTGAGCCACTCACTATTCAGGGAGATACTCAACATGGATTGCCTGAGCAAGTGGCTATGCTCAAGGCATCCAGATGCCTGAGTAAGGGTTGTGTCATTTATATGGCACAAGTGACCATTGACGAGAAGAAGCTCAGGATCGAAGACATACCAGTCATTTCAGAATATCCTGAAGTTTTTCCGGAAGAACTACCTGGTTTACCACCAGATAGGCAAGTGGAATTTAGGATTGACATCATCCCCGAAGCTGCACCAGTGGCCAGAGCACCATATAGATTAGCACCAACGGAGATGAAGGAATTAAGGACGCAGCTAGATGATTTACTAGCTAAAGGTTTCATTAGACCTAGTTCATCTCCGTGGGGAGCGCCGATTTTATTCGTTAAGAAGAAGGATGGATCAATGCGTCTATGCATTGATTACCGTGAGCTAAACAAGGTTACTATCAAGAACAGATATCCTTTGCCTAGGATCGACGATCTATTCGACCAGCTTCAGGGAGCAAGTTACTTTTCTAAGATAGATCTCAGGTCAGGCTATCATCAACTGAAGGTCAAGGAGGACGATGTACATAAGACCGCGTTTAGGACTCGTTATGGTCATTACGAGTTCCTAGTGATGCCTTTTGGGCTCACCAACGCACCTGCCGCATTCATGGATCTCATGAATTGCGTATGCAAGCCTTATCTGGATAAATTTGTCATCGTCTTCATCGATGACATCCTCATCTACTCGAAGAACCAAGCTGACCATGAGAAGCATCTTCGATGCATTCTTAAGCTGCTCCATCAAGAGAAGCTCTATGCCAAATTTTGGCTTCGCGAAGTCCAGTTCCTTGGACATGTTGTGAGTGAACGTGGAATTCAAGTGGATCCCGCAAAGATAGAAGCTATTATGAACTGGCAAGAGCCAAAGACGCCTTCAGAGATTCGTAGCTTCCTAGGTTTGGCTGGATACTATAGGCGTTTTATTGAAAATTTCTCAAGGATTGTTGCGCCCTTAACTTCATTAACACGTAAGAATATTAAGTTTAATTGGGGGCCTAAGCAGCAAGAATCTTTTGATATCTTGAAGCAGAAGTTGAGTAACGCTCCAGTGCTGACTCTACCTGAAGGTATTGAAGAATTTGTGGTGTATTGTGATGCATCACACACCGGAATGGGTTGTGTGTTAATGCAAAAGGGCAAGGTCATTTCCTACGCTTCACGTCAACTAAAGGTGCACGAGAAGAATTACACCACCCATGACTTGGAATTGGGTGCCGTTGTATTTGCACTTAAGCTTTGGAGGCATTACCTATATGGAACAAAGTGTGTGATCTATTCTGACCACAAGAGCCTTCAACACCTATTCAATCAGAAGGATTTGATCATGAGGCAGCGACGATGGATGGAAACCTTGAACGATTATGATTGTGAAATAAGATACCATCCAGGCAAGGCCAATGTAGTCGCAGATGCCTTGAGCAGGAAGGAAAGAGTGAAGCTGATAAGGATCAATGCCAAGAGCATTGAAATTAAGAACAGTTTGAATGAAAGGTTGTTAGCTGCACAGAAGGAAGCTGTGTTGGAAGCTAACTATCCTGAGGAAAAATTAGGAGTAACTGAAGAACAGTTGTCCTACGACAAGGACGGAATGTTGAGATTAAATGGACGAATATGGGTTCCTGTATATGGAGGACTTCGAGATGTTATCCTCAAGGAAGCCCACAGTTCCAAGTACTCCGTTCATCCTGGAGCTGATAAGATGTACCAGGATTTAAAGGCAAATTATTGGTGGATAGGCTTGAAAAAGTCTATAGCTGCTTATGTAGCTAAATGCTTGACATGTGCTAAAGTCAAAGCTGAACATCAGAAGCCGTCTGGTTTGCTACAACAGCCTAAGATTCCCACTTGGAAATGGGAAATGGTGACGATGGATTTTATCACTAAATTGCCTAAGACGCCGAAGGGAAATGATACTATATGGGTCATAGTTGATAGACTGACTAAGTCAGCATATTTCCTACCCATTAAAGAGACCTTCAGCTCTGACATGTTAGCCCAACTATACGTGGATAAGATTGTGTCCTTACATGGCGTACCAATATCTATTATCTCAGATCGGGATACTAGATACACGTCTCATTTCTGGAAGAGCTTCCAACAGTCTCTGGGCACTCAATTGAATTTTAGTACGGCTTACCATCCTCAAACGGATGGGCAGAGTGAGCGTACTATTCAAACGTTGGAAGACATGCTGCGTGCATGTGTCATTGATCTAGGAGGTAGTTGGGACAGGCATCTACCATTGGTCGAGTTCTCCTACAATAATAGCTACCATACCAGCATCCAAGCTGCACCTTTTGAGGCACTATATGGTAGGAAGTGCAGAACGCCCATTTGTTGGGCAGAAGTAGGGGATACTCAATTATCAGGTCCTGACATAGTCTTCGAGACAACGGACAAGATTGTCCAAATTCACGATCGCCTGAAAGCTGCTCGAGACAGGCAGAAGAGCTATGCGGATGAAAGGCGAAAACCTCTCAGGTTTGAGGTATGCGATAAAGTTTTGCTCAAAGTATCACCTTGGAAAGGGGTGATGCGATTTGGTAAGAAAGGTAAGTTAAGCCCAAGGTATATAGGACCATTCGAGATCATCGAATGTGTAGGATCAGTGGCTTATAAGTTAAACTTACCTGAAGAGCTCGATGGTATTCATAATGTATTTCACGTCTGCAATCTGAAAAAATGTCTAGCTGATGAGTCACTAGTCATACCACACACAGATGTGCATATAGACGAGAGCTTAAAATTTGTGGAAAAACCTGTGTCGATTGAGGATCGACAGGTGTAGAAGCTTCGAAGAAAGCTTGTGCCTATTGTCAAGGTGAAGTGGGATGCCCGTAGAAGTCCTGAATACATGTGGGAGCTAGAATCCACAATGAAAGAGAAATACCCTCATCTGTTTCCTTAAATCTCGAGGACGAGATTTATTTTAAGGGGGTGAGGATGTAACACCTTGAAAATTTATGCCCAATAATGTATAAACACGTGTCACAAGCTCTGAACGTGAGAAAGAATACTTTGGAGGGACTAAAGTTGATAAATGGGGAAACTATGTGAATATAAGGGTCCAAAGTGTCAACAATGGATAAATATATTCTAAAATAGCCCTACATAATGTTTATACCTTCCAACGAATAAATCATGGATCATACGAAGCTAAATATGAAAGAAAGTGAGGAATTACAAACTACAGGGGCTAAAAGTGTCAACATGTGCAAAGTATACCTCTGAGTGGCCTTTTGGCGGACCCGAAGATAAAATATACTCACTAGAATATGTGGTTAAAATTTCATAAAGTTTCGTTATCGTATGAGAAAGTTATGATCGAATTCGTGTTCGAGGGGTTAAAAGCGTCAACAATGAATTCTAAGGCCGTATGAGTGGTTACAAGGTTAGTCAAGGACTTAACCAAGTTAGTAAAAGTCCCAAGGCCCTTAAAAATCAAGTTAGAGGGCTGAAATAGCAATTTAGAAGCTTAAAACAACGTTACAAAGGACCAGGGACTGAAAATGCAAAGTTTAAAACATGTTTGGCAGGTTATGCAGGTCAGGCGACCCGCGTCAGCTCCCCTTACAGGCTCACACGGGCCGCATCAGGGTGCCAGTATCAGAATTCTTGGACATATGCCTGTAAAAGCTGTGTAACCGACTTAAAAGGCTTGTTTTGCATACTATGGGCTGCCCCAACCAGTTTTCATGCATTAGGGACATGTGGGATGATCTTACAACAAGTGTAGACTTGTTTGGCATCATCTTGTAAGATCAATTTCACTATATAAGGGACTTGAGGTTGTAACCATTTGAACACTCATTTGCAAAGAGTTCACAACTTCACTTCTGGAGTTCTCTGGACAGCAAGCAAGCTTCTTAGTGGTCCCTAAGCATAATTAGGACTCTTGTAAGTGTCCTTAACCCTTCCTAATTCGTTTTAGCTTAGTTAATTAGCTAAAAGTCAAACCGTGTAATTAAGGTTTGACTTCATGATTAATCAAAATGTGCTCTGTCAAATCACGAATTAAAAGTACCTTTTAGTAGGTAATTATGTGGGTAACAAACCCTTAAAAGGGTATTTCCAGATTCCCACTCTAACTATGATAATTGTCGAGTCAAAGCTTATTATAAAAAGTCAACAGAAAGGTTATTTGCGAATTAATGCATAATTAGCATTGTAGGATACATGCAACCTGTTTGATCATTAAAATAACTTGGTAATTAATGTAAGAACATGTTCCAACATGTTCAGCTCGACAATTTTCAGTTTAGGCTCGGTTTGGAACCGAAAGTCGCAAAGTTTGACTTCTTCTTTGACTATCAGTTCTGACCCGTTTAAGCCAAGTTTAGGATTGCCTTAGAGCTTCTTTTGGACCTATTTGCATGTTAGTATAACTCTCTGAGATTATACAACTTGGTTCATTGGATATCCTATTCACATGCATGTTTCCGTTAATCGCTTATATGTTGACCATTATGCCCATTTGACCTCAAAATATGATTTTTGAAAATGTAAAAGAGTAGACACCTTAGCTACTGAATTATAAACTTGCACCCAAAATTTGAGGTCAGTTTGAGGTCTAGATTAAGAGTTATGCTCAATAGCGTAATTAAGAGCTTCTTTACTAATTAAATGGCGTAAATTGCATATAGCCTATCAAAACCCAAATTTTTATACCAAACTTTCTACCCACTGTTATAAAATAATATTTTGGGATTTTTGGAGATTTTTATTTATTTTTAGGCTAAGCATAACTTAGTGTTCTAAGATTAATTCGGTTTATGCCGGTTTTGCCCTTTTAAGCCATAAAATGAGTTTTACAAATCCTTTTGACCTCAAACCAATTTCTACTGATTTGTTATGATAAATAAATTATGTTGAGCCTTCTGGAATATTAAAAATATCAGCTTTTTACAGAAAACCCGGAAATGGCTCCAAATCGCCTTTTTAAGCGTTTTAACGCATAAGTGTGCACTAGAACCTTAATAAGCTTAAGGGATTGAACCTACTGATGTAATCAGTGAAATTGTATATTTTAAACAGTAGGCAAATGTTTTGAACTCAGAATTCCAGAATTGACCTTTTAGGCACATGTGAAATTACCAAAATGCCCCTACGGTGCATAGTAAGGTTAAAGGTAATAAATTTCACATAAATTTGATACCCTACTGTTATAACTTAGTAAATTAAGTATATTTACTAATTTAATCAGACCTGTAACTCAGGTTATTATTTTAACCCTTTTACACCTTATAAAATGACCAAAACGCCCTTATGAGGCATAGTTTTGGTTTAAAATCATTTGGGGCATAATGGAAGGTATCATTCTGATATCACAACATATTTTAGGCATATTAACTTCAGAAACTTGTATTTAACTCTTATGGTTACTCGTTACGCACTATACGCGTTCGGATCGGCTTATGTGACTAGTTTGGCCATTTTAGCCGAAACGGGTCAAACCATATCTTTTTGGTCTCAAAATCCTGAATGTGGTTATGTTACCCATATTAAACAAGCATGCAAGCTTGTTGGGTCGAAACCACATTCTAAAACGGTCTTCGCCTTATTGTGCGTTTAAAACCGTAATCTTCCTTTATAACTAACCGGTCTAAGCTTAAGACCCGTTAGAATTCTAATAGGTTATTAAAACCTTAATTTCCAGATCTAGGAGCCCAGTAAAAGCTACGTGCACTCACTATATTTGGTTTATACTTTGCTCAGGTAAATACGTTTAACTTACTTTCCCTATACGGGCTTGGGGTACGGTATATAAAATACCGCTTGGTCGGGGAATTGACCTTAACTAGTTGATGGCTAAGTGATGTCAAATTAACCCGTTTAAAAATGCTGTTTTGTTTGTTTAACGCCTTTGGGGGTTTAATGACCATGTCCCGGATATCCTTGGCATCATTCGAAGAATGGCCACGACCTTAGCACACGGGTGTAGGCGTACACCCGTAGTGCATTTCATTAAAGTATAATCGTCGGTCGAGAGAAGTCTTGCGGCAGAATTATATTAAGTGGTGTGTCTATTAATTCTTAACCCGGCACGACCCGGGCAACTGAACGCATAACGAACATGTAATTCTTTTACAAGATTATTAAGCACATAATTATCCCAAGTTATAAAAAGTTTTATGCCACGAGCATTTAAATCAATTTTAAACATTTTCAAAATGAGTCAGTTAAATTGTATTTACCAGTGTAAACTGAAGTATTTTCCAAAAAAGAAAGTGCAGGTACTACGCGTAATAGGCTGGTCACTCCTTAGCATCCATAGAAGTCTCGCAAGCTTAGGATGCATGAAGTCTGTTGAAATGAAGTTTCCTTTTGTTTGGATCTGCATGTGGATCTATTTCGACTATTTTGTGATACTTGAATATTACAATATTTTTAAGTTGAAATAAATCTTTCCTTGCTTCCGCTGTGCATTTATATTTTTGTATGTTTGACTATGACGATATCAACTACGTCACGGAATCCGCCACCGGGCCCACCGGTGACACGTGGAAAATAGGGGTGTGACACGGAGAGTGACTTCGATGGAATCGAACCATTGGAACATAGCCGTTAGGCCATCTTCCCCAGTGAATTCCTTCGGACCGCATGCCTTGAATTGCTTGAAGCTGAAAGCAGTCTTGGGAGCAACTTTAGGAGTGTCAGTTCTAGACTCCTCAGACGATTTGCTAACGTTCTCATAAATTTCACCCACAGCCTTGGCCACTTGTTTAGCGAGGATGGCAGCAAGGCGTTTGTCCCTCTTTTCTTGGCGAGTGAGTCGAGGTCCTGACGACGGTCCAGTTGACATTGTCTGCAACAGACATCGTCTTAGGTCTCAGACACATCATAATCGAATCTCACCTCACACGTCTACTTCTAACTAAAGCTTAGGAACACAATAAGACATGTATCACATAAACACATAGGTATATAATCACAGATTCACATAGAGACACGTATGCACATAACCACATAAGCACGTAGGGCACAAAAGCACAGAAGCACATACGCATGTAATCACAGAGGCAGTCAGAATACAGAAGCCTATCATTCAAAGTTTGCGAGTCGTTCGAATATAGCGATCGCGTATAACATGTCGAGTAGTATAGTATAAGCGTATAGCGTAGCATAAGGTCGTCCATAATGTAACTACTTTTCAACGACGTGCGGTGTGTCGTGTGATTAGCGAAAGCAAAAGGCGTTAGATCAAAACCAATAGTACCTCAAAACGCTGACAGATAAGCAGAAACCACATAAACACATAACTTCACATAAAATCGACGAATTATAGAGTCAGCAGTTGCGGGCTCAGAATTGAAACACATAAAAGTCGAGAAATGAACTGTCTGCGGCTATTAGACATTAACTATCCAAAGTGATTCGACTATTCTCAAGGACTTGTCGTACACGTTTTGACTTTCAGGATCGTGCTCTGCCTCGTTTCTTGGGCGTGCGACACACATTTCTTTGGTCATTTAGTGACTTCAGGTCGTTGGAGTCCGTCGAGACTTTGGTGAGAGTTTTGTAAAGCAAAATTGGGCGGAGTAAGTTGTCAAGGTTCGGGTTTCACCCCTGGCTTAACAACTTTGTTCCAGCTTTTGCTTAGAAATGGTGACGAAATCCACGTTAAAGTATGGATTTCACTCCTGATTCAACGCGAATTCTCACGTTTTATAGATAAATACAAATCAATAAGCAATTTAATCGAGAGTTTGCGGTTTTCACACCTAATCTCGATCAAATTACTTGTTTGGTTTTTGAATAATTGTGCGGTGATAGTGTAGTGTAGGCGAGAATAGCGAGATATAGCACATAAGCTCGTACCAAACCGTTAAGGGCTTGTACAAGTCGGTCTGTTGGTTCCTAACTATAGACTAGGTCTCTAAGACATCGGCCCGGACTAGGTCGAGTCTTGCCGAATTCCCTATAGTTATGGCTCTGATACCAATCTCTCACACCCCAACCGATGGCGGAAACATCGGGGCGCGGCACTGAGCGAAACAGATTGTTCAAGAGAAATTCCATAACAACTAATTTACCAGATCGTTTAAATATCACGTCCCATACTGTAACCCATCAAGTAACAAGGTTATTACAGACTTCGATATCTCAAAAACAATAAACATGTTCCGACAACTCAGATTTAAATAAGTACAGACAACTATTTGTTGATAACTAAGACTCTATCCTAGCCTTGATTTACAAGCAAATAGACACCTTAAGCACCTGTCACATACGTTAAAATAAAAGTCAATATACATAGTGTAAAGGCGAGTATATGATATGCGCAAAATGCAACATATAAATTATATCAATTGTGGCATAAAACTAACCCTTTTTTAGTACTAATGTTGGAAAAAGTGTGCTTTTGTCTTCCTTTTGTATTTTCAGGATTAAATGAGCTCAAATTAACAAAAGAAGCAAAAAGACAGCTAAATCTAACATAAATACAAGAAGGAACAAAAGTGGAAGGCCCGACCCCTCGACAGCATCTCCCCAAGCAAAACTAAGAAAACAGAAGACTGAACACGCCCCGTGCTCAGCGAGCACGGGGCCGTGCCCAAGTAGCAGCAGAAAAGACAAACCTTTAGAAGCTTCTACTGCCCACCACGGGGCCGTGCCCAGCGGACATGGGGGCATGGTCAACTTCCTGCAGGCGCATTTATTGTAATTGCGAATTACAATTAATGAAGTGAGACACGAGGATGGACACGGGGTCGTGCCCGAGCTTCTGTTCAGCCTATAAATAGGAGTTTTTGGAGCCATTTCAAATCATCCCTTGGCACACCACCTCTCTCACACTTTACCCACCACCCACCACCACCATAACACCATCATCCACCACCATCATCCATTGTCCATCATAGAGTGTGTGAGTCATCTCGGGATCCAAGATTGATCGTAAGAGTTTTGACAATCAAAGGCCATGTTTTCCTAAGTCTCTTACATCACTTGGTGAAGACAAGTGTTTAGTGTAATACTTTTTATTTTTAATCTTTTGCACTTTTTAATTGGTTTTGTATTAATGACTTTAATTACTAGTTTCTTATGTTGAAGGTGATTCTTCCTTATTGTTTGTCCGTGGTGTCTTGGCACTATTTTACTGTCTATATAAAATAAAAGATTTTCACCATTCATATCTCCACGGTCTATATGGAGGTATGTTGGCTACCTGGTCGGGGGTTAAGGGAACGATATGGTAAGAGTCTTGCCATTGTTCAGTGTATAGATCCTGACAAAGGACCTGGGTCAAATTTAGTAGGACCTCCTTCAATACCCAAAGGTATTGGATGGCGGGGGTCCAAACTCTTTGATCCCCTCATAAGTTAAACTACTATTAAAACTTTAACCCAGCTACTTAGGACTGTATCCCTGCTGACTCAGACTACTTAGCTGAGGGTAACGTTGCCTTCAAAAGAGGGGCCTACCACATTATGCATTAATAACTTAATTAATTATCTTTCAATAATCCGACCCTTTAGGATTGTATCCTTGCTGACTCAAACTACTGGGTTGAGGATAACGTCGCCTTTAAAAGAGGGGCCTACTACAATAACTAAGATAATCTTTTAAACAAGTGCAAAAGTGCGAAAATAATCAAAGGTTACACTAACACACGAGTCGGATCCAAGTGATTCATCTTGTCTATTTGTTTTTACTTTTATTTTATTTTCAGCATTTTAGTTAGTTTTATTTTCTTAGTTTAAAACCTTTTTTCTAACATTTTGATTTGATTAGACGTTGAGGATAAACCGGTAAAAAGCTCTTGTGTCCTTGGACGACCTCGGTATCTTACCAACACTATACTACGTCCACGATGGGTGCACTTGCCCATATGTGTGTTTAGTGTTAGTAAATATCGTGTTTTATAAATTTAAAACTTGGCTAAAAAGTGTAAAAGGGCTTAAAATACATACCTAAAACATATATACACTAACACGCATCAAGTTTTTGGCGCCGCTGCCGGGGACACAAGGATTTTAAGAAAGTTAGGAATCAACGGCCTAATCATTTTTTTTATTTTCTTTTTATTTTTAGGGTTTTCTTAAATTTTCTGCTTCTGCAGAACTCAGCACCGGTCGTGCCCGCTGAACACACCCCGTGCCCAATCTTTGGAACTGGCAATCATGTTTTAAGTCAGACAGTAAGCTGAACACGGGGCCGTGCCCACTCAACACGCCCCCGTGCCCAAGATTCAGTTACTGAAAACAGAACCGTAAGATCCCGACGGTTGGTAAATTCTGACACAAAAATGAGTGATAATGATCTTTTTTACTTTCGGCACTCTTATGGTACGTACGTGGTGTCAATTATGTGGAGGCGGACATAAAGAATTAGAATGTTTTTTTCTAAATTATAAGCCCCACTATATAGACCCCTCGTTTCCCTGTATCCTTAAGAGGGGCGAAAGTAAAAATAATCCTTATCTCTCCCTCGAAGGCGCCCAACCAGATATTTTAGGGGAAATGCTTCTTGATGAAATGTTTCAACTAGAAGATCTGATTCTTAATTGGTTAAAAGAACTTAGGATGGATTTCCTAAATTCATCTCAAGACAATAACCAAGAAGAAGTGTTGGGATCGCATTCAAACAACCTCGTTGCTCCCGAAAATACCTTCAATTCTAGCGAAGACTTGGACGATGGTCATCCCTGTGCCGATTGTGCCGTGAAGGACTCTCCCATCGACTTCGTTTGATGCATACATAGACCTGAGCGATTCGGCATACACCTTCTTTAACGAGAGCCCGGAAAAGGGTTGGACTTGTCCACCTACAATAAACATAGGAATTACCCTCACCGACAACCTCTTGCGTTCTCGTCTTAGTCTAGAGCAATTAAGGTATCTTAGGCACTTTGGGGTTGTTCCATCCAGTAAGGAACCACCCGACACAGATAGGCTCCTTAAAAACATGCAAACTCTATAAGACAGCTTCCAGACACGGGGCTGTGTTCAGGTCAGCACGCCCCCGTGTCCACCTAAAAGATTCCCTTCTGAGTTTGTCAGAATACGGACAAAATGTGTCAGGATTTTAACCGCACACGGGGCCGTGTCCACCCAACACGGGGCCGTGTCCAACGCGCTGTCGTTTTCTATAAATGCAGCCAGATTCCTGCTCATTTTGACCACTTCAAAAGACAGAGATTCCAGGGATCTTCACTCATACTATCCTAGGTAAGTTCTAAAAGAAGGTTCCCAAGAGCCATCTTGTCTTTTCCACTTTTGTTCATTGCCTTCTCCTTCAATTTTCAACCACTACCTCCATTAAAGCTTGGAAACTCCATGATTCCAACCTTTAGTGTGAAGTTTGCAAGGTTATTATCCAAGGAATCTTACTTAAAATAAGTTTTGCAACTTTGTTTTAAATTATCTGTGCTTAGAATTTGACTAAAAAACCATGAAAATAATTTAAAACTCCAAGATTCCTTTATTTAAAAACCCGCAGAGGGCTGGACACGGGGCCGTGCTCAGCGAGCACGGGGCCGTGTCTGAGGGACTGTTTCGTAAAATTGAGCTCTTTTCGGTTTATTTCCCCAGAAATGGCAAGCAGGACATGCAGAACGTCTTCATCAAGAAATAACCGACAGGGGAGGAGATCGTCAACAGCGGAAGACTCTCTTGTAAACTATGTTTACGCCCTAAGAGAGGCTATTGATGAAATGACGGGGGTGGAAGAAGCATTGGTCGACCGTATCAACCATCTAACGGTGGGACTGGAAGGGTGTCTCCAAGAAGTAAACCTCTTGCACCAGAGGTTAAACCTTCTCGCCTCTCCTCCTTTGGTGCCTATAATAACCCAAAGGGCATGGAACGTGGTCCCCCAAGTCATCATACCCGCCGAGTGGTACGCCATCCACCCGGAACCTCCGCAAGAGATAGTGCAAGGGGTCCCGGTGGGCGTTCCCCCTCCTCCGCGAGATGTTGAGGAAAATGAAGCCGCCTTCTTCCTTCCAAGGGAGATAGAAGAATGGCTTTGACAACATCTAGGAAGATAACCCTCGGCCAAGAGTCCTACTACATCGGGAAACTATTCCCGAAATTTTCTCAACAAAAAAGTAGAACTCTTTATGATAACTTTTTATACCACCTGACCTATCTAGTTAAGATTTTTCACTTTTATTTCTTTTTAATTTTCTCACAGGCCGTGTCCGCCCAACACGGCCCCGTGCTGCACAGTCTGCAGCAAATCGCCCAGTTCAGGTAACTGGACACGGGGCCGTGTTCACTGGACACGCCCCCGTGCCTAGACTTCTGTTACTTTTCTTAAATTTTTGTCGCTGGCACCTGAACACGGGGCCGTGCCCGGTCCCCACGGGGGCCGTGTCCAGACTGCCAGTAACATAAAATTTTGCTTTTAACACCATTTTACACATTCAATCAACCTAAAAACTTATTTTTGGGATACATTGAGGACAATGTGTAATTTAAGTGTGGGGGGGGGGGATGCTAAAACCTTGAATTTTGCAAGTCCTAATAACAAGCCTTACACAAAACTCTATTGGAAACGCTAATTCATTTTTTTTACTTGTCTAAGTTTAAGTTGGGAATTCAAGTCTTAACAAGGTAATATTTTTACAGGTTTACAACCGATAGCGTCGTGATAAAAAGAACCAACATAAGAAAATTATGAAAAGGCATGACAAACTTAGTTAAAATTTGATTATATATATACTTGATCACATAAAAAACCCCTTTTCCCACAAAAGTGGGTTTTGAGCCTTTAACGAGCATACAAATATATATCTTTACACTAAATGCTCATTTTTCGTTTCTTGTGTGAATAGCCGCTTGGTTCGTACGACTCTAGAACTTGCCACAACAATACATTCCCGGTCCTTACCAACTTAAACCCGAGTAAGTAAATGATAGAGGCATTAGGACTAACCCTTTTTTATTCTACACCATTATTTTTCATTTTTTTACCACCTACCCAAAATCCCCCTAGTTAACCCCTTTGAGCCTAAACCTTTTCATTTCTTAACCCAAAACAACCCTTGTTACCTACCTAAACCTTTTTATTTTTAACCCTTTTTTTTAGTAAACAACGTTCAGTTCTCTTATGACTTCTTCAAAAAAAAATCTATATTTTTATATATTTTGATGAAACCAAATAAACAAACAAAGTTTATCAAAAATAACTTTGTTTGAACAATTCATCAAAATAAAATAAAAGTATGAAAAAAATAAAAGTCTTTCAAACCGACGTTTGTTACGCCTTTCGCCCTTTTTACTAACCACTAACCCAACCACCCACCTTTAGCCCAAGCCTAACCCTTCACCCATAAAGTCCTCTTGATATTTACAAAGGTATATAGTTAAAAAGGAGGAGGATTGATTGCTTGGAAAGCTTATGGTAGGAGTAAGTTCCATGCCGCTCTCGAGTGATTCACTAAAAATACACCTTCGGCCGAGTGATTGAGTGATCCCCCGTGAGGTATGTGAACTTGTATATAAATGAGATTTTAAAAAAGGTATGTTATGCCCTAATAAGTAATTTATCTTAAGAAACGTTCTTAACAAATCATGCCGAATATGATTGTAAATAAATAAAGATAAAACCTCAATAAAGAATCTTGGAAATCCAGACACTTTATGACAAGCCCAAAAACCTTCTCTTCTACCCATTCCGCTTGGGAGTGAATAAAGCCACATTATAAAGAGTTTTGCTTGAGGACAAGCAAAGATTCAAGTGTGGGGGTATTTGATATGCGCAAAATGCAACATATAAATTATATCAATTGTGGCATAAAACTAACCCTTTTTTAGTACTAATGTTGGAAAAAGTGTGCTGTTGTCTTCCTTTTGTATTTTCAGGATTAAATGAGCTCAAATTAACAAAAGAAGCAAAAAGACAGCTAAATCTAACATAAATACAAGAAAAGGAACAAAAGTGGAATGCCCGACCCCTCGACAGTATCTTCCCAAGCAAAACTAAGAAAACAGAAGACTGAACACGCCCCGTGCTTAGCGAGCACGGGGCCGTGCCCAAGTAGCAGCAGAAAAGACAAACCTTTAGAAGCTTCTACTGCCCACCACGGGGCCGGCCCAGCGGACACGGGGGCGTGGTCAACTTCCTGCAGGCGCATTTATTGTAATTGCGAATTACAATTAATGAAGAAAGAGATGAGGATGGACACGGGGCCGTGCCCGAGCTTCTGTTTAGCCTATAAATAGGAATGATTGGAGCCATTTCAAATCATCCTTTGGCACACCACCTCTCTCACACTTCACCCACCACCCACCACCATCATAACACCATCATCCACCACCATCATCCATTGTTCATCATAGAGTGTGTGAGTCGTCTCGGGATCCAAGATTGATCGTAAGAGTTCTTGACAATCAAAGGCCATGTTTGCCTAAGTCTCTTACATCACTTGGTGAAGACAAGTGTTTAGTGTAATACTTTTTATTTTTAGTCTTTTGCACTTTTTAATTGGTTTGTATTAATGAATTTAATTACTAGTTTCTTATGTTGAAGGTGATTCTTCCTTATCGTTTGTCCGTGGTGTCTTGGCATTATTTTACTTTCTATATAAAATAAAAGATTTTCACCATTCATATCTCCACGGTCTATATGGAGGTATGTTGGCTACCTAGTCGGGGGTTAAGGGAACGGTTTGGTAAGAGTCTTGCCATTGTTCAGTGTATAGATCCTGCAAAGGACCTAGGTCAAATTTAGTAGGACCTCCTTCAATACCCAAAGGTATTGGATGGCGGGGGTTCAAACTCTTTGATCCCCTCATAAGTTAAACTACTATTAAAACTTTAACCCAACTACTTAGGACTGTATCCCTGCTGACTCAGACTACTTAGCTGAGGGTAACGTCGCCTTCAAAAGAGGGGCCTACCACATTATGCATTAATAACTTAATTAATTATCTTTCAATAATCCAACCCTTTAGGATTGTATCCTTGCTGACTCAAACTACTGGGTTGAGGGTAACGTCTCCTTCAAAAGAGGGGCCTACTACAATAACTAAGATAATCTCTTAAACAAGTGCAAAAGTGCGAAAATAATCAAAGGTTACACTAACACACGAGTCGGATCCAAGTGATTCATCTTGTCTATCTGTTTTTACTTTTATTTCATTTTCAGCATTTTAGTTAGTTTTATTTTCTTACTTTAAAACCTTTTTTCTAACATTTTGATTTGATTAGACGTTGAGGATAAACCGGTACTAAAAGCTCTTGTGTCCTTGGACGACCTCGGTATCTTACCAACACTATACTACGTACACGATGGGTGCACTTGCCCATATGTTTGTTTAGTGTTAGTAAATATCGTGTTTTATAAATTTAAAACTTGGCTAAAAAGTGTAAAAGGGCTTAAAATACATACCTAAAACATATATACACTAACACGCATCAGTATACAAGTTTGATAATAGCATATAGAGTTTGAAATATTTTACGCATAACTAGCACGTACACAGAGGAAAACGAAGCATGTTAGTTATCGACATGAACCTATCGATACCAATGACTGCGGTTTGACTGCCCGAGGCAGTTCGTAATACATGATCACCACTATAATCCATGCAAATAAATGTCCTTAACAACCCCCGTGTGAACGGGTGCCGAGTCCAAACTATAGTACTATCGTTGCTAAGGCAGGTAGACAACATTCCATGTGTAAACATAACAACAAGCATTCAATAAGTCACGTATAACATGCAGTATCAGTTAGCGTTAAAAGTATTGCGTAGTGTGTTTGATTGTGATTTAGAATAAGTAACGTATGTAACACCCAAAAGTGCGAAAGCAAAAAGGGATCGAGTATACTCACAGCGGTTGATGGATTGAAGGGAGCGCTTAGAGAGTAGGGTTAGCCTGATCAGAATGATGGCATAACGATAAGAGATGCGTAAGACGATACAAGGTGTGAGTGGGTCGGACAGCAGTTCGATCGGATGGTAATCCGATCGGACGGCTGGTCGTGCGGATGGCAATCCGTTCGGACAGTGATCCTGTCGGATGGTAGTCCGGTCGGATGACTGTTCTAGTGGATTGTTTCTTCCTTTGAGAAGGATGTGTTTGTGTATGATGGTTTGACCTTTGGAAGTTTTTGTTGTAGCATTTGAAAACATTGAAGTATCTCTACCCTTCAGGTCGGTCGATCGGACGGTCGTCCGATCGGACGGCAATCCGACAGGTTGACACTTCAGTGAGAACAAGTTCACAGCAGGTTGTCACTCGATCGGACAGCAGTCCGGTCGGGTGGCATCCTTAGTGCATTGAACATGTTTTGAAAATCGTTTAAGTGTTAAAGTCAAGTATCTCATGATCCGAAGAGTAATTCGGTCGGATGGTAGTCCGGTCGGATGGTAGTCCGGTCTGATACCAATTCGTTCAATACTCAACTTCAGATAAAGTTGGTTGAGTATGGGACCCAAGGTGTAAGCCGTTCGGATGGCCAGTCGCTCGGATGGCTGTCCGTTCGGACAGTAGTCCGGTCAGATAGCTCTCTGTCCTGGTCATTCCATTCGTCTTTCACTTGGCTGTTTTGATTGTTTGTAGTTTTATCGAGACGTTTTGACAACGTGTTAACCAACAGAACCCTATCTTGACCCAGGTGGTCCGACCAAACAGGAATCACCCTAGTTCGACCAGTTAACCGGTTCAAGACGGTTGTTCTTGGTTAACCCAGAATCGGTGGTCTCGTGAGTAGAATGCAGATCTTGAACTAGTACAATACTAAGAATGAGTAGAAGACTAGAACAAGGTCCGATATCGGTTTTGAGTGCATTGAGTGTAAAACAGTTGAAGGAAAGTTAGAAACCATCTTTCAATCCTTTTTCACCATGATTTGTTCAGATCTACAAGAGATCTTTGTTTATTTTTGTGGAAATCGAGTAGATCTAAGTTGTTCTTGGTGGATTGAAGCCAAAACATGAAGTTCCTAAGAACATCATGATGACATCATCCTAGAACACCTCAAATCTAGTGATTTCACGGTTAAAAGTTAAGATTCAAAAGATAGAAAGGTGTAGGAGTGCGTGTAGATTAAGGAAGTACAAGATTTAGGATGAGATCTTACCGGATTTTAGAGAAATCGAAGAAAAGGTGGGGAGCACGGGCTGTTCGGCTAGAGAGTTGCCAAAAGTAGAAAGAATGAAAGTGACATGGGTATTTATAGGATTCCAAAAGAGGAAAGGGTGGGTCGGTTGGACGACATCTCACCCGGGTGACAGCCCGGTCGGATGGCATCTCGACCGGATGGCAGCCCGGTCGGATGGCAATCCGGCCGGCTGGCATCTAGTTTGGGTATGCGGTACGACGATTTTTGATATTTCGATTTCGATTTCGAGCGATGAAAATACGACAGAGTTTCCAATTCAAATTACTTTTAATCCCAACTATTCATATCGCGCACTGTCTCTTCTCCACTAATTATCATAGTTCAATTTCGATTGAGTTCGATTGCGTTTCGATTGTGATTGAGTTTGATTGCGGTTCGATTAATTACCACACATAACATAAATAAACATGCATAAGTAACACATAAGGCACCCACACACGTATAACAATCACCAAAAATGCATAATTCGAGTTGCGAGCGCGATTGCGATAAGCGATAAAGCGATTAAACATGCGATTAATAGCGAAATTATTTCGATTATTAGTAGATACTCCACATAATACAACCAACGTAAATGATAAATCAGACTAACTATAAGTCAAAGAAGTCAAGACAGGAATTGAGCAAGGAGAGACAGATTGCAATTAGCAATCTTTTCTTCTTTTGACTTCAATCTTGACTTTGACTTTCACTTTCGAAACACGGGGTGTTACAATAATAGAAGGAGAGAAAAAACGGGTGACATGGCACACACTCAAAATGTTTCTCTCTCCTGCCCACTCAGAATCATTTCTCTCTCTATAAAAACAACAACTACTTTCCTCTCTTCTTCTTACACTCACAACACTCATTTTTTTTTAGTTTTTCCTCACATATAAAACCTAATTCTCTTTCTTTAAATACAACTCCACCCATAACAAAAACACCAAAGAATTGCCACATCACTCAAACACACACTCAAAACATCCTTATTGTGGATGGTCTTATATGTCACTTTCTAGATGATGTTAACTGATGTCGTCAACTGTAACTATATGTGTGTAAATAAATCATGACATAGTCATGATACTAACCGATTGTTTTAGATTTTTAGTAGTACAGTTGTGAGGTCATTAGGTGAGGGGATCATAATTTTGTAAATACATGATTTGATGAAATGAAAATTTGTGATGACTTCTTTGTAAATGATCCTTGTATTTGATTGATTATTATTTTGTTGCATAATTCTATTTTAGAGTTAATTACATCGTTAGTCTCTTTGGTGTATGGAATGTAACAACATGAGGTACTAATAGTTTAAAATAACATTCTAAGGTTTTAACATTTGGTTTTATAACATCCTAGGGTCTTAAGGCTAACTTTTGTTTACTTTTTAGTTAAATTTGAGTAGAGTGACTAAAATACTCTTTTAGGAGTATTATTGTTATTTATCTCTCTTTATTAATACATGGACTATTTTTGTAGTTGAAACTAAAAAAATTTAATAAATCATATTTCTTTATTTAATAAATGGGAACTAGGGCTGATGTCATAAAGCCAAATTCCCCTAATCTAAGGCAGGAATTTCAAAATCATGATGTCAATTCCTAAATTGATGGTGTCATGATGTCAACTAAAGCAATCGGATTAGAGTGGGATCCGAATAACTCCCCTTGACCTGATCTTATAACTTACGCATCATATAGAAAACCCTACTCTACCAAAACCCTATTCCAAAAATTCCGCCATTCTTTGCAGTCGAGCTTCGAACAAATTCAGTCAATTACTTCGGTGTTTTGGTCTCAGATCCATGGCTATAGAATCAGTTTACACAAGTCGACCTTCGAGCTTGAAATCACATGTAAGTAGCTATGATTCCTTTAATTTTCTTATGTTAATGGGTGATGATATGGCAGATTCGTGTTCGATTTCATCGCATCTGGGTTTTTCTTCATTTATTGTTCTGATGAGGTGTTTTGTTCTGGTTTTTATGTTAACCAGTGATAATTAGAGTTTGAGATTGTGATATTTACAGGTTGGGTTGAAGGAGAATTCTTATGTCAGAAAGTATTGAAGGGTTTAATCATTGAAGAGGGTTCCAATTGTAACATTCCGCAATTATTGTATTATTCGTTTCCGTGTTTTCATATTCAACCATTGTAATTCGAGACTTATGATCATAATGGAATTCATTTCTTTCTCAATAATTGTTCAATCAAACATAGGTGTTATTCATATAATCATCAAGACACGTTTAAATCATTCAAAAATTGACTTATGTTGTGTAAATTCGATATTCGAGACCAATCAATCAATCAACTATTGTGTTATACCATATTCAAACAAATCTTGTTGGAAACTCAAATTTATACAAATAATAAAAGAGAAATAAATAAACAAACAAATCCATGACATTAGGGCCCAAAAAAATATATTAGTGAGCCAATTTTCAAGTTTTCATATTTTTTCACCACATTTAACCCTAATCTCTTCCCTATAAATACCCACTTCACCCATCACGTTTCTTTGCCATTTCTCAAAGAATTCTTCCCACTTGAAAGTGAGTTCCATCTTCTTTCACCTTTTTCTCTTCTTGTTTTTATTTGGGTTTACATAATTCCCCATTTTGGAGAAATCCTTATAGAATGTCACCAAATGTTTGCCATGGTAAACAGATATGGTGCATCACCAAAATAAGGACCAATCTTGGGTCTTCTTTTACATGTTTTTTAACCTTGAATTATATCATTTCCATCTTACACTTCTAACCATGATCAACTATTATAATGCCTAACTTAATATTGTCTAACTCTTATATGTCTAACATTACTAAACATGCTAACTTCTATAACCATGCTAATAATCAGTAGCATTTTATTCATGCTACTAACCAGTAACCCTTTAATTTTGTTTCTAACTCAGTTGATCTTGCAATTTAATTTTGGTAAATTCATTCATTTATTCTTGTAATTAATTATTATTATTATTATCAAAATCATTATGGACTATATTTATATGTATATATAGGGTAGGGTAGGGTAGGGTTCATGAGTGAACAATAATTTATTTGTGAACAAAATAAACTTATCTTGACCATTGATTTTGTAGATCTAGATTTTTTCTTTAATGACAAGATTGTAATTATCTTTTGTAACTTACAAGTATTTTAATAGACACAAGGGTATAATTGTATATTTCTATCTCCATTTAATTAATTAATTTTCTCTCTCTCCTGATTTCTCTTTCCAATTAAAATAATATTTAATTGCATTCTCTATATTTTTTTTCTCTCACATATTACCTAACATAATTTTTCATAACTTTTAAAAAATACAAACATTATCAAATATTTCATAATTTTAACAAAAAATACAAACATTAAAAAAAACCCATGGCATTATAGCCTAGTGGTATCTTGGGGGTGGGATAAGGCTTATGACCATTAGGTCATGGGTTCGATTCCCACAAAGGGGGTTTTCTCAGATTTATTGGGTTTCCTCCTGAACTGGTGTATAGGCACTATTGCCTAGTGGAGATGGATATGATCGGGTGGTTCTGCTGGTGGCACGATGATACTCCAGTGGTCCGTCAGTGATCCAAATTTGCCGTTAAAAAAAAGAACACAATTAAAAATATTTAATTATATTATATATATATATATATATATGTGTATTAGATCAATGTTTGATGAAAAGATGTATAGTGGAAACAATATGTAGTAATACACAAGTGTATAAGTCTGATATATATCGACATGTATACACTATATACTTGAATAATACACAGGTGTATACGTCTGGTATATACTGACCCGTATACACATATGTACTTGAATAATACACAAGTGTATAAATCTTGTTTATACTAACCCGTGAAAACAAGATGTAATAATACACAAGTGTATAAATCTTGTATATACTGACCTGTATACACATATGTTAAAAATCATAATTTAATTAGGTTTAACATTTAATTTTAAAAGAAACATGACAGTTAATTTAAAAAAACATTAGCCCTTCAATATCTTATAATTAAAATAATAGTGAAATAATTAAAAATGAGAGAGAGAGAGAGAGAGGGGGGGGGGAGAGAGAGAGAGAGAGTTAAGAGATGAGAAAATTAAGGGATTTTAATTAAAAGTACTTGGCTAATGTCAATCTAACCCTTTTAATCTAAAAAATGATCAAGGGCCAAGATTAGTTCACTCAGTTCACTATCAAAAAGTTGTTCACTCATGATCCTAATCCTATATATATATATATATAGGGGAAGGACCCGTTAGGAACCACCCTTTATTGCGAGAACCGCGAGAACCAATGTGAACACATGGAAAATTTGTAATTATGTGATATTTATTATAAAAACACTCTCCCCTCTGTTTCACATCTCTGTTCAGATCCACAGTTAGGGTTTCATTCATCAGTTAGGGTTTCATTCATCGGATCAGAACTTTGTATACATCGGCGACGGTGGCCGACGGCGTTCACGTAAGTCACCGGAGTTCACGGCGATGACATCCAGTCACGGTGTTTCCAGCGGCATTCACAACGACAACCCACCATTTACACCCTCTACATGGCATCCTCTGATTCATCAAGTGTCGATTCTCACATATCTATCCTCTGATTCATCAAGTGTCGATTCTCACATATCTGATGTTCCTCCTCATACATTCTCTGATAATCCTCCTCATATCTAAATGGCATCCTCTGATTCATCAAGTGTTGATTCTCACACATCTGATGTTCCTCCTCATACATTCTCTAATAATCCTCCTCATACATCTGATGTTGACATTGTTGGTGACATTGTTGGTCCATCTGCTCATAATACAGTTGACAGTGACAATACATCTACAAATACAGAACATAAAGAGTTGCAGTTCATTCGATTTGTGACCAAAGGTATTATGTTGACTGTAAATGATGTATATACTTTGTAACTGATATTTTATTAAATGATATACACATGTGCATTATATTTACTGTAAATGATGTTGTATTAAATTATATGCACATGTGCAATATGTTGACTGTAAATGATATTGTATTAAATTATACGCACATGTGCATTATGTTGAAAATTAGATTATGTCGTTGATGTATGGATTCTGAACAAGTGCCTTATGGATGACTATCCAATTATGTACAGGATGGCAGCAAACAAAGGGGCTTGTGTGGCGGACAACTACAAAAAAATAGGGGAGGTGACTGTGTGGGATTGGCAATGGAAGAACAATCCGACAACCGGGGAGGCATTGGTGGAGTTTATGTAGCTTTTGGCGTTGCTGAGAGACACCAGAATGAAGACGGGTCAATATGGGTGGGGTTGGCACTCGGAAAAATAAGTCGACTTTCAATGTTAAAACCGTTAGAGAGTATTTGTGTCTCACAAGCGGAGACCCGTCGAGTGGCTTTGTAATGACCTGGAACGGCTGGGCTACACCTAAAGCCAATAAGTTATCATGGAAAGGCGTCGAAGGGCAGGTTACCGACAAAGACGGATCTGGAAAAAAAAGGGAATTCAGATCAGCAACACATTGTGCCCGGGTTGCGGATACGAGCAAGAAACTGTTGAACACATCCTCATTACGTGTTTGACTTATACGATTACTTAGTTGAATACATCATTTATCCGGTAATCACAACCAATTACATCCTTTTTTTGTCCGATTATATTGTTTTTTTTTGTCATCCACATACAAATAAACATAATTTCACTTGTAACCCCTTTGTAATACAGATGGCATCCTCTGATTCATCACATATATACCCTCCTCATCAATCTGATAATGACATTAACAAAGTTAGGTCAACTTCAGCTTATAAAAAGACCTATTTTTGATATCCGTACTATTGAATCTATGTCTACATCAGAAAATGTCGTTGTAGCCGAACACTCAATTTCCGCTGAATACTCAATTTCCGATGACAATACTTCAACATCGACTGCTACATCACCCACAAATCTGGACCAACAACAATTGCAATTTATACGATAGGAGACTAAAGGTAGTATACAGAAATAGCTTTTACATGCTTGATAACTCTATGTTCCTATATCAGTGTTTATTTATCATTGTTCATTGTTTGTTTTTCTAGTTTTTACATGCTTTACTACTCTATGTTACTATATCATTGTTTATTTAACATTTGCTTGGTTACTCTATGTTCATGTATCATTGTTTATATAAATTGTTCATTTTTTTTGTTTATTTGCTTGATCAATATAACGATCATGCACATGTGCATTATGTTGTTAACACCCATACTCGTCATCGATCATGCACATGTGCGTTATGTTGATAACACCCATACTCATCATCCGTAAACTGTTAACCATCATTAACATGAACATGCACATGTGCCAACAATCCATAATCATCACAAATAAACTGTTAACCATCAGTACATAATTATGCACATGTGCATCACATTACCAACACCCCATACTCATCACCAAAAAAATTGTTAAACATTTATACATCGTGCGTATACACACCATATACCATATACCATATTAATCACACCATATACCATATACCATATTAATCACAATCTTATATGTTTTTCTTTTTATTATACAGGAATAATTACGACTTCTACACCTAATGGCACACCATATTGGATACCCGATGTTGATGCTGAATACATCCCTATTATAAATAGTACGATTAACAGTTAGGAGGACGTTGATTCCAATGATACTGATGAAGATGTTGATGATGATGCTAAAGACCCTGCATATATATATATATATATATATATATATATGAACCTGAGCAACCTCGTAGACATTCATCTAGGCGTGTAGACATTCATCCAGATGTCATAAAACATTCAACGATTCTTGATTATCCTATATATAATGACAAACAGTTTCTAAGCATTATTCTTTTTGTTTACAATCATTTTGCACTGTCTGTATACGTATTCATAGTTTGAAAAATGCACATGTGTATACATGTTTACTGTTTCACCCCACATGGTAATTGTTTCAAACAATGCACATGTGCATCCATGTTTAATGTTTCACTACATATTGTTATTGTTTCGACCAATGCACATGTGTATACATGAATATCTTAACTACATGTAATCTGTTTTCCTTTACATATACATCATTATATGCAATGTGGTACCCCATACGTAATAGGGTACCATATACGTAATATGATACGCTGTATCAAACTTTGCACATGTGCAATACCAACATTTTCTATACCAAACAACATAATACATCAAATATTAACAAACATACCAATATACCTGAACAATCAAATAGAGTTTTAACCCATCAACCACCATATAAACATCGTATACGTCAAACTTCTTATATCAACCGTTATCGTAAAAACTACCCACATATTACAATCAAAAGACATCAAGAAAACAAAAAAGAAATTGTCTTTATAAATTGCATATCCACAATCTACCTACGTAACATTTGCATTATTTCACAACCTCACACCTTCTGATCTTCTTTCCATTTCATAACTATCTTCGAACACTCCTCCTGTTTCAATGCCTCTTCGTCCATCATTTTCCCTGGTATTTTTCATCCGTCAACCTATTAATCAAATACGTCCTTGTTGTCAATCCATGAGCAGTTTCGAATAATTTTTTCCTGCATACATTACATATATTACATCAATTATTTCATTTATGCACATGTGAAGTACATATTACATACAATATGTACAATGTTTATGTTTTAAGTAATAATGCACGTGTTCATATGCCGTAATACATTCATATTAACTTAATCTGACAAAATATGCATATTTGCATAACTATACACATGTGCATTAACATGACTGACCTTATCAACATGTTTGTTTCAATAAAAAAACTTAACCCTTTCCAAATCAAATTTCGTAATACCACCAATCATGTTTAGCATTAATTAGTAACAAAACTATTATGACAAACTATGCACATGTGCATAAATTTTTTTTAATGTAAATGTTATTCACAGAAGCCAACCCCCAAAATAGAGGCAGCCGAACCAACCACTATAGCAAAACGAAAAACAACAACTTAACACAAGAACCTAAAGACCGAAATCTAGCAGCTACCTTATATCGAAACTACACCATTTTCCCAACTCACGGACCTATTTTTGGACCGATTCTTATACCATAAAAAACCGACTGACTTAATATTACGGATAATCTCTCCGGGTTTAACTTGAGTCTCCGAGAACCTTTTATTGTTCCTGGCTAACAATATAAACCAACTTGTCACAAACATAATACCATGTAAATCTTCTTTCACTTCTCTATCCAGATTGCAAAACTCAGAGGCAATTACGATATCTTTAGCCGAAAACAGAATACAAGGACTCACCTTGCACCACTGACTGATGTGATAACAGACAGTTGACGCTACTCTGCACGAACAAAGAAGGTGTTCAGCTGTTTCATCGCCATCTTCACACAGACAACATTTCACGTCTCTGCCCCAACAGTTCCGATCCCTGAGTGCAGTCAGCGTAGGAATACGATCTAAACCGCCCTCCAAACAAAAAAATATTTCATTTTTTAGGACCCATTTAGACCATTTCACAACGTGCCTGCTGCTGAAATCGGAACCGCTATACAGGAAGTTCTTGACAGTCTTGACCGAAAAATCAGAGTCATTACCTCCCAACCATTCCCAACTATCTTTGCTGTCGGACAAAGTGACATTATCGAGGAACCAGATCAACTCATGCCATTCCATTAATTCTTCGGTTGAGCTTGGGCTTCTTGACCAATTCCAAACCCCTATTAAATTTTTATTATCCTGATTGTACTGGTCCGCCACCAGGCATCGTTTATCTTGTTCCATTCTAAATATATATGGGAAAAGAGTTTTGTGCATAATTGACCTTATTAACCCATTCTATCAAATTATGCACATGTGCATAATTATACGCATTTTCATTAATATGACTGACCT
The DNA here is from genome assembly GCF_002127325.2 of Helianthus annuus. Classification (NCBI taxonomy): domain Eukaryota; kingdom Viridiplantae; phylum Streptophyta; class Magnoliopsida; order Asterales; family Asteraceae; genus Helianthus; species Helianthus annuus. Next base: position 55,788,034 of record NC_035446.2, read on the forward strand.
TGTTAAACTAATATGGCAAAATATGCATATGTGCACAACTATGCACATGTGCATTAACATGACTGACCTTATCTACAGGTTTGCTTCAATAAAAAAAAAACCCTAACCCTTAGCAAATTGAATTTCGTATTACCACCAATCATATTTAACATTAATCAGTAACAAAACTACATACAAAAAACACATAAATACCACATTACAGATCATGATATCACAACAGTCGCCCCTAATCCCTCAAAAATTATATACATCACACCAATTTTACTAATGCATATATGAATCTAAGATTTAAGCCTCATATTCACATATAAAAGATCTGAATTGACCATTAAGCGTCATGTTAACATATAAACGTGCAAGTTGACAAATTCTCGCAAACTATGCACATGTGCATGGCATAACTATGCACACGTGCATCAACTTGAATGACCTTATTAACCTATCCTTACAAATTATGCACATAAGCATAATTATACACATTTGCATCAACATGATTGACCTTATTAACCTAATCTGGCAAAATATACATATATGCATAACTATGCACATGTGCATTAACACAGATAACCCACAGGTTTGCTTCAATAAAAAAACCCCAACCCTTACCAAATCAAATTTCGTATTACCACCAATCATATCTAACATTAATCAGTAACAACCTGCATTCAAATAAACACATAAATACCACATTACATATAGTTCTATCACAACAGTCACCCCTAATCCCTCAACAATCATATATATCACACAATTTTCACTAGTGCAGATATGAAACGATGATTTAAGCGCCATATTAACATATAAAAATCTGAATCGACGATTAAGCGTCATGTTATCATATAAAACTGCAAAACAAAGAGTATAAACTTACAAATTTACGGAACGGTGTAGCGACGCTGAATAATCTGTCAATTGGACGTCTGTTCTTCAGATTCTTCCTAATTGTGACAGAGTCTTCCATGATTATGCTCTTATTGCCCTAATTTTGAGCAGATGACGAATATATGATCGATTATTATGTTCTTATTGCCCTAATTTCGATTACACGACGAATACAAGATGAATGGTAAGATTGAGATGGCGAATTTTGGAGATTCTGGTGTGTTGGATGTGAACTGGGATGACGAAGTTTGTAGATTTTTGGAGTGTCGGACATGAACTGAATAAAAAAGAGGATTTAATTGCTGTTTGAAGTCCAGTAAGAGGAGAAGTGATAGCTGATTTAATTTTTGTTATGTGTTTACAAAATTGCCCCCTGTTCACATTGGTTCTCGCGGTTCTGACAATAAGGGTGGTTCTCGCATGAACCCTATATATATATATATATATATATATATATATATATATATATATATATATATATATATATGTGTGTGTGTGTGTGTGTGTGTGTGTGTGTGACCGCTAAAACGAAAACCACCTCCAGTTGTAAGAACCGCGAGAACCAGTTCCTAGCCATTAGATCTTCAAGATCAATGGATGAGATTAAAAGTAACTAAAAATAATATTAAATACTTTTTGTCTTATTATGTTTTTAATATTTTAATCCAAAAGGGTAATTTAGTAAAATGACTCTATTTTTTCCTTTTGTCTTTATTGTTTTTTATTAGTTTTTTTTGTATTATTATATTAGGTTTTATTTTTTAAACATAATTTTTTTATTGAAAGCATTTTTAAATTCAGAATTTTTTAAAGATTTTTTATACCTTTTACATTTTACGTTTTGCGTTAAACTTTTTTACGTTTTACGTTTTTACGTTAACATTTTTTACGTTTTACGCGCCGGTTTTTTACGTTAACGTTTTTTTACGTTTTACACGCCTGTTTTTTACGTTAACGTTTTTTACGTTTTTACGTTTTACGCGCCGGTTTTTTACGTTAACGTTTTTTACGTTAACATTTTTAAATTTAGGTTTTTTACGTTAACGTTTTTTTACGTTTTACATGCCGGTTTTTTACGTTAACGTTTTTTACATTAACATTTTTAAATTCAGGGTTTTTTTACGTTAACATTTTTTACGTTTTACGTAAAACTTTTTACGTTTTACTTGAAACTTTTTACGTTTTACGTTTTTTACATTAAAAAGTTTACGGTTTAACTTTTTCTTTTTACAAAAACTTTTTTACGCAAAGACGAACGCACCCAGAAATCGCACACTCGGGAGGTGTCTCCGATATGTTATCATCATCGACTAGGGGGGAAAAATAAAAAAACAACAACATCAAAACAAAGTGTATCTCGAAAATAGAACGGGGTTTGGCTTAGATTATTCGATAATCAAAAGGCTGCAAAAATGGTGTTGCAGGTTCAAAAAACCTACCCTCCGTCGTCCTTGCCGCACCATCGTCATCTAAATCTACGTTTTTTTTTCATCATCGCCACCCAAAAATTGACCATATCAAAACCCAGATGTCAAAATCCCCAACATACAAAATCCAAACAAATCAAAACACATACCAAAATACCAACATACCAAAATACCATCGGTATCATTATCATCATTCAAGAAACACATATCAAGAACACAGGCCAAGAATCACAAGAAAAATCAAGTAAACCCAGAAAAATCAAGAACACATAACAAAAATACCATCGGTATCATCATCATCATTCAAGAACACATATCAAAAAACACAGGCCAAGAATCACCAGAAGAATCACCAGCCACTAACCCACTAACCCACTGTTAGAACCACCGTCGCCGACCAACCACCACCGTAACCGTAGAACCACCGCCGATGACCAACCACCGCCGACCACCACCCAGCCATCGAACCGCCACCACCACCACAATATCAAATCGGAGCTCACTACCCCCAAATCAAAGAGCTTGGAATTGTTCCCCCATCTCGTTTCAGTCCCCCATCTCCGTGAACAGTGGTTGGGGTTTTGTGACATTTGGGTGGTGGTGATTACAGACGGAAGGGAGGGGGGTGTTTTGGCTGGTGGTTGCCGGAAACAGGGTGGATGAAAGGAGTGGATAAGAGGTTTTGGGAGGGTTACATGTTTTGATGTGCTTCTCCGATGACAGAGATGAAAATGGGAGAATGATTTGAATTTAAAAGACAAAAATGAAAGAGAATAGTGAAGAGAGAGGAGAGATAAAATACAAAACAAAAACCTGCTACAAATTAATGAAGAGAGAGAGAGAGAGAGAGATTAGACATAAGGGGTAAATGAAGGTGGTTCTCGCGGTTCTTAAACTGAAGGTGGTTCCTATTTTAGCGTCTCCCTATATATATATATATATATATATATATATAGGGGATGGATCATGAGAAAACTAGTTTAAATGAGAAAACCAAAAAACTAACTAAAAAAGGCTAAAAAACAAACCAATTTTTTTTTTACAAATTTTTATAAAAAAATCGCTAGTTTTTATGTATGGAAAAAAATTAAAAAAAATATAAAAAATGTGTTTTTGTTATATTACACATGTGCACTATTACGGATATATTGCACATGTGTAGTACACATATAATTCACATATAATGCACATGTGCACTACAACAGATTTTTTTTTTAATTTTTTTCCATGCATAAAAACTAGCGATTTTTTTATAAAAAATTGTAAAAAAAAAATTTTGCTATTTTTTTTTTTAGCTTTTTTAGGCTTTTTTAGTTAGTTTTCTTGTTTTCTCATTTAGATATAGTTTTCTCATGATCCTCTCCCTATATATAGGTTCATGAGTGAACAACATCCTTGTTTGTGAACAAACTGAACTAATCTCAACCATTCATTTGATTTTTTGATGAAATGATAGGATTGTAATTTTACATTTAATTTTTTTTTAAATTCATGTTCTTTTATGATTTAGAAGTTACATGTCCTATAATTTCGGAAATAATAAGATTTCCTTTGATTTTATCCAAGATTCGATCATATCTCCAAGCAATATTTTCGAAATTCACACATATCATCTTTTTTTTGTTAACTTACGAACATGATTATGGAGGATTCTAATAGCAGCGAATTCAATAGCCAAGACGCAAGACAACAAGCATAATTCAATCCCGTCTTTTACACAACCATGAATCGCCCAGGTTTTGTATTTTTAAATGTTTGTGTCGCTCATGATTTTTTGAACAGTTTTGGTGCATCTCAATGTTGATTTCTATCGGTTTGTTGAATTATATTGGGTTTAACGTTTATCATGTGTAGAATAATTCATTATTCAGATTGAAGCATTATGATGATGTTGATGAGACATGGACAAAAAAGTGTTTTTTTTGTCGGTTTAATGTTATGTATTGCCAGCATGTTCTTTTAGATACACTAATGTATAACAATGTTTTTTAAGATAACAACTGCATGTACACATATGTATAGATCATATATGTTACCACTTATTTTCTTGTGTTCTTAAGGTATTATTCATGTGTAGACTAAAAACTGATTTTTGTGTCATTTTTATAGAATACTAGAATTTTATGTATTGCCAGCAAGGTTTTTTTTAGATATACTAATGTATAAGAATGTATTTTTTTTGTAGATAACAACTACCTATACACATATTTATACATCATATAATTTACCACTTAAATAATTGTAGTTTTTTTTTATCTTAATGTGAAGAGTCAATTGCTAGTAACGTATACGAAACACCCAACGGGAGTAGGTATTGGATGCCAGTTGTTCCGCCCAGTTTCAAACCCGTTGTCAACGCGAGATTTAGTTTAATAGAAGCCGCAATTGCAATGTATGAGGAATATGCACAACTAGCAGTGTTTTGTACACGTTTGGGCACCTCTAAGAAAGAAAAATTTAGCGACAAAAAAATACAAATCTGCAATATGTCTTGTGTTCTAGAGCAAACAAACCTAAAGGTAGCAACGGTGAACCTTATGCCGTTAATACTATTTCCCCCACACGTCGCTCAAACATAAAAGTTACAAACTGTAAAGCCTGTGTGAAATTTAAACATCTGAAAGATTCAGATGAGGTTGAATTATATGACTGGGTAGAACATCACAACCATGGGTTTACGTCTCCACCAAATCTTGATTTATCGCTAAAGAAAAGGAAACTTGATTTTTCAACTCAAGAGTTTATAGCAACACGCCGTAATGCTAATCTTGGTCCCACTAAATCCCACAAGGTCCATGTGGTCTTAAAAAGTGGCCATCATAATGTCCACGACACGGTTATGGACCATAAAAAGCTCTATGTTGTGATTGAAGACATGCTTGGATTGAATGTTGATGCAGAATTCGATCAAATCGGAATCCGAAGAGCTGAGGCTCGGAGGATTGAACGTGAAAGAAAAGCTGCTGAAGATGCTGTCGAAGCTTCCAAAGACAAAGGAAAGGGAAAGGGAAAGGGAAAGAGAAAGGTTAATAACGTTCCTGACATCTCTGTCACACCCCCAAAATCCACCTGCGGAGTATCACCGCTTGGGAGCGTGACTGACCAGGATCAAGCCACCAATCATATTGAACATATAAATATATAGTAAAAGTTATCCATCAATACGAAAGGTGTTTATCAAAACCAACATAGTTAAGTATAGCGGAAGCATTAAAGTAAAACCCAAACATAAGTGTTAATGTACGAATGTCACAAGTGTTTAGTAAGCATTCACAAATCCTTGTCCACAACGACCCGCTCCTCCTTGTGCAAGCTCCATACAATTACCTAAGGTCCTGCAAGGCATGCAGCAAATAATCAACAACTAGTTGAGCGAGTTCACAGAAAGTAAGTTCGTAACAGTAATGCGTAAGTTCATCTAGTGGGGGCTTCCCATGCAAGTATATACTACTGGTGAGGGATTCTCACAATTATTCTCTATAATGGGGGATTCCCATTAGGGTACTTACTAGACTATTTGCAACCATGTGTTCTTCTTAATCCGAGAACAGGGATACGTACTAGGTCACGCAGGATTTACGTGAGTGCCCTTCCCCGAGGACAGTGGTACGCGTGGGGTTTACGTAGGATTTACGTAAGTGTCCTTCCGACCCGGAAGACAGTAGTGGGTATTAGGTTACGCAGGATTTACGTAAGTGTCCTCCCAACCCGGGAGACAATGGTAGATACTAGTTTACGTAGGTTTTACGTAAGTGTCCTGACTATCCTGAGGACGATGGTCTATAGTCTAGTGATTGCGTAAGTACGAGTAATCATTCCATATCAAACATTCCAACCCAATTCCCAACCCGGGAATCCCATGCCTTGGCTGTGTGAACTCACCTTGGTTTGCTCGGCAGATACACAACAGAAAAGAATTCTTGAACTAATGGTGGTCAACCACGTCCTAGTAGGATTACCACACAAGTCAGGTTTTGACTTAAGTAATGCACATATGTTTCACATAAGTAACATGTTTCGAGCACGTATAGAACATGGCAACATTTACCAGTCAATCAAGTGTATAACATATCCAAACTTGTGAGGGATGTACTAGACTAAACGATTGGGCTTAATAATAGTCGGCCCAACCCCTTGTGCGATCTGCAAGGCTTGTGCGATCCACAATGGGTTGTGCGATTGGACACTAGCCCGGCCCAATTAATATAAGCAATTCATTAACCTGTCTGGCCCAATAAGTATATCCGACCCAACATAATATCTTGTGCGACCCGGACGGGTTGTGCGACTAGGATTGGGCTTAAGGCCCAACAGCAAAACAGTTAGCAAATATATATTCTTTGTGCGATCCGAAGGTCCTTGTATGATTGGATAGGCTTGTGCGACTGAGTTGGGCCATTCGGTCCAACAACATAACAACATTGCTACTTGTGCGATTTATGTGGGTTGTGCGATCAGACCAGCCCAACCCAACATGTCCATCGGCCCAACAGTTAAACTAACCCAATAACCTTGTGCGATCAAGACATCTTGTGCGACCGGATGTCTTGTGTGATCGGGTCAGCTTGTGCGAATGGGCTTGTGTATTTACTCTTGTGCGATTGGTTAACCAACTTCCATGATTCAAGCAAATCGGTTACATTAATTCAAGGTTTCCAAGTTTACTAAAAATCAATTAACAGTTTCTATCTAGTAATCATCGATCAAAACATGGCTGTTACATCCAAATCACATGAACCCTAATCGAATAAAACATGAACACTAATCTATTCCATATCATTTAATTGAATTAACCCTAGAACTTTACACATAACATTCGGGTTCAATTCGTATCACAGCCGATGGCTTATTTATTCGGTAATATCACAAGATCATCGATCCTTATGTAAATCATACATGATATTTAAGCGATCCAAATAGCAAGAACATCAACAGAAATCAAACATCATCAACTCGCATGCAAGGCATAGCAATATCAAATCGGTTTAGCTTAATATCACATATACGATCCTAATCGGCTTTAATAAAATCATGTAATCACAACATCATTTAACAAGATATCAATATCAAACTCTAACCGATATCAAAGAGGGTGAACAAGAATCGATCCAACTTGTGCCGTCGGGTTCCAAGCAAAACGAGAGAGAGAGAAAGTCGTCTAGGGTTTTGTGTGTTTTGAAGTGTTTTGTAAAAGTGAGAGGATTACAACACACCAAGTGTTATGCGTGTGAGGAGGGTGGGCCAAACCGAATCATGGGCTGCCCTTTTGGTCCGTGTGCAACCAATGCGGCCCAATGGCCTTGTGCGATCGAGTGGTGTTGTGCGTTCGGATCATGTTGTGCGGTTTGGGCTCGCTTAGCATACATACATACACATATTACACAATGCACATAATAACGTAACCACATAATTATTCAATTAATAACGTTCTCATAACCACGTATCGTTACACAAAGTAGGTCTAAAGTTCGAGTTGTCACATTATCCCCAACTAAAAAGAAATTTCGTCCCGAAATTTGGTACGCACTCACTGAGGAAGCTAGGTAGATTCAATCGTACACTGGTTTTTCCTGGGGTGTCACATCCTCCCCCCGTTGATCTGGAATTTCGTCCCGAAATTCCGAAGTAGTAGCTTCAGCCTCAGCAGTGGTTGCATTGTTTCCGAATAACTGGGGGTACTTTTCTGTCATCCTGTCTTCGCGTTCCCAGGTGTACTCTGGGCCACGTTTGGAGTTCCAACGTACTCGAACAAGAGGGATTCTCTTGTTTTTGAGGACCTTCACATCCCGGTCCGTGATTTCAACTGGTTCCTCGACGAACTGCAACCGCTCGTCGATAGTGAGTTCCTTAAAAGGAATGATGAGGGTTTCATCTGATAGGCACTTATTTAGGTTCGACACATGAAAGACATTGTGAACTGCCCCGAGTTCAGCTGGTAGGTTTAGCTTGTATGCTACTTTGCCAATCTTTTCTATGATTTCGAATGGTCCGACGTACCGCGGATTGAGTTTGCCCCGTTTGCCAAAACGAACCACACCCTTCCAGGGTGAGACTTTTAATAAAACCCGGTCCCCGACCTGAAATTCCAATGGCTTTCTACGCTTGTCCGCGTAGGCTTTCTGACGGTCGCGTGCTGCCGTCATGCGTTGTCGTATCTGTGCTATCTTTTCTGTGGCGTCCACTACAATCTCTGGACCCGTAATCTGACTATCCCCCACCTCTGCCCAACAGAGAGGTGACCGGCATTTACGTCCGTACAATGCCTCGAATGGAGCGGCTTGTATGCTGGTGTGATAACTATTATTGTATGAGAACTCCACCAAAGGGAGGTGCTTTTCCCAGCCGTTGCCGAAATCAATAACGCATGCACGAAGCATGTCTTCAAGTGTTTGAATCGTTCGCTCAGACTATCCATCCGTCTGAGGATGATATGCTGTGCTCATGTCTAACCGTGAGCCGAAAGATTTATGCATCGCTTGCCATAGTTCTGACGTGAATCGTGCATCGCGATCCGAAATGATGGAGATGGGCACCCCGTGCGTCGAAACAACTTCTTTAAGATAGACGTCTGCGAGAGTGGAGAACTTATCCGTTTCCTTTATAGGTAGGAAGTGTGCAGACTTGGTGAGTCGATCCACGATCACCCATATGGTATCATTCCCACGCTGGGATCTAGGTAAGCCCGTAACGAAATCCATGGAAATTTCTTCCCATTTCCATTGTGGTATCTTGGGTTGCTGAAGTAGGCCTGCTGGCTTCTGATATTCAACCTTGACTCTCGCACAGGTCAAGCATTTGCCGACATAAGTAGCGATGTGGGCCTTCATGCTAGGCCACCAATAAGTAGTTTTGATGTCGTGGTACATTTTATCCGACCCTGGGTGTACCGAGTAGCGAGACTTGTGTGCCTCGTCCATCACAAGTTCGCGTAGGCCGCCATAAAGTGGGACCCAAATACGCCCCGTTACATAGTAGGCGCCGTCTGCCTTCTGTTCTAACCGCTGTCGTGAGCCGCGTAGGGCTTCTGCCTTTACGTTTTCCGGTTTCAATGCCTCTGCCTGGGCATCTCGTATCTGTGCTGGAAGGTTAGACTGAATCGTAAGCTGTAGCGCTCGCACGCGCCGAGGTAAACTGTCTTTCCGACTGAGGGCGTCAGCCACAACATTGGCTTTGCCTGGATGGTACTTGATAGCGCGTTCGTAGTCGTTCAGTAGTTCGACCCATCGTCGTTGACGCATATTCAAATCCTTTTGCTTAAGAATATGCTCGAGACTCCTGTGATCGGTGTAAATCGTGCACCTGGTACCGTACAGGTAGTGTCGCCATATCTTAAGCGCGAAAACAACAGCTCCCAGCTCTAAATCGTGCGTCGTGTAGTTCCGTTCGTGAATCTTAAGTTGGCGTGAAGCGTAAGCAATAACCTTGTCGCGCTGCATTAACACACATCCAAGTCCCCGAATGGATGCATCACAATAAACCACGAAGTCATCTGTGCCCTCTGGCAAAGAGAGGATAGGTGCACTGCAAAGTCTATCCTTTAGGTGCTGAAAAGCAGTTTCCTGGGGATCTCCCCAACGGTAGGTGACACCCTTCTGTGTCAGTAGCGTAAGCGGCTGAGCAATCTTTGAGAAATCCTTGATAAACCGTCTATAATAACCCGCCAAACCCAAGAATTGGCGTATTTCCGTTGGAGTACGTGGTGCAGGCCAGTTTTTGATCGAATCTACCTTGGATGGATCGACATGGATCCCATCCTTGTTCACTACATGGCCTAAGAAATGGACTTCACGAAGCCAAAAGTCACATTTGGAAAACTTAGCGTACAGCTGTTCCTTCCGTAGGAGTTCCAGAATAAGGCGTAGATGCTGCTCGTGTTTCTCCTGACTGTTGGAGTAGATCAGGATGTCGTCGATGAAGACAATGACGAACTTTTCAAGATAGGGTTTGCACACCCTGTTCATAAGGTCCATAAATACGGCAGGCGCGTTCGTTAACCCGAACGGCATGACAAGAAACTCGTAGTGGCCATAACGAGTTCTGAATGCGGTCTTGGAGACGTCCTCATCCCGGACTCTCAGCTGATGATACCCAGACCTCAAGTCTATCTTCGAATAGTAACACGACCCTTGCAACTGGTCGAATAAGTCGTCTATGCGTGGAAGAGGATAACGGTTCTTCGTCGTCGCCTTGTTGAGTTCACGGTAGTCAATGCACATTCTGAACGTACCGTCCTTCTTTTTCACAAATAGTACTGGAGCTCCCCAAGGCGAAGAGCTTGGACGAATGAAGCCCTTTTCCAAGAGCTCTTGTAGCTGCTTTGACAATTCCTCCAATTCTGATGGAGCTAGACGATATGGTGCGCGAGCTATGGGTGCTGCTCCTGGAGCGAGCTCGATTTGAAATTCGACCTGACGGTGAGGCGGTAAGCCAGGTAAGTCTTCAGGAAACACCTGAGGGTAGTCGCGTACTACTGGAATATCCTCCAGTTTCTTTTCCTTCACTGACGCGTCTGAAACGAGTGCCAAGATTGCGGTGTGACCCTTCCGCAGACACTTCTGAGCCTTCAAGTAAGAGATGATGCCAACCACTGCACCACTCTTGTCGCCTTGGACTTCGAGAGGTTCTTGACCAGAACGTGGAATGCGAATAATCTTCTCACTACATAATATCTCTGCCTGATGCTGGGATAACCAATCCATCCCAATAACGATATCAAAACTTCCCAAGACTATGGGAATAAGGTCGATGGAGAAAACTTGACCGGCTAAGACAATACTACATCCCCTGACTATTTGCGTGGCTTCTAAACTCTTACCATTAGCTAGTTCTACGACGTGTTTGGTGTTTAGGGGTGTTGACGTACGTTTTAACAATTTACTGGCTTTCACAGAAATATAACTTGTATCCGCACCCGAATCAAATAAAACAGTAACATAAATATTGTCGAGGAGAAACTTACCCATAACCACATTGGGATCGTTCATTGCGTCTCCTCGTCCTAACACGAAAGCTCGACCCCTTGCCTCGTTGCCATTGTTGTTGTTTCCCCCGTTGTTGTTCCCGTTGCCCTGGTTATTGTTGTTGCGATTTTGGTTATGGTTCAACTGAGGACAATCACGTTTGAAATGACCTTCAGCCCCACACTGGAAACATCCCCGGTTTCCACGCTGTGGCTGCTGCTGCTGCTGCGGGTTCTGTGGAGCTGGTTGTTGCGGTTGCTGGTTCTGATTTGCAGGCCGTGGACTCCTACAGTCTTTGGCCTCGTGACCCATCTTGAGACATCTTTGACAACGACCCTTGTTGCACTGGCCGCTGTGATGCCTGTTGCAGTTGTGACACTTAGGGTGAAACCCTTGATACCTTCTTTGTCTATGACCACCAGAGGATTGCTGACCAGGACTCTGGTAGTGATCAGTCTTCTGCTGCTGAGCTTGGGATTGAACTGTTGCTGAACCTTTGCTAGAATCCCCGTCCCACTTTCTTTTGTTGTCACTGGGTGTAGTGGGAGTAGCGGCTGAAGTGGTAGCACTGATGCGTTTGGGCAACTTGTTCTGATCCACCGCCTGATCTGTGAGGCGATGAGCAAGACGCTGGATATCCTGAATGTTGTCAAGGTTAGCCGATGTAACATGGCTCTGAATTTCTGAGGCTAGACCCTTGAGGTACAACTCGATGCGCTTAATCGGAGGGTCTACCATGGTAGGACACAAAATAGCCAGCTCGTTCGATCGCTTCGTGTAAGCTTCTATCTCTGACCCCGTCATCTTCAGGTGGTAAAACTCATTCTCCAACTTGTGGATATCATCCCTTGTGCAGTACTCACGTTTGATAAGTTCTTTGAAATCGTTCCATGGGGTGGCGTTAGCAGCTGCCAACCCGAGAATCTGAACTTGGGCGTTCCACCAAGTTAGTGCTATTCCTTCTAGCGTGCCAGTGGCGTATTTCACCCTGCGAGCCTCAGGGCATTCGCACATCTCGAATACAGACTCGAGCTTCTCAAACCAGTGGAGGAGTCCCACTGCCCCCTCTGTGCCGCTGAAAGTACTTGGACGACAGTCCATGAAGTTCTTAAAAGTGCAAACTTGCTGCTGCGCTGGTTGACCTGCTTGAGCAGCTGCAAGTGCCGCAGCAACTTGAGCTTGAACGAGAGCCTCTAGCTGGGCTTGAGTCATGTTAATTCGTCTAGACATGATCTTCATAGTAAAAGTAACGTAAGTGAGAGTGGTGCGCGAGTAGGGCGATGACAGAAAAGCGTAAGCACGTAGGTATTCTCATGTAATAATGTCATGTGTATCTAAGCGTAATGCGAGCAAAGTTCTAAGCAGTTCTAGCAAACAGGCAATAAACATAAACCTTATTACCTAGGATGTCGAGTCTTGCACGTGGAGCGAAGCGTCGTTGTGGATCGTTGAGAGCACTGTTCTGGTTATAGTCTGGTTTTAATAAAAACGTTTTCCCATATTAAAACCAAGTTCTCTATAACCAATGGCTCTGATACCAATCTGTCACACCCCCAAAATCCACCTGCGGAGTATCACCGCTTGGGAGCGTGACTGACCAGGATCAAGCCACCAATCATATTGAACATATAAATATATAGTAAAAGTTATCCATCAATACGAAAGGTGTTTATCAAAACCAACATAGTTAAGTATAGCGGAAGCATTAAAGTAAAACCCAAACATAAGTGTTAATGTACGAATGTCACAAGTGTTTAGTAAGCATTCACAAATCCTTGTCCACAACGACCCGCTCCTCCTTGTGCAAGCTCCATACAATTACCTAAGGTCCTGCAAGGCATGCAGCAAATAATCAACAACTAGTTGAGCGAGTTCACAGAAAGTAAGTTCGTAACAGTAATGCGTAAGTTCATCTAGTGGGGGCTTCCCATGCAAGTATATACTACTGGTGAGGGATTCTCACAATTATTCTCTATAATGGGGGATTCCCATTAGGGTACTTACTAGACTATTTGCAACCATGTGTTCTTCTTAATCCGAGAACAGGGATACGTACTAGATCACGCAGGATTTACGTGAGTGCCCTTCCCCGAGGACAGTGGTACGCGTGGGGTTTACGTAGGATTTACGTAAGTGTCCTTCCGACCCGGAAGACAGTAGTGGGTATTAGGTTACGCAGGATTTACGTAAGTGTCCTCCCAACCGGGGAGACAATGGTAGATACTAGTTTACGTAGGTTTTACGTAAGTGTCCTGACTATCCTGAGGACGATGGTCTATAGTCTAGTGATTGCGTAAGTACGAGTAATCATTCCATATCAAACATTCCAACCCAATTCCCAACCCGGGAATCCCATGCCTTGGCTGTGTGAACTCACCTTGGTTTGCTCGACAGATACACAACAGAAAAGAATTCTTGAACTAATGATGGCCAACCACGTCCTAGTAGGATTACCACACAAGTCAGGTTTTGACTTAAGTAATGCACATATGTTTCACATAAGTAACATGTTTCGAGCACGTATAGAACATGGCAACATTTACTAGTCAATCAAGTGTATAACATATCCAAACTTGTGAGGGATGTACTAGACTAAACGATTGGGCTTAATAATAGTCGGCCCAACCCCTTGTGCGATCTGCAAGGCTTGTGCGATCCACAATGGGTTGTGCGATTGGACACTAGCCCGGCCCAATTAATATAAGCAATTCATTAACCTGTCTGGCCCAATAAGTATATCCGGCCCAACATAATATCTTGTGCGACCCGGACGGGTTGTGCGACTAGGATTGGGCTTAAGGCCCAACAGCAAAACAGTTAGCAAATATATATTCTTTGTGCGATCCGAAGGTCCTTGTACGATTGGATAGGCTTGTGCGACTGAGTTGGGCCATTCGGTCCAACAACATAACAACATTGCTACTTGTGCGATTTATGTGGGTTGTGCGATCAGACCAGCCTAACCCAACATGTCCATCGGCCCAACAGTTAAACTAACCCAATAACCTTGTGCGATCAAGACATCTTGTGCGACCGGATGTCTTGTGTGATCGGGTCAGCTTGTGCGAATGGGCTTGTGTATTTACTCTTGTGCGATTGGTTAACCAACTTCCATGATTCAAGCAAATCGGTTACATTAATTCAAGGTTTCCAAGTTTACTAAAAATCAATTAACAGTTTCTATCTAGTAATCATCGATCAAAACATGGCTGTTACATCCAAATCACATGAACCCTAATCGAATAAAACATAAACACTAATCTATTCCATATCATTTAATTGAATTAACCCTAGAACTTTACACATAACATTTGGGTTCAATTCGTATCACAGCCGATGGCTTATTATTCGGTAATATCACAAGATCATCGATCCTTATGTAAATCATACATGACATTTAAGCGATCCAAATAGCAAGAACATCAACAGAAATCAAACATCATCAACTCGCATGCAAGGCATAGCAATATCAAATCGGTTTAGCTTAATATCACATATACGATCCTAATCGGCTTTAATAAAATCATGTAATCACAACATCATTTAACAAGATATCAATATCAAACACTAACCGATATCAAAGAGGGTGAACAAGAATCGATCCAACTTATGCCGTCGGGTTCCAAGCAAAACGAGAGAGAGAGAAAGTCGTCTAGGGTTTTGTGTGTTTTGAAGTGTTTTGTAAAAGTGAGAGGATTACAACACACCAAGTGTTATGCGTGTGAGGAGGGTGGGCCGAACCCAATCATGGGCTGCCCTTTTGGTCCGTGTGCAACCAATGCGGCCCAATGGCCTTGTGCGATCGAGTGGTGTTGTGCGTTCGGATCATGTTGTGCGGTTTGGGCTCGCTTAGCATACATACATACACATATTACACAATGCACATAATAACGTAACCACATAATTATTCAATTAATAACGTTCTCATAACCACGTATCGTTACACAAAGTAGGTCTAAAGTTCGAGTTGTCACATCTTAATTCAACTTAGTGGGTACGTCGGTGAATGTTCCGTATAGCAAAGAAGAAACCTTTAGGCGTATTGAAGTTGAGCGTCGCCGTATGAAAACAAAGAACGATGATAAGTACGACGATGGGGATGAAGAGGACTTAGATTATGTTTTTCAAGATATTGATAATTATCACGGCAGTGACGATAAAGGTGATGACGATGATGACGATCAGGGTGGTAATGGTGGAATGTTGATGGTGAAACATTCTGGTGGTCATCAAATTCATGATTTTCTTGATGATTCACGCAATGAAGAACGTGAGGATGTTCATCCTCAGGGGAGTCTTCACCTGGTGATACACACGATGAACCAACTAATTTTTTCTCTAATACTCCCAAGATTATATATCTGAATCACGATGTTGAAGAAGGGGAGTTAGTTGAAAATTGGACGAGAGAGAGTATGATGGAAGCGTTGGGGATTAACGATGAAAACTTCAAGTTTGATATTGAAGATGATATAGCAGAGGCAACTCCAGAGAGTGAGTATGTTTTCAAGATGGTAGATGAAGCTGATAACTTCAACAATGTTGTCGTGGAAGATGATTCAGAGTCAGATCAAGAAGTGTCGTTTCATTACTTAAGCAAAGACTCTGAGGATTTCCTAACATTTGCTGAGTTATTCAGAACTCACAATGAAGATGAGTTGAAAAGAAAGGTTGCTGAAAAGATAAGTGAAGATGGTGTCCCAAGAACGTTATCTAAAGAAGAACTCCTAGAGGAAAGAAAGAAGTGGTTTAAGCCGAGGGTTGAAGAAAGAAAGTTTAAACGACCACTGAAATTCTTTACAAGACATCTAGACCAATCACTGGGAGACATTCTTTCCTGGGGATACTTAGAAGATTTAAAAGTTTACGCTATAAAGAGGGAGTACGGGGTTCAATACTTCGAATTCATAAGTGATCTGAAAACATTGCCGTGGAGGGATGTAGAAGAGTTGGTGAAAACCAAGAACCTTTAGCAATGTTTATGGGGACCTGAAGTAAGATTTCATGAACAAAAGCTTTGGAGGTATATTCTTGATCAAGCTGAAGAAAATTTCCTGTGTGGAAACCTCAATATCCGAAGTGAATTGTGAAGATTGACCCTGTCACGGGAGAAAAAGATATCACACTCCATGTCAAAAGGCCGAGATATATGAAGAACATGCCTTTGAAGGAAATGGAACAAGATTTCTACAAGGATTTCAAAGGGTGGGTCTACAATCCTAGTACATATGAAGCTGTGATTACACTCCAAGATGAAAAGTGTATTTGGAGATACATTCACGTGCTCGATCCAATGTGGCTCGTCAATTGCTTAAAGAAAGATGTAGAATGTCTATTTTTCAGCAAGATCATGTACTACCCAGCAGACAAAGAGTAGGCAATGCAGTATCAGAAGTTGATTAGTGTATGCTTTGACAAAGACATCAACTCTGGTCACTACTAGAAGACAAATTGGAGAGACCTTGAACGTAAAGAGTTTTTGAAGAAGGAACGACATGAGGCGCTGCTGAA
This sequence comes from Helianthus annuus, assembly GCF_002127325.2. NCBI lineage: Eukaryota > Viridiplantae > Streptophyta > Magnoliopsida > Asterales > Asteraceae > Helianthus > Helianthus annuus. The sequence continues at coordinate 55,804,814 of NC_035446.2, forward strand.
CAAAAGGATGAAGAAAGCAGCATTCATGGAAAATCTAAAAGTTCCTAACTACAATTCGATTCCTATTAATCAAACTTCGATTGAAAAAGAAGAGAAGAAAAAGATCAGACTCACCAAGTTCTTTGACTACACTGATGTAGGTGGAGAATGGTGGTTGACAAAGGGTCGTTTTGAAAGAAGAGCATAATGAGAAGAACAGAGAAGAAAGAAAAGAAGATTTGGCAGGAGAGCTTAAAGAAGACTATACATGAAGACTACAGCTGTAACACCCCAACCGATGGCGGAATCATCGGGGCACGATACTGGGTGAACCAGATTGCTCAAGAGAATCCATAACAACTATTAAGTGACAATATTTTTAATACGTTTAATATCCCATACTATCAAACAATAATCCACAAATAGTTATTACAGGCATCAAATCTCTCAAACAAGTTCCAATCCAACAACCTAGATTTTATTAAATGAGTTTCTAGACTTCCTATCTTAATTTCAGCATAACGATCCATCAACCTGTCACATACGTCAAAATAAAAGTCAATACATAAAGTAAAGGTGAGTACACAAGTTTGCATAGATATAGTATAAAAAGCGTTTACGCATAACCAACATGTAACACGTAACGAGCGAAGCATGTAAACTACCAACAATGATACATCCTAACCACGTGACTGCGAGTAGAGTATGCGCGACACATGTTCATTGAAGCGAACACGTGAAGTAAAGTATGTGATCCTAAGTAACCCCTGAACAAACAGGTGCTGAGTCCAAACTATAGTACTATCGTTACTAAGGGCGGTCGGGTAAGTAATCATTGTATAAGAATAGTAACAAGCATTCAAATAATCACGTATAACATGCGGGAGCGGTTAGCGTTAAAAGTGTTTGCGTTGTGTGTTCTGTTTTGATAGACAACGTATATAACACCCAAAAGTGCGCTAAGCGAAAAAGGGTTCGAGTATACTCACAGTGCGTGTTTAACAGCTAAACACAGTCTAGTTGGATTGAAGGGAGTGCCGGATCAGCCTGCGTATGGGAACAGAAGCATAAGTCTTCCAAGTGCTGACACGGTCGAAATCAGAGTGTCGAGTGGAGTAAAAGCGAGTTAAGGGTCCAACAGTCTATCCGGACGGATGGACATGGTCTATCCGGGTAGATGGGCTTAGTCTATCAGGACATATGGGTTTAGTCTATCAGGACGGATGGGCTTGGTCTATCCGGATGGATGGGCTTTATCCATTCGGACGGATGGATTATTTCTGTTGGAACGAAACGATCTGATGTGCAACCAATGTTTAAAAGTAGAAAGAAAAGATTTGGTGTGGCAACAGAGTCTATCCGGACAGATGGACATGGTCCATTCGAGCGGATGGACTGTGGTTGTTTGTGAACTGACAAAATTCGTTAAAGTTTTGGATTAAAACGTTTTAACAGATGCGATAACAGGACCAAATCAATCAAGAAACATTAAGCTCAGCCCATTCGGATGGATAGGATAGCCCATTTGAACGAGAGTGCTGTTCTTGACGGGAATTCATGTTTGACCCGTTAGTCGGACCATCTCCTCGGTGGGAATTGTAACGCCCAGCGTCCCCGAACTTTAGGATTTTGTCAAGATTAGTCCATGAAGATTGTCTATTTGTCATTTTAGCCCCTAAACTATGTGGAAGTCTATGTATATACTTGAAATGCCTAAATCTACGTGTGGAATGTCTATATCTTTGGAATGTCTATATCTCTATGCTTGGAATGTCTAAACCTATGTTTGGAATGCCTAATTCTATATTTGAAATGTCTAAATCTATGCTTGGAATGCCTAAATCTATATACTTTGGTGCTTGACTCTTTAGACTCGTGAAACTTGATTCTTAGTTGAACGAGAGACTAGAGTCTTGTCACTAGCGGAACCTATTAACCTTTGGAACTTTTGGTGTTTATGATGAAATCTAGTTATTCTATTACTCAATAATACGCAATGCTTAATCTAACTCGCAAAACGAACCAAAGACGGTAACGCGAAAAGGTTGGATTGGCCAAGTGGCAATCCGATCGGATTACCACCCGATCGGATGACAACCCGATCGGATGGCCACCTGATCCGTGCACACCGCCTTAGCTTTCCTCCACACTATAAATAGGCCTGTCACATCACTTTATTCCCTGATGTGACAGCCCTGTTCGACCAGACGCACACAAACTACATTCCTTCATTTTCCCATCGATTTCGGTACGTTTTAAGCTAGATCCTTGTACTTTCTTGATCCATACTTCATTCTCTACGTGATTCTCCTTTGAAATCACACTTTTCACCATGAAATCTCTCAGATCTGAGATCTCAAGGAGGATGTCATCATGGTGGTTTGTATAAACTGTTATATGAGGTCATTCTTGGTAAGATCTAGCTAAGATCTAAGGGATTCCATGTATTTTTTCATCCAATCTAAGCTAGATCTAGGATTTTTCATAATAAAACTTGAGTTATCTTTATCTTTTCTTCAAACTTTCACTATATTCGGTGGGAATCGGGGCTAAACAGACTGTAGACTTAAGGAATAGTCTAAATTCAGCTTGGATCTAAATTCTTGCCGGAAAAAAAGATGGCCAAAACACGGATTCCGACATGAACTTGTTAAGGACAGTTAACTAATCGGACTGGGGTGGTTCCCACCCGATCAAAATGGCTGTGCGACGATGAGTTTGACATTGTCTCAATACGTGCCATGCCGTCATCGTTAGACTTAGAAAATTTTACAAAATGGTAAAAGGGAACAAGGTTCGCCCGATCGAGCGGCAACCCGAACGGACAACCGTCCGATCGGACTGCCACCCGATCAGGTGATACTTGTCCTTTAGCCTTGAAACTTTTCAACACTTAGATCTTTTTCGGAAGCTTGAAAATTGAAACTTGGAACCTTTGATCAAACGACAACCCGATCGGACAACAATCCAATCGAGTGGCCACCCGATCAGAGGAACCAGAGCACTTAACACTTGGATCGAGTGGCAACCCGATCGGACAGCAATCCGACCGGACAACCACCCTATCCCCCATTACCTTGTGGATTTTAAATCAAGTGGCAACCTAATCGGATGGCCATCTGACCGGGCGACCACCCATTTCTCACACAAAGGTCACCCGATCAACTGGCAATCCGATCGGATAGCCATCCGATCGGACAACCATCCGATCCAGTGACTGTTTCAGACACATTACGCAATCTCGTTATTCTGCCCGACTCTTATCCTACTGTGATCTAATCAGGCTAATTCTAAAAGAGCTCCCTTTGATCCAATAACAGTTGCGACTGTTAAGCAATCACTGTGAGTATACTCGATCCCCTTTTTACTTTAAATCTTTGGGGTGTAACATGTATTCTATATAAACTTGAATCTTTTGAAATCTAAACTCTATCCTATGTGTAAGTGAAAACTTGTGCATTCTAGTATTCTATTTGTGCTATGTGACGTTTAATCCAGGGTGTGTAGTTCCACCTTAACAATAGTAGCGCTATAGGGGGTGCATCTCTCCTATTATTCTCAGGGGGTATTGTTAGGAGGATTCTAGTTTACCTTGAGTCTTGGGTAAACACTAAAGCATCGGGATACTTGGGCTATCACTGCGTGGACTCCGACAATAGCACGGCTGAAACTATTTTTATTGCTTACATTGTGGATATGAGTTGTTTTAATATATTATCCTATTATCAAACTTGTATACTCGCCAATACTTTCGTGTTGATATTTTAAAACATGTTGCAGGCTGATAGGGTGCTTTGGAATGCATGGAAATTAAGCTAGGAGATGCCTAGAAACGTCACCCAGTTAACTTAGACATTTTGGAACTATCAATCAATGTTTGTTATGTTGATACTTGTTATCTGTGGTTGAGGTTTGTTTTTAGAAAATTACTATGAAATCTACTTAATTACTATTGAAATATCTAGTTTTATGGAATCTCATGAGCAATCTGAACGCTTAGTGCTCGCACCCCGATGTTTCCGCCATTGGTTGGGGTGTGACCGATTGATATCAGAGCCATAACTATAGGGAATTAGGATAAGTAGGAATACTTGCCCTAGTCTATAGTTCAAGGAACTTTGACTCTTATTTGTTGTTTAAGACTTATGCATTCTACAGTATCTGCTTCCTAGCAGCACATGTTCCTGTTAAATTTACAAGCCTTTCCTAAGGCTGATACAATATACACTTAATACTTGAAAACACTGTTAATCAGTGTTTGTATTTTCGCACGAGAATTGCCCTCAAGACAGGAGTGACATCCAAACCTTGGTGGGAAATCTCCTTATTATTCTAATAGGTCTTATCTGCGGATAAGTACCAACGCTATTAGGGTACGACGTTGTCAAGTTAGAGGTGAAACTCAAAGCTTGATAACTAGTCCCACTCCTTGATTTTTATGTCTCGCCACGGTCTCGTGACTTCCGATCAATTGGGTACGTGAAATGACTAAAAGGACGAATATCGTAGGCTAACATCGATGACGTATTTGTCTAAGTAAGTCAAGACACGTTACCTCAATCAGAAAGGAGTTCAAATCACCTTGGTTAGTCACCGTTCCTCTACCCGGAACAATCCTATGTTTTGGTAAGCCTATCTTTTATGTTATCTCGATTTTATGCATGTGGTTTTAAACTCGATTTTTCGCTCATCTCGGCATACTTTTACACTACTCACACGTGTGTCCGCAATCTAAAACGTTAATTCTAATCTCATATCGAACTAAATTTATGAAGCTTTATTCTGTGTGTAATCTATGTGGTAATGTGAGTGTCAGGCACTAGATGTAACATGGCATGGAATACGAGGGGAAAGTGACGTGTCCAAAACATGGTGGATATGCCGTTGGTACTTCCTATATATAAGTGCTTCTGGCATGTTACCAACTTTCGTACCAAGTGCCATGTGAAACTTAGTGTCTGTTCATGAATTCTAAAACTATGGAAGGTCTATTTGTGTATTCTATGTGAGATCTATGTGAAATCTATCGTGTACTCTAGTGAAATCTATGTGTAAACTACGTATGTGTGGATTGAGAAACAAAATACGAAACTTAGCCTAGCGCCAAAGACGAGGAGGAAAGTGGCATGCCCGAAACATGGTGGATACGCCGCTGGTACTTCCTATATATAAGTGTTTGTGGCATGTTACCGAACCTTCGTACCACGCGCTAAGTGAAGTTCGTAGTTTTGTAGGCTCGAATTTAAGTTGAGAAGTCTATTTGAGTAAATCTATGTTGCAAGTCTATCTGGTCAATCTATGTGGATCAGTTGGGTCAATCTATACTATTTAATTGATTAGTCGAATGTTGTGGTTGGCGAAGTATGACACCGATGACGAGGGGAACGTGGCGTGATCGAAGCATGGTGGATACGTCGCTGGTACTTCCTATATATAAGTGCTTCTGTCATGTCGCCGAACTTTCATAGCACGTGCCATGTGGGATTTCGTTGATTGTGAGTTGTTAACACTAATCTATGTGAATCTAATGAAGTCTAAGGAAAGTCTATTGAAATCTATGGCAATCTATTGAAGTCTATTTAATTTGTTGAAGACCATTTGAAGTCTATCGTAATCTATTGAAATCTAAGTTAATGTATGATGAGTGTGGATTACGACATGTGACATGACATCTAGTATGAGGTAGAAGTATTGTGTTCGAAGCGTGGTGGATACGCCGCTGGTACTTCCTATATATAAGCGCTTTTGACATACTGCCAAGCTTCGTTCAACATGCCATGTGAAGATCGTGAGTTGTGGTGTCAATTCTATTGAAATTTGTCGGATTAGTCTATGTGTGTATTGTGATAATGTTGAGCATGTTGTTTGGTAATTGCGAGACGTAACATGACGCCGAGTACGGGGTAGAAGCGATGTGCCTGAAACGTGGTGGATACGCCGCTGGTACTTCCTATATATAAGCGTTTCTGACTTTTTGCCATGCTCCGTACAACATGCCATGCGAAGGTCGTGGGTTTGCGGTATCTATGTGAATCTTACGAATCTTGTTGAGCCTTTAGTCTATCATGTGCGAATCTATGTTAGTCTATGCTAATCTAGACTTATATGATCCTCTTGTTGGATATTTAGGATGTCTTCTCGAAAGCTATCCGACACTCTCAGGAAATCTAGGGAGAAGTCTCAGAAAAAGATGATGTCATTCATGGCCGACCAGATTGCTCGAGTCATGCCAAAGATCGTTTCTGAGCTCCAGGGATCAAACACTCCTCCATCCTCTGTGGACTCGAAGGCTGAAAAGCAAAAGTCTACAAAGTCCAGCTACAAACATTTCATCTCTTGCAACCCTAAGCCTTTCACGGGCAGTGATGGGGTGACTGTTATGCTCGAGTGGTTCGACAGCATTGAAGTTACCTTCATTAACAGCGAGTGCCCATATCATCTAAAAACTAGGAGTGCAACTAGAATGTTCCAAGGCAGAGCGTCAGAGTGGTGGTCGAATGAGAGGAACATCCGTTCTAATGAAGAAGCCTATGCTCTTCCATGGGTTGAGGTGCGAGAACTCATGATGCTCGAGTTCCTCCCTCCTCATGAACAATTGAAGCTTGAAGAAGAGTTTTGGCATTTGAAGCAGGTTGGTGATGATAACCTGGCCTATACTACCAGATTCAAGCAGCTTAGCTTGATCGTTCCCCACTTGGTTTCGACTCCTAAGCGGATGATAACCAAGTACATCAATGGTCTGTCACACCCCTTTTTGCGGCGGAAGCACGAGGTGTGATCATGAAAGGTTCTCATTGCATACGAAAGGTAAACATACTATATGCTCAAAATAACTTCAAACATTACATTACCAAAACATAAGTCAAGTGTTTACAACACGTGATAGCATATTGTCTTAAGAGTTACAACTTTATTTAGCGAAAATAAAACATAGCAACATCCACGAGCATAAGTAAGACCGCGCGCACATCCACCTTTAATTACCTGAAATACATGTGAGTTTTGGAAAAAAAACGTCAACATAATGTTGGTGTGAATTCATGCAGTTTTTGTATTGAACGTTTGTATACTTTGTATGAAAAACATGGTATGTATTTTGTTTCAAAACACGTATTCATGAATGAGTCAAGTATCTCTATATGTATCAAGTGTTAATGGGTTGCAAAGCCATTAACATGTGACACGACATAGGAAGTCACCAAACCATAGGCATTTTTCTATAGTCGATTCACGACTGAGACACAAAAACACTACTTGGTTCTAGTTGTCACCAAGAGTGGGGCTGCCCTGAAACCCATTAGATCTAACCTTTTGTTCTGTGGTCTTAGTATGTACACGATTAATGGTGCTATTGGTACCCTATCCGTGACACGATTTCTCGTATCAATTCTTGGCACTAGTTTTCGCCAAGAGTACTTCTCGTTTCAGTACACAACATATCAATTTGTAAATATTGAAGTATTTGTAACATGTATTTCACCCCCGAGTTATAAAGCTAAAAACAGTTAAAAGAAAAGGGGGAACATGAACTCACAACTTTGCGTTCCTGTGCGTCGTAAACTTCACCGGGTTTGCTTAATTAACGTCGCGGACTATATGTGTTTTCTTAACGTTAGTCACTAGACTTGCGTCGCACAAGTACAGTCACTCTCATTTGTATTCGTATTGTTGTGTTAAAAATATTTTATATTTTTAACTAAGCATCTTACTTATATTATTTCCTCACATATTAATTTAAGTATCTCGTGTTTTGCACTTTGCACCCGAATTATGTTTCTTGTATGTTGTATGTGTGTTCTTATGTTTATACTCCTCATGAGTATTTAGTGTATTTTTAAGTTTTAATACGCTAGCACGTATAACACATACTATATACACTTAGCACAAAAGTTAGTGATAAAATAATATATATTTTTCTCTCAAAAATATACATACTTATATCCATTTTTATTCTTGAAGAAATCCTTATTTCTTATCACAAAAATTTAGGGAAACCTTGGTAATACTCTTAAATACATTTTTAGGGAATAAGTTTCTCAAATACTTATATTTTTCTAAGTGTCAAAATTTATAAAAATTTTGACAGAGTTTCCCCTAAAAATGGAGGTTTCCCATGTTTTCAAAACATGTGTTTATTTTCTTTTAATTCATCAACAATCAATCTTCAACAATAATCACCAACAATATATACTAATTCCTCTATTCCATGAACTTGAATATTCACAAAAATGTGTAGTAACTTACTAGCACATTTAGTAAGTCTTGTTATCTTTAAAAATAAGTTTAATTTCTTAAAAACTTTATTTTTAAGGAATATGGAGTTTCACAACTTCTAGTCGGTTTTTACGAAAATTATTTCTTTGTTAAAACTTTTGTTACACAAGTGTCCACACACTTGTTTGTTCATAAAAACACCTCTAGTTCATGAAAGATCCGGTTTTAAAACATGGTTTCGTCTTACAGTTGGTTTCCCGAAAATACCACTTGTAGATCTTTAGATCTACTAGTTTAGAACTTCATTTTACAAGAAAAATTACTTTTACACAAGTTCATGTTATTGTGTAGTAGTGTTCATCATCTAGTCCTTTTCATACTTTGACATACACTAGTTCATGTTCTATGAACATAACCTAACCGGGTTAGATGACGATCCGAACTACTACTAGCATTAAACAACACAAAATAATCATCACAAAACAAGTTTAACAAGTTTTACACCATTACTTTCCTTTTATCCATTAAGTTCATCATTTTACAAGACTTTTAGTTGGTGATCTTTAGTGTTTATGATTTTTAGCCATTAAATCATCTATTAACCATCATAAACAAGAACAAGAAGATGTTTAGAAGCACTTACTACTAGCACAAGGCTAGGGGAGTTCAAGAGGATAAAAGAGGTGGATAAAAGCAAATGAAGAAGGTCCTTTAAGATCCGCTTGCACCGAGCTTCGTTAGTGGCCTTCTTACTCCTCAATATCACCTTGGAATGGATGGATGATGTTGGAAAATGAGGGTGGCGGTGGTGCTTGGTTGGGCCGAGAACAAGGGAGGGAGAGAGGGAAGTGAAGATGGAGTGATGGAATGGTGGTATTTATAGACCTTCCATATAGCATATTCCTAGCATATTCCTGGCATATTCCTAGCATATTCCTGGCATATTCCTGGCATATTCCTGGCATATTCCTGGCATATTCCTGGTATATTCCTGGCATATTCCTGGCATATTCCTGGGTTTGCTGCGTTGTCTGCGTTTTGCAGTGTAAGCACTGTGTCGCGTAGGAACACACGGTACGCGCTTAAACTTGAAAAATAACGTTTTTAAGCGTTTTAATTTATTTTTCAACACGAACCTGATTAAAATAAAATTTTAATCATAACAGAATATTTGTGGGATTAAATATTATCCGGGCGGCCACCAACGTTCGTTTCGCAGTTTTGTCGTAATTAGTTCTTTAGTTCAAATAAACATGTTTTCGCCATACCGAATCCTTCGAAACTTATTTTTAAGTTATGTAAGGGATATTTAGGGTATATTTGGCTTACGTCACAGTTCTGGAGTGTACGTCGCGTTAAGCTGATTGCGTTTAAGCACCAGTTTGCGTATAACCTTCCAGAAAGTGATTTAAAGCTTGAAATCGGTATCGAATCAAATTGTTCGGTTGTTCGGTTAGATACTGATTCGTTAAAGTGCTTAATAAGCATTTAAAGTGTCGTTAGTGTTATTTTTAGTGACACAAAGAATTCCCGTCACTTAGGGAAATATTCTGGATGATAAAACGACATCTCTGCACAATATTTATGTTGTTAAAAGCTGAATTGTGCTGAATTTAATAAAGTTCTACACTTAAAGTGTGTTTCGGGTGCCTTTTAGTGCGTGTTTTAGCTTTCGTAACGACCATAAATTAAACCCTTATATGTACTCTTGGGTTTTAATGTACCTTTGTCGTAGGACCTACACCTAGGCCTCAATTCTAATGTCTGACTGCTTGCTGCAGTTCCGTTGACACAGTGTGTCTTACCGGTGAGTTTACTAATATTTCTGACGCAACGCTCTCGATTGCATGAATCAATATTTTGTAGTATACAACGTGCATGAATTCACTTGCTTAGCATCTAATCAGTCAATGTTGGCATTTAAGCACATAATTGCAGTCATTAAATAATAATTAAAGTGTACGGAAGTTACCGGTTTTGTGCCAGTTGTCACAGTCTCCCCCGTTAAAAGAATTTCGTCCCGAAATTCAGACTGTACTAACTCTCGCAGGAGTCTTCTTGAATAAGTGGGGATACTTTTCCTTGAACTGGTCTTCACGTTCCCATGTGTATTCGGGCCCATGCTTAGAGTTCTAACGTACTTTGACAAGTTTCACACTGCTCCTCCTGGTCTTGTTGACTTTCCAGTTGGTAACCTCAACGGGTTGTTCGGTAAATCGGAGGGCGTCATTAATATGCACTTCATCCGCGGGGATGATCACGTTCTCTTGTGTTGGACTCTTCTTGAGGTTGGACACATGAAACGTATCATGTACTCCATTAAGGTCTTCCGGTAACTCCAACTTGTACGCCACGGTACCAATTCTCTCCAAGATTCTGAATGGTCCGATGTATCGTGGATTCAGCTTCCCACGTTTTCCGAATCTGGCTACTCCCTTCCAAGGTGAGACCTTTAACAACACTTTGTCTCCCACCTCGAATTCTAAGGGTTTTCGTCTTTGATCAGCGTAGCTCTTCTGTCGATCTCGAGCCGCCTTAATGCGCTTCTTGGATCTGCGCAATCTTGTCGGTTGTTTCTTGTACTAGTTCAGGACCAACCATACGTTTGTCACCAGTGTCTGCCCAACATAGGGGCGATCGGCACTTGCGGCCATACAGAGCTTCGAACGGCGCGGCCTTTATGCTTGTATGATAACTGTTATTGTAGGAAAACTCAACTAAGGGTAGGTGAGTATCCCAGCTGCCGCCTAGATCCGTGACGCATGCGCGAAGCATATCTTCCAATGTTTGTATGGTTCGTTGGCTCTGGCCATCTGTTTGTGGATGGAATGCCGTGCCTAGATCTAGCTGAGATCCAAAAGCTTCCTGAAATGATTGCCAGATTCTTGAGACAAAGCGTCCATCTCTGTCTGAAATAATGGAGGTCGGCACTCCATGATGTGCCACAATTTCCTTCAAATATATCTCTGCCAGTTTTCCAGTGCTATCCTTTTCTCGGATTGGTAGGAAATGCGCAGACTTCGTCAATCGATCAACTATTACCCATATCATATCGTGCCCTCTCGGGGTCCTGGATAATTTTGTTATGAAATCCATCGAGATTTGCTCCCACTTCCACATGGGGATCTCTGGTTGTTGTAGTAGGCCAGACGGTTTCTGGTATTCAGCCTTAACCTTAGCGCAGGTCAGGCACTTTCCTACATAGACAGCAACGTCGCTTTTGAGTCTTGGCCACCAATAATATTCTTTTAAGTCTTGATACATCTTGTCCGACCCTGGGTGGATCGAGTATCTTGACTTGTGCGCTTCATCAAGGATGACTTCTCGTAGGCCACCATAGAGCAGAACCCAAATGCGCTTTTTAAAGTATAAGTCTCCCTCTTCATTTGGCGCCATGTACTTCAATGCACCCCGGAGGTATTCAGCTTTGCGATTTTCCACCTTAAGGGCTTCTTGTTGTGCGTCACGAATATGTGAAGTGAGGTTCGTTCGGATAGTCATTTCCAATGCTCGAACCCTTAGGGTCTTAACCCTTTCTTTTCGGCTCAACGCGTCCGCTACAACGTTTGCCTTTCCTGGGTGGTACTTAATCTCACAGTCGTAGTCATTTAACAGCTCGACCCATCGCCGCTGGCGCATGTTCAGTTCCTTTTGATCAAGTATGTGTTGCAGGCTTTTGTGATCTGTGAAGATTGTACATCGAGTACCATATAGATAGTGTTGCCAGATCTTTAAGGCAAATACCACTGCGCCCAGTTCCAGGTCGTGAGTGGTATAGTTTCTTCCGTGCACCTTCAATTGCCTTGAAGCGTAAGCGATGACCTTTTGGGGTTGCATGAGTACGCAACCCAGTCCTTGTCGCAAGGCGTCGCAGTATACCACGAAGTCTTCTGTGCCTTCGGGCAGTGACAATATTGGTGCATCGCATAGCTTGATCTTGAGTAGCTGAAAAGCTTCTTCTTGCTTAACACCCCAGTCATACTTCTTGTCTTTCTGCGTAAGGGCGGTTAGTGGCTGAGCTATTTTTGAGAAATTCTCGATGAATCGCCTATAGTAGCCCGCTAAGCCCAAAAATTGCCGAACTTCAGTCGGGGTTTTGGGAGCTTCCCAATTCTTTATGGCTTCAATCTTGGACGGGTCTACATGAATTCCCTTCTCATTCACCACGTGAGCAAGAAATTGTACTTCGCGAATCCAGAATTCGCACTTTGAGAACTTTGCATACAGTTTCTCTGTCTTCAGTAGTTCTAGGATGGTTCTGAGGTGTTGTTCGTGCTCTTCTTTCGTTCGTGAGTAGATTAGGATATCGTCGATAAATACAATCCCGAATTTATCGAGATATGGTTTGCATACGCGGTTCATCAGATCCATAAAGACCGCTAGTGCATTCGTCAGCCCGAATGGCATCACAAGAAACTCGTAATGTCCATAACGTGTTCTGAATGCCGTCTTTGGTACGCTTTCTTCTTGGATCCTTAACTGATGATATCCAGATCGAAGGTCGATCTTGGAATAGTAGCTTGATCCTTGCAACTGATCAAATAAGTCATCAATCCTCGGTAGTGGGTACCGATTTTTGATAGTGACCTTGTTCAGTTCTCTGTAATCGATACACATTCGCAGAGTTCCATCCTTTTTCTTCACGAACAATACTGGAGTTCCCCAGGGCGAGAAGCTTGGCCTTATGAATCCTTTATCCAACAACTCCTGGAGTTGTGTGGATAATTCTTGCATTTCGGATGGTGCAAGTCGATAGGGCGCCTTGGCTACAGGAGCGGCTCCTGGAACCAAGTCGATACGGAATTCGACTTGTCATTGCGGAGGTAGTCCTGGCAGATCTTCGGGAAAGACATTAGGGAACTCTTTCACTACAGGAATATCTTCAAGTTTCGGCTCCTTAGTCTTCTTATCTATCACGTGTGCTAGGAAAGCAACACATCCTTTCCTTAAGCATTTATGTGCCTTCATGCAACTGATGATTCGAAGAGGTGTGTCTCGTTTTTCTCCATGTACGATGAGAGTTTCATCATTCGCCAAAGGGATGCGAATGATTTTCTCATGACAAATAACTTCAGCTCGGTTTGTGGACAACCAGTCCATGCCCCTACTACATCGAAGCTACCTAATTGGATAGATAAGAGGTCGATGCTAAATTTTCGTTCACCAAGTTCTAGTGTGCAGCCTCTAACAACTTCGCCCGATTTAACAAGTTTACCATTGGCTAGTTCTATGGAATAAGGAATTTCTAATCTACTAGATTCTATTCCAAGGTACGTTTAAATTCCACGGACATGAAACTATAATCGGCTCCAGTGTCGAATAATATGGATGTGAAATGATTGTTAACGAGAAACGTACCGGTGACCACATTAGGGTCCTCGCGTGCGTCCCTTGCTCCAATTACAAATGCTCGGGCATGAGCATTGTTTCCTTCTGGGCAATCCTTCATGAAATGATCTTTGCTTCCACATCTGAACCATCCTTGGTTTCGCCCATTTCCATTGCCAACACCATTTCCATTTCCACCATTGTTTCTATTATCAGCCCCATTACGATTTCCATTCCCGTTCCTCTTACTCTAACAGTCTTCAGTGCGGTGACCCAACTTTCCACACTTGTCACACTTTGAGATGCGACAAACTCCCTCGTGATGGCGTTTGCACCGATGGCATTTGGGCAAGGTGCCCAGGTATCCCATAGCTGGAGCGTCGTTCATGGCTGCAAGCGATTTCGCCTCCTGAGGCGGGTTGGGGCCACACTTCTTGTTGGAACCCTTCTTGTTACGAGTTGCTTGATTCAAGTTTGCATGTTTCCTTTTCTTGCCACCGGACGACTCAGCATGCATCTCGGTGTTTTCTGTCGGGTTCAGTGATAGCTTCTCCATGCGAACACAGTCTTCAGTAAGGCTGACAGCCAGAGTTACAGCCTCAGTGATTGTCTGGGGTTTGGCTGAAGTCACCATGCCGCGAAATTCCGGGGCCAATCCCCAAATGTAGCGTTCAACGCGCTTGAATTCCGGAGTTACCATGTAGGGAATCACCCTAGACAAATCATGGAACCTTCGAGTATACCCTGTGATGTCAGCACCTACCATAGTCAAGTGCCAGAACTCCGTCTCCAACCTTTGGAGTTTGGCACGAGAGCAATACTTCTCTCGCATTTTTTCTTTCAGTTCATCCCAAGTCATGCCATACGCGGCATCATCGCCTAGGGTTTGGACTTGTAGGTTCCACCAAGTCAAAGCTTCATCGACAAATAACCCAGTAGCAAAGGTGACTTGTTGATCCGCGGTACACTTGCTCATGCGGATAGTGGCCTCAGACTTCTCCGTCCAACACACAAATGCTACCGCTCCTCCAGTGCCATTGTAGTTCATTGGTTTGCAGTCGAGGAACTGCTTGAAGGTGCAGCCTGTAATTAACCCAACCAGTTCACATATGAGCAATTGGAGAAATAATGAAGCAAGGACCGTTCATAAATTTCTCCATGCCTAGCAAATTGTCTTAAGGTTACCTTGGGCTGCGTTTCCTCCTGACGAATATCCATGTCCGTTACGCCTAGTGTTGCTTGGCCCTCCACTGTCTTGGGTACAGTTCGCCTCGTACTGGGCGATGCAGAGATCCTCTCTTCCAGTAGAGCGTCCAGCTCTTCAGCAGTTCTTGGCAGTGGGGGAGGAGGAGGTTGATCACCACCTCGAGCATTCCCAGCTCTCCTGGGTGCCATGTTCTGATAGAACATAACACAACAGGGTTAAATATTTGTTTGATGTTGTCGTACTAAACGGTAGTAGCATATATATTCACAGGTATATACCACATAATTAACATCAAACAATTATTACTCTAGCAGAGTACTTAGTAGGCTTGCACTGAGGGAATCTACACGTGACAAGACCTGTTGTGGTTTCTGTGCACTGAATTCCATAATTATGTATGCATCCATAATTACGTAACTCCTTGCACAGTCCGCACAGTTCGTTTCATCCTCGTATTTCTTCCTTCAGTTAAGTCATTGTTTTCAGGCAAAGTCATGTATACTAGGGGTATTCTACATCTAGTACATGTATATGCTAATTATCACACATATTTGCAAGTAATCCTTAATCATAGACAAGTGCTACCCCAGTGCACCCTAGGTCACGTAGCGTCTTTTCTAGACTCATGCAAATAGTTTTAGGCAGTGGATGTCGCGGGACGTTTTATGCAATGAAAACTTTTTGAAAAATTGTTTTCATGATAGGATCCTAGAGATTGTAGACTAGACTCGAGAAGGAATCCTGGTTCACTACAATCGCAGCTCTGATACCAATCTGTCACACCCCTTTCTGCGACGGAAGCAGGAGGTGTGATCATGAAAGGTTCTCATTGCATACGAAAGGTAAACATACAATATGCTCAAAATAACTTCAAACATTACACTACCAAAACATAAGTCAAGTGTTTACAACATGTGATAGCATATTGTCTTAAGAGTTACAACTTTATTTAGCGAAAATAAAACATAGCGACATCCACGAGCATAAGTAAGACCGCGCGCACATCCACCTTTAATTACCTGAAATACATGTGAGTTTTGGAAAAAAAAACGTCAACATAATGTTGGTGTGAATTCATGCAGTTTTTGTAAAACATGGTATGTATTTTGTTTCAAAACGCGTATTCATGAATGAGTCAAGTATCTCTATATGTATCAAGTGTTAATGGGTTGAAAGCCATTAACATGTGACACGACATAGGAAGTCACCAAACCATAGGCATTTTTCTATAGTCGGTTCACGACTGAGACACAAAAACACTACTTGGTTCTAGTTGTCACCAAGAGTGGGGCTGCCCTGAAACCCATTAGATCTAACCTTTTGTTCTGTGGTCTTAGTATGTACACGATTAATGGTGCTATTGGTACCCTATCCGTGACACGATTTCTCGTATCAATTCTTGGCACTAGTTTTCGCCAAGAGTACTTCTCGTTTCAGTACACAACATATCAATTTGTAAATATTGAAGTATTTGTAACATGTATTTCACCCCCGAGTTATAAAGCTAAAAACAGTTAAAAGAAAAGGGGGAACATGAACTCACAACTTTGCGTTCCTGTGCGTCGTAAACTTCACCGGGTTTGCTTAATTAACGTCGCGGACTATATGTGTTTTCTTAACGTTAGTCACTAGACTTGTGTCGCACAAGTACAGTCACTCTCATTTGTATTCGTATTGTTGTGTTAAAAATATTTTATATTTTTAACTAAGCATCTTACTTATATTATTTCCTCACATATTAATTTAAGTATCTCGTGTTTTGCACTTTGCACCCGAATTATGTTTCTTGTATGTTGTATGTGTGTTCTTATGTTTATACTCCTCATGAGTATTTAGTGTATTTTTAAGTTTTAATACGCTAGCACGTATAACACATACTATATACACTTAGCACAAAAGTTAGTGATAAAATAATATATATTTTTCTCTCAAAAATATACATACTTATATCCATTTTTATTCTTGAAGAAATCCTTATTTCTTATCACAAAAATTTAGGGAAACCTTGGTAATACTCTTAAATACATTTTTAGGGAATAAGTTTCTCAAATACTTATATTTTTCTAAGTGTCAAAATTTATAAAAATTTTGACAGAGTTTCCCCTAAAAATGGAGGTTTCCCATGTTTTCAAAACATGTGTTTATTTTCTTTTAATTCATCAACAATCAATCTTCAACAATAATCACCAACAATATATACTAATTCCTCTATTCCATGAACTTGAATATTCAGAAAAATGTGTAGTAACTTACTAGCACATTTAGTAAGTCTTGTTATCTTTAAAAATAAGTTTAATTTCTTAAAAACTTTATTTTTAAGGAATATGAAGTTTCACAACTTCTAGTCGGTTTTTAGGAAAATTATTTCTTTGTTAAAACTTTTGTTACACAAGTGTCCACACACTTGTTTGTTCATAAAAACACCTCTAGTTCATGAAAGATCCGGTTTTAAAACATGGTTTCGTCTTACAGTTGGTTTCCCGAAAATACCACTTGTAGATCTTTAGATCTACTAGTTTAGAACTTCATTTTACAAGAAAAATTACTTTTACACAAGTTCATGTTATTGTGTAGTAGTGTTCATCATCTAGTCCTTTTCATACTTTGACATACACTAGTTCATGTTCTATGAACATAACCTAGCCGGGTTAGATGACGATCCGAACTACTACTAGCATTAAACAACACAAAATAATCATCACAAAACAAGTTTAACAAGTTTTACACCATTACTTTCCTTTTATCCATTAAGTTCATCATTTAACAAGACTTTTAGTTGGTGATCTTTAGTGTTTATGATTTTTAGCCATTAAATCATCTATTAACCATCATAAACAAGAACAAGAAGATGTTTAGAAGCACTTACTACTAGCACAAGGCTAGGGGAGTCCAAGAGGACAAAAGAGGTGGATAAAAGCAAATGAAGAAGGTCCTTCAAGATCCGCTTGCACCGAGCTTCGTTAGTGGCCTTCTTACTCCTCAATATCACCTTGGAATGGATGGATGATGTTGGAAAATGAGGGTGGCGGTGGTGCTTGGTTGGGCCGAGAACAAGGGAGGGAGAGAGGGAAGTGAAGATGGAGTGATGGAATGGTGGTATTTATAGACCTTCCATATAGCATATTCCTAGCATATTCCTAGCATATTCCTGGCATATTCCTGGCATATTCCTGTCATATTACTGGCATATTCCTGGCATATTCCTGGCATATTCCTGGCATATTCCTGGTATATTCCTAGCATATTCCTGGCATATTCCTGGCATATTCCTGGTATATTCCTGGCATATTCCTGGTATATTCCTGGCATATTCCTGGCATATTCCTGGCATATTCCTGGCATATTCCTGGGTTTGCTGCGTTGTCTGCGTTTTGCAGTGTAAGCACTGTGTCGCGTAGGAACACACGGTACGTGCTTAAACTTGAAAAATAATGTTTTTAAGCGTTTTAATTTATTTTTCAACACGAACCTGATTAAAATAAAATTTTAATCATAACAGAATATTTGTGGGATTAAATATTATCCGGGCGGCCACCAACGTTCGTTTCGCAGTTTTGTCGTAATTTGTTCTTTAGTTCAAATAAACATGTTTTCGCCATACCGAATCCTTCAAAACTTATTTCTAAGTTATGTAAGGGATATTTAGGGTATATTTGGCTTACGTCACAGTTCTGGAGTGTACGTCGCGTTAAACTGATTGCGTTTAAGCACCAGTTTGCGTATAACCTTCCAGAAAGTGATTTAAAGCTTGAAATCGGTATCGAATCAAATTGTTCGGTTGTTCGGTTAGATACTAATTCGTTAAAGTGCTTAATAAGCATTTAATGTGTCGTTAGTGTTATTTTTAGTGACACAAAGAATTCCCGTCACTTAGGGAAATATTCTGGATGATAAAACGACATCTCTGCACAATATTTATGTTGTTAAAAGCTGAATTGTGCTGAATTTAATAAAGTTCTGCACTTAAAGTGTGTTTCGGGTGCCTTTTAGCGCGTGTTTTAGCTTTCGTAACGACCATAAATTAAACCCTTATATGTACTCTTGGGTTTTAATGTACCTTTGTCATAGGACCTACACCTAGGCCTCAATTCTAATGTCTGACTGCTTGCTGCAGTTCCGTTGACACAGTGTGTCTTACCGTGAGTTTACTAATATTTCTGACGCAGCGCTCTCGATTGCATGAAGCAATATTTTGTAGTATACAACATGCATGAATTCACTTGCTTAGCATCTAATCAGTCAATGTTGACATTTAAGCACATAATTGCAGTCATTAAATAATAATTAAAGTATACCGAAGTTACCGGTTTTGTGCCAGTTGTCACATGGTCTACCTCCTGCCATGCGCGATTCTATTGAAGCAGCTCAACTCGACACTGTTGAGGAAGTCTACCGTCTCGCAGCTAGTCTCAACAACAATCGTGTGCGTGATAAGCAGTTTGCTACTTCTGCTACCTCTAAGTCTGCAAACCAAGTTACCCAGCAGCCAGGCGGCAGCAAGAACAAGAAAAGGAAATCTCAGGGTTCCGGATGTAATGCTATTACTCCTGCTGCAAACACTGCTGCTAAACCAACTCCTGCTACTGCTGCTGCTAACCCTGTTGTTCCAGAAGTTAAGAAGCAGTACACTGGGTCTTACCCCAAGTGTAACTTGCAACTTTCATCATCCTACTGCTTCTGCATGTCGTCTGTGTACCAACTGTAACCGCTATGGTCACACGACTCCCTACTGTCGTCAAGCTAACCCTGCAAAGCCAGCTCAGTAAGCCCCAACTCAGGCAGTTCAAGCAGCTCTTCCAGCTCCTCTACAGGATCCCAAACCGGTCAATGTTGTTCGTGCATGTTTCCAATGTGGGGATACTACTCACCTCCGTAACCGTTGCCCCCAGCTGAACCAGGATCAACAAGCAGCCGCTTGTGGATGAGCATTCAATCTCAACGCTAATCAGGCTCGCAACAACAATGATGTGGTGAATGGTATGTTTCTCATTAATGACCTTTATGCTTCGATCCTATTTGATACTGGTGCCGATAAAAGCTTTGTGTCCGTGGAATTTGAGTCTTTGATAAATTGTACACGCTCTAAGTTACCTGAGTCGTTCTCTGTCGAGGTCGCCAATGGTAAGTCTACTCTTGTTAACTCTATCGTGCGTGATTGTTCCGTGACTCTTGACGATCACATCTTTTCTATTGATCTCATACCCATGAGACTGGGTAGTTTTGATTCATTATTGGTATGGATTGGTTGCGTAAGAACCATGCCAAGATTGTTTGTCATGAGAAACTCGTACGTCTTCCTCTACCGTCCGGTGATATTTTAAACGTCTATGGAGACCGACCTTCGAAAGGACTAAGGCTGATGTCATGTACACAAGCGAACAGAAGTTTATGTAAATAGAACCCTGCCTTATTGGCCCACGTGGTGGAACAAAAGGGTAAGGGGAAGAATATAAAGGATGTTCCGGTTGTGTGTGATTTCCCTGGTGTCTTTCCTGAGGATTTACCTGGTCTTCCTCCTCCTAGATCCGTCGACTTTCGTATTGATCTCGTACCTGGTGCGACTCCTGTCGTCAGGGCTCCTTACCGTCTTGCACCTTCCGAGATGTAAGAGTTATCCAGTCAGATACAAGAATTACTCGATAAAGGTTTTATTCGTCCAAGTACCTGTCCGTGGGGTGCTCCCGTACTGTTTGTCAAGAAGAAAGATGGTTCGTTTCGTATGTGTATCGACTACCGTGAACTTAATAAGCTTACCGTGAAAAATCGTTACCCTCTACCCCGCATTGATGATTTGTTTGACCAACTACAAGGCGCGTCATGTTTCTCTAAGATTGATCTTCGATCTGGATATCATCAACTACGTGTCCTCGAAGATGAAATTCCTAAAACCGCATTTCGTACTCGTTATGGACACTACGAGTTCGTGGTTATGCCTTTCGGACTGACCAACGCACCTGCAGTGTGGACCTTACGAATCGTGTCTGTAAACCTTATTTGGATCGTTTTGTCATAGTCTTTATTGATAATATTCTTATTTATTCTAAGTCTAAAGCCGATCATGCTCGCCATCTACGTCTTATGCTCAAACTTTTACGTGGTGAACGTCTGTATGCTAAATTTTCTAAGTGTGAATTTTGGATTGATGAAGTGCAATTTCTTGGTCATATTGTTAGCAGTCAGGGTCTTCATGTTGACCATTCTAAGATCGAGGCAGTGAAGAATTGGTGTACACCTAAATCCATGTCTGAGATTCGCTCTTTTCTAGGATTGGCGGGTTATTACCACTGGTTCATCGCAGATTTCTCTAAAATCGTTGTTCCTCTTACTACTTTAACCCAAAAGGAGAAACCTTTTGTTTGGGGTCCCGAACAAGAGGAATCCTTTCAAACCCTTAAGGACCTTTTGTGTAACGCTCCTGTTTTAACCCTACCTGATGGCAATGACGATTTTGTGGTATATTGTGATGCCTCGAACCGTGGATTGGGCTGTGCGCTCATGCAGCGGGACAAGGTTATCGCTTATGCCTCTTGTCAGCTCAAGGTACATGAGAAAAACTATACTACTCACGATCTGGAGCTTGGTGCAGTTATTTTTGCGTTAAAGATTTGGCGACACTACATGTATGGTACGAAGTGCATGGTTTTCATGGACCACAGGAGTCTTCAACATAACTTTGACCAAAAAGAACTGAACATGCGACAGAGGCATTGGGTGGAATTGCTAAACGACTACGAATGCAAAATTCGCTACCATCCTGGCAAGGCGAATGTAGTGGCTGGCGCTCTTAGTCGTAAGACTCATGTCAAGGCTATTCGTATATCTAGTGATTTGCATGCTTGTATTCGTGAAGCTCAGTATCCGTCTGCTAATGAAGTTAACCTATCTGTTGAAGTTCTTGGCGCTAACATTAATCAGCTCGAAACTAAATCTGATGGTCTTCAGTACTATCTAAATCGCATCTGGGTGCCAGATCGTTACAATCTCCGTGAGCTCATCATGAATGAGGCTCACAAATCCCGTTATTCTATCCATCCAGGCGCTGATAAGATGTACCACGATTTGCGTACGACCTACTGGTGGCCTGGTATGAAGAGAGACATTGCTGTGTATGTTTCTAAATGCCTTACCTGTTTGAAGGTGAAGGCTGAACATCAGCGTCCCTCTGGACTTTTAGAGCAGCCTAAAATCCCCATCTGGAAGTGGGATAGTCTCACTATGGACTTTATTACTAAGTTACCCCGTACCCCTGCCGGTCATGATAGTATTTGGGTGATCATTGACCGTTTAACTAAATCAGCCCACTTTCTTCCTATCCGTGAGGATTATAAAGTGGAGAAACTTGCTAGGATCTATACCGATGAGATTATATGCCGTCATGGCATCCCTCTTGACATAATCTCTGCCCGTGATGGTCATTTCACTTCACGTCTTTGGCAAACATTTCAGTCTGCTATGGGTTCGCACTTGAATCTTAGCACGACCTTTCATCCTTAGACAGATGGACAGACCGAGCGTACTATTCAAACCCTAGAGGACATGCTCCGTTCTTGTGTCATCGACTTTGGTGGTAACTGGGATGTACATTTACCATTGATAGAATTCTCGTACAACAATAGATATCATTCCAGTATTCAGATGGCTCCTTTCGAAGCTTTGTATGGACGGAAATGTCGATCTCCCCTCAGCTGGCATGAGGTTGGGGAAAAGCAGTTCACTGGCCCTGAGATTATTCAAGAGACCACGGATAAGATTCTTCAAATCCGTGACAACTTGATCAAGGCTAGGAGCAGACAAAAGATCTATGATGATAAAAGGCGCAAGCCTTTGGAATTTGCTGTTGGGGACCGAGTTCTACTCAAGGTATCTCCCTGGAAGGGAGTGGTTCGTTTTGGTAAGAAGGGAAAGCTCGCTCCTCGCTATGTAGGACCTTTTGTGATACTCGAAAGGATTGGCAAGGTGGCATACACACTCGACTTGCCACAGGAACTAAATAATGTGCATCCGGTGTTCCACGTATCCAATCTACGCAAATGCCTAGCCGACGAGGAACTGCAGGTTCCCCTTGAGGACTTGCAAATAAATGAAGCTGTCCAATTTGTAGAGAAACCGGTCGAAATCATGGATTAAGCTGTCAAACGTCTGAGGCGCAGCAAAATTCCCATTGTTAAGGTTCGATGGGAAGGAAAGCGTGGTGCCGAATTCACTTGGGAGTTGAAAAGTGATATGAAGGCCAAGGATCCGCAATTCCTTGAGAAGTCTTCATCTAAGATTTCGGGGACGAAATCTCTTAAAGGAGGGGAGACTGTAACGCCCAGCGTCCCTGAACTTTAGGATTTTGTCAAGATTAGTCCCTGAAGATTGTCTATTTGTCATTTTAGCCCCTAAACTATGTGGAAGTCTATGTTATATACTTGAAATGCCTAAATCTACGTGTGGAATGTCTATATCTTTGGAATGTCTATATCTCTATGCTTGGAATGTCTAAACCTATGTTTAGAATGCCTAATTCTATATTTGAAATGTCTAAATCTATGCTTGGAATGCCTAAATCTATATACTTTGGTGCTTGACTCTTTAGACTCGTGAAACTTGATTCTTGGTTGAACGAGAGACTAGAGTCTTGTCATTAGCGGAACCTATTAACCTTTGGAACTTTTGGTGTTTATGATGAAATCTAATTATTCTATTACTCAAACGCACTCGGTAATTAAAATAACATGATTCTCTGTAATTCGTGTTGCGTTAGTGTCACACCCCAACCGATGGCGGAATCATCGGGGCGCGGCACTGAGCGAAACAGATTGTTCAGAAGTCTCCATAACAACTAACATACAATTCAGTTATACAACACGTCCCATACCGTGTCCCAAATAATATCAAGTTATCATAGAAATCAACTAAACAATATGGGAACTGTTCCGACAACTCAAATCTTAATTATTACAGACCAAATGTAAATATTGTTTTAAGACCTCTAGACGGCTATCCATAAATCTTACTGACTACAGGTGCCAGTACAAGATCTACAGATAATTATGGCCCTGGAACAGATACGTGGACACTGTCCTAAGGTCACGGGCTCCTAGAAGCTTATTATTGTCTCGCTTCCCTAGCACGCTAGTAGCTTAAACACCTGTCACATACGTTAAAATAAAAGTCAATACATATAATGTAAAGGTGAGTACACAAGTTTGATATAGCATATAAAGTTCGAATAGTTTACGCATAACCAAGCACGTACACAAGGGAAAACGATGCATGTAAATTATCGACATGGGACCATCGATACCAACGACTTCGAGTTGACTGTCCGAGACAGTTCGCAATACATGATTACCACCGTAATCCATGCAAGTAATTGTCCTTAGCAACCCCCGTGTGAACGGGTGCTGAGTCCAAACTATAGTACTACGTTGCTAAAGCAGGTAGATAGCACTCCACGTGTAAACATAATAAACAGCAATCATTTAGACAAGTAATACATGCAAGTAGGTTAGCGTTCAAATAGTTTGTGTTGTTTGTGAATTTGATAGATTACGTATGTAACACCCAAAAGTGCTGAAAGCAAAAAGGGATCGAGTATACTCACAGTGGTTGATTGTGGATTGAAGGGAGCACTGAGAATAGGTTAGCCTGAATAGTTTGATAACACAACGATGAGTAACGCGGAAAAGTAAACAATGTACTTGGATCGAGTAGGCCATTCGATCGGACAGCAGTTCGATCGAGTGGGCTGTTCGATTGGTTTGAAAGTCTGTTCGAACATCCATTCGATCGGCCGGCTGGCTCGATCGGCTGGTTCCTTCAAGTGGATTGTTTCTTCCTTTGATGTGAAGGATGTGTTTGTGTATGATGGTTTGTACTACCTTTCAGGTTGGCCGATCGAACAGCTGTTCGATCGGTTAGCCCAACCGATCGGTTAGCATTCCATTGTTTTCAAATATGTCACTCGATCGGTTGGCATGTTCGATCGGGTGACATTCCAATGTTTCAAAAAGTCTAAGTGTTTGAAGTATAGTATCTCATGATCCGAGCAGTAATGATTACAATCGAGTGGCGTAGTCGATCGAACAGTACCTCGTCAATACTACACTTTTGCGAGTTGGTGGGTCTAAGTGCTAGTCGATCGGTTAGCCTAACCGATCGGCTGGCATAGTCGTTCGGTTGGGCTGTTCGATCGAACAGCCTAGCCGTTCGGCCAGCTTCTCGATTTGGTTAACCTATCACTTAACACTTGTTTATTCCCGTGAATTGTTGATGTTTTAGAGATATTTTGACTACGTGTTGAACCACAAAGCTGAAGTCCCTACTTAGTCTACTGACTCGAGCAGGAATCACCCAAACTCGGTCAGAGACGGTTTGGAACCCAAGTTTAACGTTTAACCCGAGATCGGTATATCTCCCGGTAAAACCCGAATCTTGAACCATGTGTTTGTTTAGAATGGTTTATAAATCGGTTCAAGTCTCGTTTTCACCTTTTTGAGTGTAAAAGAGTTGAAAGATAGATGAAAACCCATCTTCCAATCCTTTTCCACCGTGAAATGTTAAGATCTTTGGAAGATTTTAGGTTATTTATGTGGAAATCGGTTAGATCTAGCTTATCCATGGTTGAATGAAGTCAAGAACATGAAGTTCTTGATGAACACCAAGAACACCATGATGACATCACTCAAGAACACCTAGATCTTGGTGATTTCATGGATGAAATTCAGATTTTGAAAGATAGAAAGATGGAGAATCGATTAATGAACAAAAACGTACAAGGATTAGAGCGAAATACTTACCGGTTTGAGAGAAATCTGAGATTTAGTGAGAAGAAGAGGCTGGTCGGTCAGAGCTTTTCCAAAAGTAGAAAGGTTGACAAAGACAGCCCTATTTATAGGCTTCCAAAAGAGGAAAGGGTCAGCTGATCGAACAGCATCCCTGATCGAGCAGCTGCTCGATCGAACAGCCTGTTCGATCGGCTAGCCTGTTCGATCAGGTTGCCCTGTTCGATCGGCTTGCCTGGTTTAGAGTGTTTCGCGACGATTTTCGATATTTTGAGTTCGATGAACGATGATTTGAGGATGATAGAATTCCTAATCAAATTACTTTTAGTTCCAACTACTATGTCTAACATACGAGCATCCTTACAACCATTTCGGGTTCGATTTCCATTGAGTTTGATTCACCTTTGAGTCTTGATTGATTTGATTGATTCACCACACACTTTAACATAAAAGTAAACATGCACAAGTAACACGTAAGGCACACACACACGTATAAAAGCATTAAAATCCCCACACTTGAGTTCGATGATTGATCTGATTAGCTTGATTATCGATTGACTAGCTTTATTGCGTTGTTACTTCCTATCATTCACAGTCGGTCGTTGATTCACAGTTCGATTATCGTCCGATTAGTTTGATTATACAACACTTACTCCAAATAATACGAAAATCAAAATGAAACTAAAATGAAATTAATCTTTATTAATCTTTAATTCCAATAACAGTCAACACTTGACTTTGACTTTGACTTTTGGAAAACACGGGGTGTTACAGTCTCCCCTCCTTTAGGGAATTTCGTCCCGAAATTAGGCCGAGAACCGTACATCGCCGTGTGATTTTACCAATTTGATGCTTCAGATCTATCTGAATAACTGCGGGTACTTGGCCTTCATGTCACTTTCGAGTTCCCAAGTGAACTCCGCGCCTCGTTTGCCTTCCCATCGTACTTTTACAATAGGAATGCGAGAGCGTCTGAGTTGCTTGGTCTGTCGGTCCATGATTTCGACAGGCTTTTCCACGAAGTGTAGCGTCTCATTGACCTGAAGATCGTCGAGTGGTATTATTGCGTCGTGGTCGGCTACGCATTTTCGAAGGTTTGAAATATGGAAAGTCGGGTGGACATTGCTGAGTTCCTCCGGTAATTCGAGTTTGTAGGCAACTTTACCGATCCTTTCCAGAATCTTAAAAGGTCCAACAAATCGAGGCGCAAGTTTCCCTCTTTTGCCGAATCGGACTACTCCCTTCCAAGGTGATACCTTTAGGAGCACGTAGTCGCCAATTGCAAACTCGCGGGGCCTGCGTCGTTTATCGGCGTACATCTTTTGTCTGTCCCGGGCCTTTACCAAGTTTTCCCTTATCTGGTGGATCTTGTCAGTCGTTTCTTGCAGAATCTCGGGCCCAGTCAATTGTGAATGACCGACCTCGTGCCATACAATAGGCGAGCGACATCTCCTACCATACAAGGCTTCGAAAGGTGCCATTTCGATGCTGGAGTGATAGCTATTATTGTACGAAAATTCGACTAATGGTAGGTGTTTGCTCCAACTACCACCAAAATCAGTAACACACGCACGGAGCATGTCTTCAATAGTACGAATCGTTCTTTCAGTCTGCCCGTCGGTTTGCGGGTGGAATGCGGTACTCAAATTCAGCGTCGTACCAAGAGCTGCTTGAAAAGTTTCCCACAATCTCGATGTAAACCGAGCATCGCGATCCGAAATGATGTCTCGAGGCGTACCATGATTCTTAATGATCTCGTCGGTGTAGATTTGGGCTAGCTTGGCCACCTTATAGTCTTCTCGTATTGGCAGAAAGTGGGCTGATTTGGTTAGACGGTCGACTATAACCCAAATACTGTCGTGACCTGATGGCGTGGTCGGAAGCTTAGTTATGAAATCCATGGCTATGCTTTCCCACTTCCATACGGGTATCGGCGGTTGTTCGAGTAAGCCTGAGGGTCTTTGGTGTTCAGCCTTGACTCTTGCACAAGTTAAACAGCTACCAACATATAGAGCAATATCCCTTTTCATCCCAGGCCACCAGTACTTGTAGCGAAGGTCCTGGTACATTTTGTCCGCACCGGGATGAATGGAATATCGGGATTTGTGGCCTTCGTTCATGATGATCTTTCGCAAATCTGTCCTCCTCGGAACCCAGATTCGGTCCAGATAGTAGAATATCCCGTTGGCTTTGCTCACGAGCTGAGTTCCATCGTGATAGATTCGTTCTTTCTTCAACGTACGCTCGTTAAAGCAAGCGTGTTGTGCTTCGCGGATGAGAGCTTCGAGGTTATACTGAGCCTGGATGTTTCGAACACCTATCACGTAATTCTTTCTGCTGAGGGCGTCTGCAACTACATTCGCCTTGCCTGGGTGATAACGGATCTCACAGTCGTAATCGTTGAGAAGTTCTACCCATCGGCGTTGACGCATATTGAGTTCCCTCTGGTTAAAGATATGTTGTAGGCTCTTGTGATCAGTGAAGATCGTACACTTTGTACCATACAGGTAGTGTCGCCAAATCTTTAAGGCAAAGACAACTGCGCCTAGCTCGAGGTCATGGGTTGTATAGTTCTTCTCGTGGATTTTGAGCTGTCGAGATGCGTAAGCTATAACCTTGTCTCGTTGCATGAGAACACAGCCAAGTCCAAGGTTTGAAGCATCACAATAGACAACGAAGTCATCGCTTCCGTCCGGCAGTGTAAGAACTGGTGCATGGCACAGCATGTGTTTGAGGGTTTGGAAAGCAGTCTCCTGCGCGGTTCCCCACACAAAAGGCTTGTCTTTATGAGTTAGAGAGGTAAGCGGTATAGCAATCTTTGAGAATCCTTCGATGAATCGCCGGTAATAACCAGCTAATCCGAGAAAAGAGCGAACTTCTGACGGATTCTTTGGCGTAACCCATCCCTTGACTGCCTCAATCTTTGCAGGATCAACGTGTATACCTCGACTATTCACAATGTGACCCAGAAATTGAACCTCCTCCAACCAGAACTCACACTTGGAGAATTTAGCGTAGAGTTGGTTTCCCTGAAGTAACTCGAGAACCAATCGCAAATGCTGCGCATGTTCGGCCCTCGATCTGGAATAGATCAAGACATCGTCGATGAATACAATGACAAAACGGTCTAAGAACGGTTTACACACACGATTCATCAGATCCATGAAGACCGCGGGTGCGTTGGTCAAACCAAAAGGCATGACAACAAATTCGTAGTGGCCGTATCGGGTTCGAAAAGCGGTTTTGGGTATATCTTCCTCCTGAATCCGCAACTGATGGTAGCCTGAACGTAGATCAATCTTGGAGAAACACTGAGCACCTTGTAGTTGGTCAAACAGGTCATCGATTCTTGGTAAGGGGTATCGGTTCTTGATGGTCAGCTTATTCAATTCCCGGTAATCGATGCACATTCGGAACGACCCATCCTTCTTTTTGACGAAAAGGACTGGTGCGCCCCATGGAGAAGTGCTCGGGCGAATGAAGCCTTTTTCAAGTAACTCTTGAAGTTGGTTTGAGAGTTCTCGCATCTCAGATGGAGCGAGTCGATACGGAGCTTTGGCCACTGGGTTGGCTCCTGGAATAAGGTCGATTCGAAAGTCGATATCACGATTTGGGGGTAATCCAGGAAGATCATCAGGGAACACCTGAGGAAATTCTCGGACAACGGGGACATCCTTGACTTCAACTTTCTTTTTCTTGTCCGTCTCTGCTACAACAATGTTGGCCAAGAAGGCTCGATATTCCTTGCGGAGATATTTGCGAGCTTGAAGACAGGACATGAGCTTGAGATCTTTTGCAGTAGTTTCACCGTAAACACATAAAATATCACCACTAGCTAGCACAAAACGAATCATCTTATCGGAACACACAACTTCAGCACGGTTTTCACGAGGAAAGTCCATGCCTACTATGACATCGAAACTTCCGAGCTGCATTGGAATGAGATTAATCGGGAATATATGATTGTTGAGCTCGAGAGTACAATCACGGAGCACAGAATTGACAGCAATGGTTCTTCCGGTAGCGATTTCTACTTCGAAGGGTGTCGAAAGATAAGAGCGCTTACGTCTAAGAAGCTTCTCAAATTCAAAGGACACAAAGCAGTTATCGGCTCCAGTATCAAACAAACATGATGCATATATACCATTCACAAGGAACGTACCATTGACCACGTTGTTATCAGCTTGAGCCTGGCGTGCATTGATGTTGAAAGTTCTGGCGTGAGCGGCTTGTTGTTGAGGCTGTTGTTGTTGTTGCTGTGGTTGTTGGACTTCTTGTTTCACCACCCTGTTCGGGCACCGGTTTGCGAAGTGGTTAGGGTCACCACATGCAAAGCAGGTCCGAACAGTGTTTGCCGGGGCCTGTGCAGCTTGAGGAGCTTGAGGAGCAGGTAGCAGGGCTTGGTTAACAGCGGCTTGAGCTTGCGTTTGACGGGGACCATAGCGGCAACTCGCAGTGAAATGCCCGTAAACGTTGCAGTGGGCACAGAATCGGCAGGCCACACCCACCGGGTGATGATAGGAACATGTAGCACAGAGTGGGTGGGGGCCGGTGTACGCACGCTTCGCTGGCGGCGCATTGATCACTGGCGCTGAACGCAGTGGTTGCTGCTGTTGTGGCGGTACTGACTGAAGAGGAGCAGCATTGGTTGCGGCGGCGCAATTCTTGTTCTTCTTTCTTCTTCTCGAGGACTTGGAGGCTTGAGCAGTGGTGTTGTCGGTTGATGCGGCGGTGACTTGATGCAGGGCTTGACTTGCTTATCCCAGAACCAGCCTTCACACCGCTTTGTCATTAATCTCAGCGGCGAGCAGGTAGGGTCTCCTGCAATCGTTGCGGGGCTTTGAAGCTAGAGACAAAATCCGCTAACACAGTCAAGGAAGAGCGCGGATAATATTTCTTCGATTGGTCATGGTCGGGAGTTCCTTGACCTGGTCTGGACAGATGATGCTTAAACTGCTTGAAAGCGAGCAGTGAGACCGGCGTTGTCACCCTTGGTCTTGTTTTAATACCATCCAGAATTCATACCTTCCACTTTTGGCGCTCATGGGAGGGACAGTATTCTTCGATCAATGATTTCCTCCAGGCTTCTTCCATGACAGAGCCATAGGCTGCGTCGTTTCCGCGCTTGTTTCTTTCAAGCAAGTCCACCAGTCCAAGCACGGGACTGGAAGACGCCAGTTAGCATTGAGAGTCCGGAGAATTATCTGGGCATTCACTTGTTGACGAAAGGTGAACTTCCTTATCGAGTCAAACCTCAGTGAAAACATAGCGTGGACCATCCCTCGCCGGTGAACCTCTTTTGGCCCACATGCTTAAAATTGCTTGAAGCTAAAAGCCAGTCTTGCCTGGATTCTTTCGGAGCATACAGCTTGTGACATCTCAAGATGATTTGCTCAGCGTTATCATAGACCCACTCACGGCCTTCGCCACGGTCTAGAGATTGAATAGCAGCCAGACGTAGATCTCTTTTCTCCTGGCGGGTAAGGCGTGAGCGTGATCTAAGGTTGTCCAGATGACGACATGTTGCAAATAGACTGTCCTAGAGGTCACGGGCTCCTAGAAGCTTATTATTGTCTCGCTTCCCTAGCACGCTAGTAGCTTAAACACCTGTCACATACGTTAAAATAAAAGTCAATACATATAATGTAAAGGTGAGTAACACAAGTTTGATATAGCATATAAAGTTCGAATAGTTTACGCATAACCAAGCACGTACACAAGGGAAACGATGCATGTAAATTATCGACATGGGACCATCGATACCAACGACTTCGAGTTGACTGTCCGAGACAGTTCGCAATACATGATTACCACCGTAATCCATGCAAGTAATTGTCCTTAGCAACCCCCGTGTGAACGGGTGCTGAGTCCAAACTATAGTACTACGTTGCTAAAGCAGGTAGATAGCACTCCACGTGTAAACATAATAAACAGCAATCATTTAGAACAAGTAATACATGCAAGTAGGTTAGCGTTCAAATAGTTTGTGTTGTTTTGAATTTGATAGATTACGTATGTAACACCCAAAAGTGCTGAAAGCAAAAAGGGATCGAGTATACTCACAGTGGTTGATTGTGGATTGAAGGGAGCACTGAGAATAGGTTAGCCTGAATAGTTTGATAACACAACGATGAGTAACGCGGAAAAGTAAACAATGTACTTGGATCGAGTAGGCCATTCGATCGGACAGCAGTTCGATCGAGTGGGCTGTTCGATTGGTTTGAAAGTCTGTTCGAACATCCATTCGATCGGCCGGCTGGCTCGATCGGCTGGTTCCTTCAAGTGGATTGTTTCTTCCTTTGATGTGAAGGATGTGTTTGTGTATGATGGTTTGTACTACCTTTCAGGTTGGCCGATCGAACAGCTGTTCGATCGGTTAGCCCAACCGATCGGTTAGCATTCCATTGTTTTCAAATATGTCACTCGATCGGTTGGCATGTTCGATCGGGTGACATTCCAATGTTTCAAAAAGTCTAAGTGTTTGAAGTATAGTATCTCATGATCCGAGCAGTAATGATTACAATCGAGTGGCGTAGTCGATCGAACAGTACCTCGTCAATACTACACTTTTGCGAGTTGGTGGGTCTAAGTGCTAGTCGATCGGTTAGCCTAACCGATCGGCTGGCATAGTCGTTCGGTTGGGCTGTTCGATCGAACAGCCTAGCCGTTCGGCCAGCTTCTCGATTTGGTTAACCTATCACTTAACACTTGTTTATTCCCGTGAATTGTTGATGTTTTAGAGATATTTTGACTACGTGTTGAACCACAAAGCTGAAGTCCCTACTTAGTCTACTGACTCGAGCAGGAATCACCCAAACTCGGTCAGAGACGGTTTGGAACCCAAGTTTAACGTTTAACCCGAGATCGGTATATCTCCCGGTAAAACCCGAATCTTGAACCATGTGTTTGTTTAGAATGGTTTATAAATCGGTTCAAGTCTCGTTTTCACCTTTTTGAGTGTAAAAGAGTTGAAAGATAGATGAAAACCCATCTTCCAATCCTTTTCCACCGTGAAATGTTAAGATCTTTGGAAGATTTTAGGTTATTTATGTGGAAATCGGTTAGATCTAGCTTATCCATGGTTGAATGAAGTCAAGAACATGAAGTTCTTGATGAACACCAAGAACACCATGATGACATCACTCAAGAACACCTAGATCTTGGTGATTTCATGGATGAAATTCAGATTTGAAAGATAGAAAGATGGAGAATCGATTAATGAACAAAAACGTACAAGGATTAGAGCGAAATACTTACCGGTTTGAGAGAAATCTGAGATTTAGTGAGAAGAAGAGGCTGGTCGGTCAGAGCTTTTCCAAAAGTAGAAAGGTTGACAAAGACAGCCCTATTTATAGGCTTCCAAAAGAGGAAAGGGTCAGCTGATCGAACAGCATCCCTGATCGAGCAGCTGCTCGATCGAACAGCCTGTTCGATCGGCTAGCCTGTTCGATCAGGTTGCCCTGTTCGATCGGCTTGCCTGGTTTAGAGTGTTTCGCGACGATTTTCGATATTTTGAGTTCGATGAACGATGATTTGAGGATGATAGAATTCCTAATCAAATTACTTTTAGTTCCAACTACTATGTCTAACATACGAGCATCCTTACAACCATTTCGGGTTCGATTTCCATTGAGTTTGATTCACCTTTGAGTCTTGATTGATTTGATTGATTCACCACACACTTTAACATAAAAGTAAACATGCACAAGTAACACGTAAGGCACACACACACGTATAAAAGCATTAAAATCCCCACACTTGAGTTCGATGATTGATCTGATTAGCTTGATTATCGATTGACTAGCTTTATTGCGTTGTTACTTCCTATCATTCACAGTCGGTCGTTGATTCACAGTTCGATTATCGTCCGATTAGTTTGATTATACAACACTTACTCCAAATAATACGAAAATCAAAATGAAACTAAAATGAAATTAATCTTTATTAATCTTTAATTCCAATAACAGTCAACACTTGACTTTGACTTTGACTTTTGGAAAACACGGGGTGTTACAGTCTCCCCTCCTTTAGGGAATTTCGTCCCGAAATTAGGCCGAGAACCGTACATCGCCGTGTGATTTTACCAATTTGATGCTTCAGATCTATCTGAATAACTGCGGGTACTTGGCCTTCATGTCACTTTCGAGTTCCCAAGTGAACTCCGCGCCTCGTTTGCCTTCCCATCGTACTTTTACAATAGGAATGCGAGAGCGTCTGAGTTGCTTGGTCTGTCGGTCCATGATTTCGACAGGCTTTTCCACGAAGTGTAGCGTCTCATTGACCTGAAGATCGTCGAGTGGTATTATTGCGTCGTGGTCGGCTACGCATTTTCGAAGGTTTGAAATATGGAAAGTCGGGTGGACATTGCTGAGTTCCTCCGGTAATTCGAGTTTGTAGGCAACTTTACCGATCCTTTCCAGAATCTTAAAAGGTCCAACAAATCGAGGCGCAAGTTTCCCTCTTTTGCCGAATCGGACTACTCCCTTCCAAGGTGATACCTTTAGGAGCACGTAGTCGCCAATTGCAAACTCGCGGGGCCTGCGTCGTTTATCGGCGTACATCTTTTGTCTGTCCCGGGCCTTTACCAAGTTTTCCCTTATCTGGTGGATCTTGTCAGTCGTTTCTTGCAGAATCTCGGGCCCAGTCAATTGTGAATGACCGACCTCGTGCCATACAATAGGCGAGCGACATCTCCTACCATACAAGGCTTCGAAAGGTGCCATTTCGATGCTGGAGTGATAGCTATTATTGTACGAAAATTCGACTAATGGTAGGTGTTTGCTCCAACTACCACCAAAATCAGTAACACACGCACGGAGCATGTCTTCAATAGTACGAATCGTTCTTTCAGTCTGCCCGTCGGTTTGCGGGTGGAATGCGGTACTCAAATTCAGCGTCGTACCAAGAGCTGCTTGAAAAGTTTCCCACAATCTCGATGTAAACCGAGCATCGCGATCCGAAATGATGTCTCGAGGCGTACCATGATTCTTAATGATCTCGTCGGTGTAGATTTGGGCTAGCTTGGCCACCTTATAGTCTTCTCGTATTGGCAGAAAGTGGGCTGATTTGGTTAGACGGTCGACTATAACCCAAATACTGTCGTGACCTGATGGCGTGGTCGGAAGCTTAGTTATGAAATCCATGGCTATGCTTTCCCACTTCCATACGGGTATCGGCGGTTGTTCGAGTAAGCCTGAGGGTCTTTGGTGTTCAGCCTTGACTCTTGCACAAGTTAAACAGCTACCAACATATAGAGCAATATCCCTTTTCATCCCAGGCCACCAGTACTTGTAGCGAAGGTCCTGGTACATTTTGTCCGCACCGGGATGAATGGAATATCGGGATTTGTGGCCTTCGTTCATGATGATCTTTCGCAAATCTGTCCTCCTCGGAACCCAGATTCGGTCCAGATAGTAGAATATCCCGTTGGCTTTGCTCACGAGCTGAGTTCCATCGTGATAGATTCGTTCTTTCTTCAACGTACGCTCGTTAAAGCAAGCGTGTTGTGCTTCGCGGATGAGAGCTTCGAGGTTATACTGAGCCTGGATGTTTCGAACACCTATCACGTAATTCTTTCTGCTGAGGGCGTCTGCAACTACATTCGCCTTGCCTGGGTGATAACGGATCTCACAGTCGTAATCGTTGAGAAGTTCTACCCATCGGCGTTGACGCATATTGAGTTCCCTCTGGTTAAAGATATGTTGTAGGCTCTTGTGATCAGTGAAGATCGTACACTTTGTACCATACAGGTAGTGTCGCCAAATCTTTAAGGCAAAGACAACTGCGCCTAGCTCGAGGTCATGGGTTGTATAGTTCTTCTCGTGGATTTTGAGCTGTCGAGATGCGTAAGCTATAACCTTGTCTCGTTGCATGAGAACACAGCCAAGTCCAAGGTTTGAAGCATCACAATAGACAACGAAGTCATCGCTTCCGTCCGGCAGTGTAAGAACTGGTGCATGGCACAGCATGTGTTTGAGGGTTTGGAAAGCAGTCTCCTGCGCGGTTCCCCACACAAAAGGCTTGTCTTTATGAGTTAGAGAGGTAAGCGGTATAGCAATCTTTGAGAATCCTTCGATGAATCGCCGGTAATAACCAGCTAATCCGAGAAAAGAGCGAACTTCTGACGGATTCTTTGGCGTAACCCATCCCTTGACTGCCTCAATCTTTGCAGGATCAACGTGTATACCTCGACTATTCACAATGTGACCCAGAAATTGAACCTCCTCCAACCAGAACTCACACTTGGAGAATTTAGCGTAGAGTTGGTTTCCCTGAAGTAACTCGAGAACCAATCGCAAATGCTGCGCATGTTCGGCCCTCGATCTGGAATAGATCAAGACATCGTCGATGAATACAATGACAAAACGGTCTAAGAACGGTTTACACACACGATTCATCAGATCCATGAAGACCGCGGGTGCGTTGGTCAAACCAAAAGGCATGACAACAAATTCGTAGTGGCCGTATCGGGTTCGAAAAGCGGTTTTGGGTATATCTTCCTCCTGAATCCGCAACTGATGGTAGCCTGAACGTAGATCAATCTTGGAGAAACACTGAGCACCTTGTAGTTGGTCAAACAGGTCATCGATTCTTGGTAAGGGGTATCGGTTCTTGATGGTCAGCTTATTCAATTCCCGGTAATCGATGCACATTCGGAACGACCCATCCTTCTTTTTGACGAAAAGGACTGGTGCGCCCCATGGAGAAGTGCTCGGGCGAATGAAGCCTTTTTCAAGTAACTCTTGAAGTTGGTTTGAGAGTTCTCGCATCTCAGATGGAGCGAGTCGATACGGAGCTTTGGCCACTGGGTTGGCTCCTGGAATAAGGTCGATTCGAAAGTCGATATCACGATTTGGGGGTAATCCAGGAAGATCATCAGGGAACACCTGAGGAAATTCTCGGACAACGGGGACATCCTTGACTTCAACTTTCTTTTTCTTGTCCGTCTCTGCTACAACAATGTTGGCCAAGAAGGCTCGATATTCCTTGCGGAGATATTTGCGAGCTTGAAGACAGGACATGAGCTTGAGATCTTTTGCAGTAGTTTCACCGTAAACACATAAAATATCACCACTAGCTAGCACAAAACGAATCATCTTATCGGAACACACAACTTCAGCACGGTTTTCACGAGGAAAGTCCATGCCTACTATGACATCGAAACTTCCGAGCTGCATTGGAATGAGATTAATCGGGAATATATGATTGTTGAGCTCGAGAGTACAATCACGGAGCACAGAATTGACAGCAATGGTTCTTCCGGTAGCGATTTCTACTTCGAAGGGTGTCGAAAGATAAGAGCGCTTACGTCTAAGAAGCTTCTCAAATTCAAAGGACACAAAGCAGTTATCGGCTCCAGTATCAAACAAACATGATGCATATATACCATTCACAAGGAACGTACCATTGACCACGTTGTTATCAGCTTGAGCCTGGCGTGCATTGATGTTGAAAGTTCTGGCGTGAGCGGCTTGTTGTTGAGGCTGTTGTTGTTGTTGCTGTGGTTGTTGGACTTCTTGTTTCACCACCCTGTTCGGGCACCGGTTTGCGAAGTGGTTAGGGTCACCACATGCAAAGCAGGTCCGAACAGTGTTTGCCGGGGCCTGTGCAGCTTGAGGAGCTTGAGGAGCAGGTAGCAGGGCTTGGTTAACAGCGGCTTGAGCTTGCGTTTGACGGGGACCATAGCGGCAACTCGCAGTGAAATGCCCGTAAACGTTGCAGTGGGCACAGAATCGGCAGGCCACACCCACCGGGTGATGATAGGAACATGTAGCACAGAGTGGGTGGGGGCCGGTGTACGCACGCTTCGCTGGCGGCGCATTGATCACTGGCGCTGAACGCAGTGGTTGCTGCTGTTGTGGCGGTACTGACTGAAGAGGAGCAGCATTGGTTGCGGCGGCGCAATTCTTGTTCTTCTTTCTTCTTCTCGAGGACTTGGAGGCTTGAGCAGTGGTGTTGTCGGTTGATGCGGCGGTGACTTGATGCAGGGGCTTGACTTGCTTATCCCAGAAACCAGCCTTCACCCGCTTGTCATTAATCTCAGCGGCGAGCAGGTAGGTCTCCTCAATCGTTGCGGGCTTTGAAGCTAGGACAAAATCCGCTACACAGTCAGGAAGAGCGCGGATATATTTCTTGATGGTCATGTCGGGAGTCTTGACCTGGTCTGGACAGATGATGCTTAACTGCTTGAAGCGAGCAGTGAGACCGGCGTTGTCACCCTTGTCTTGTTTAATACCCCAGAATTCATCCTCCAACTTTTGGCGCTCATGGGAGGGACAGTATTCTTCGATCATGATTTCCTTCAGCTTCTTCCATGACAGAGCATAGGCTGCGTCGTTTCCGCGCTTGTTTCTTTCAGCAGTCCACCAGTCCAAAGCACGGGACTGGAAGACGCCAGTAGCATTGAGAGTCCGGAGATTATCTGGGCATCCACTTTGACGAAAGGTGACTTCTATCGAGTCAAACCAGTGAAACATAGCCGTTGGACCATCCTCGCCGGTGAACTCTTTTGGCCCACATGCCTTAAATTGCTTGAAGCTAAAAGCAGTCTTGCTGGATTCTTTCGGAGCATCAGCTTGTGACATCTCAGATGATTTGCTGGCGTTCTCATAGACCTCACTCACGGCCTTCGCCACGGTCTTAGAGATGATAGCAGCCAGACGTCGATCTCTTTTCTCCTGGCGGGTAAGGCGTGAGCGTGATCTAGGTTGTCCAGATGACGACATGGTCTGCAATAGACATCGTCACAGGCTCAACACAACGAATTCTAGTCTCACACGTTCTTAGATCTCTAAAGCTTAGAATCACGTCGCATCTCTCGTCACGTAACACACATAATCACATAAGCACATAATCATAGAGGCACATAAGCACAGAAGCAATTAGGGCACATAAGCAATTAAGCAAATAGAGCACTTAATTTCCTAAACACGTACGCATTTTTATCACAGAGGCTGTCAGAAAACAGAAACCTATAACCACAAGTCGAGTGTCGTTCGTTTTGTGTATCGGATAGCATCACATTGTATCGTCTAACTTAGTCGTATAGCGTAGCATAGCACACTGATTTCGTTTAGATCACATCAACAGGGATTCGAATCGAGATAGGATAGCAGCAAAGGTCACGCAGATTGATAACAAATGGAGTAACCAACAAATCTTAAAACACGTAAACAGGTAAATCATATAAAATCAACAAAACAACACTCAAAATCGGAAAATGGATTGTCTGCGGCTACTAGACTTTGACTAACCATGGCAATTTAACTATTCACAGTTGACTTGTCGTCACTTTCGACTCTAGGGGGCATGTTTCTGCCTCGATTCTTGGGCATTATGCATGCGCATTCTAGGTCATACTCGTGAGTTCAGGTCGTTGGAGTCCATCAATTGCCTTGGCGAGATAAAATTGAAGTTGGAATAACTGCCAAGGTTAGGGTTTCACCCCTAGCTCAGCAATTTCTTCCTTGTTTTAAGAAAATTTAGAGGAAGTTTTCATCAATTTATGGGTTTCAGCCCCGAATTTGGTATAACTTTCCCCCGTTTTGTTGATAGAAATTAGCACAAAGTAATTGGCAAAAATTTGTAATTTAGGCAGGAATTTGAGGGTTTCACTCCTAATCCCGTCCAAACTACAAAATTTGGCTCGGAGTTCGGATGTAATGATAGAATAGAAGGAAACAACATAAAATAAGCACATAAACTTGGTCTCTTGGTTCTTAACTATAGTCTAAGTCTCTAAGACAGCGATCCGGACTAGATCGTGTCTAACCTAATTCCCTATAGTTATGGCTCTGATACCAATCTGTCACACCCCAACCGATGGCGGAATCATCGGGGCGCGGCACTGAGCGAAACAGATTGTTCAGAAGTCTCCATAACAACTAACATACAATTCAGTTATACAACACGTCCCATACCGTGTCCCAAATAATATCAAGTTATCATAGAAATCAACTAAACAATATGGGAACTGTTCCGACAACTCAAATCTTAATTATTACAGACCAAATGTAAATATTGTTTTAAGACCTCTAGACGGCTATCCATAAATCTTACTGACTACAGGTGCCAGTACAAGATCTACAGATAATTATGGCCCTGGAACAGATACGTGGACA
Organism: Helianthus annuus; assembly: GCF_002127325.2. Taxonomy (NCBI): domain Eukaryota; kingdom Viridiplantae; phylum Streptophyta; class Magnoliopsida; order Asterales; family Asteraceae; genus Helianthus; species Helianthus annuus. Next base: position 55,844,431 of record NC_035446.2, read on the forward strand.
CTGTCCTAAGGTCACGGGCTCCTAGAAGCTTATTATTGTCTCGCTTCCCTAGCACGCTAGTAGCTTAAACACCTGTCACATACGTTAAAATAAAAGTCAATACATATAATGTAAAGGTGAGTACACAAGTTTGATATAGCATATAAAGTTCGAATAGTTTACGCATAACCAAGCACGTACACAAGGGAAAACGATGCATGTAAATTATCGACATGGGACCATCGATACCAACGACTTCGAGTTGACTGTCCGAGACAGTTCGCAATACATGATTACCACCGTAATCCATGCAAGTAATTGTCCTTAGCAACCCCCGTGTGAACGGGTGCTGAGTCCAAACTATAGTACTACGTTGCTAAAGCAGGTAGATAGCACTCCACGTGTAAACATAATAAACAGCAATCATTTAGACAAGTAATACATGCAAGTAGGTTAGCGTTCAAATAGTTTGTGTTGTTTGTGAATTTGATAGATTACGTATGTAACACCCAAAAGTGCTGAAAGCAAAAAGGGATCGAGTATACTCACAGTGGTTGATTGTGGATTGAAGGGAGCACTGAGAATAGGTTAGCCTGAATAGTTTGATAACACAACGATGAGTAACGCGGAAAAGTAAACAATGTACTTGGATCGAGTAGGCCATTCGATCGGACAGCAGTTCGATCGAGTGGGCTGTTCGATTGGTTTGAAAGTCTGTTCGAACATCCATTCGATCGGCCGGCTGGCTCGATCGGCTGGTTCCTTCAAGTGGATTGTTTCTTCCTTTGATGTGAAGGATGTGTTTGTGTATGATGGTTTGTACTACCTTTCAGGTTGGCCGATCGAACAGCTGTTCGATCGGTTAGCCCAACCGATCGGTTAGCATTCCATTGTTTTCAAATATGTCACTCGATCGGTTGGCATGTTCGATCGGGTGACATTCCAATGTTTCAAAAAGTCTAAGTGTTTGAAGTATAGTATCTCACGATCCGAGCAGTAATGATTACAATCGAGTGGCGTAGTCGATCGAACAGTACCTCGTCAATACTACACTTTTGCGAGTTGGTGGGTCTAAGTGCTAGTCGATCGGTTAGCCTAACCGATCGGCTGGCATAGTCGTTCGGTTGGGCTGTTCGATCGAACAGCCTAGCCGTTCGGCCAGCTTCTCGATTTGGTTAACCTATCACTTAACACTTGTTTATTCCCGTGAATTGTTGATGTTTTAGAGATATTTTGACTACGTGTTGAACCACAAAGCTGAAGTCCCTACTTAGTCTACTGACTCGAGCAGGAATCACCCAAACTCGGTCAGAGACGGTTTGGAACCCAAGTTTAACGTTTAACCCGAGATCGGTATATCTCCCGGTAAAACCCGAATCTTGAACCATGTGTTTGTTTAGAATGGTTTATAAATCGGTTCAAGTCTCGTTTTCACCTTTTTGAGTGTAAAAGAGTTGAAAGATAGATGAAAACCCATCTTCCAATCCTTTTCCACCGTGAAATGTTAAGATCTTTGGAAGATTTTAGGTTATTTATGTGGAAATCGGTTAGATCTAGCTTATCCATGGTTGAATGAAGTCAAGAACATGAAGTTCTTGATGAACACCAAGAACACCATGATGACATCACTCAAGAACACCTAGATCTTGGTGATTTCATGGATGAAATTCAGATTTTGAAAGATAGAAAGATGGAGAATCGATTAATGAACAAAAACGTACAAGGATTAGAGCGAAATACTTACCGGTTTGAGAGAAATCTGAGATTTAGTGAGAAGAAGAGGCTGGTCGGTCAGAGCTTTTCCAAAAGTAGAAAGGTTGACAAAGACAGCCCTATTTATAGGCTTCCAAAAGAGGAAAGGGTCAGCTGATCGAACAGCATCCCTGATCGAGCAGCTGCTCGATCGAACAGCCTGTTCGATCGGCTAGCCTGTTCGATCAGGTTGCCCTGTTCGATCGGCTTGCCTGGTTTAGAGTGTTTCGCGACGATTTTCGATATTTTGAGTTCGATGAACGATGATTTGAGGATGATAGAATTCCTAATCAAATTACTTTTAGTTCCAACTACTATGTCTAACATACGAGCATCCTTACAACCATTTCGGGTTCGATTTCCATTGAGTTTGATTCACCTTTGAGTCTTGATTGATTTGATTGATTCACCACACACTTTAACATAAAAGTAAACATGCACAAGTAACACGTAAGGCACACACACACGTATAAAAGCATTAAAATCCCCACACTTGAGTTCGATGATTGATCTGATTAGCTTGATTATCGATTGACTAGCTTTATTGCGTTGTTACTTCCTATCATTCACAGTCGGTCGTTGATTCACAGTTCGATTATCGTCCGATTAGTTTGATTATACAACACTTACTCCAAATAATACGAAAATCAAAATGAAACTAAAATGAAATTAATCTTTATTAATCTTTAATTCCAATAACAGTCAACACTTGACTTTGACTTTGACTTTTGGAAAACACGGGGTGTTACAGTTAGCGTTGCAAATATAAAGCGTTTAAGCGTGCAGCGGTGTTGTGTGATGAAAATGTATTTAGTATAACATAACCCTTTATTTATATCGAATCTCGGAGTACAGAATAGTTACAAGTCGAAGCAAGTAGTAACAGATAACGATTCGGAAAGTCGGGTTGTTATAACAGCTACATATATCCAAGGGGGAGTCAGTGAATGCATATGTCTGTAGCTTACGTCATGTATCAAGTCTTAGTTTATAGTTTATTGTATGTGATTGTATGTATTTCGTACTGAACTGAACGACGTTTAATGTAAACAGTCCATTCGTACGGATGGAGTCCATCCGCACGGATGGACGAAATGGTTAGTTCGTACGAGTGTAGCAGATCCGCACCTACGGATCAGTGAGGTCTATAAATAGAGGTGGAGGGGTCTTCATTTGTAACTTTTGACACAAGAGGCGAAGCTCTGTCAAAATCTTTTCTTGGCTTTGTAAAGCAGTTTATATCAATGAAAAGATTGTTTAACGGTATCATAGTGTCTATGTTCACCTCCTACATGGATTCCGCACGTGATACGTGGATATAGCAAGCCGGTCGGAGCATTCATAGAACCGAAACGGTCCTCACATTTATCCATTAGATTTGCTTTATATAGTTACATACAAAAGACCCTATATTTTACAAAAAAATTCATAGACCATTATATCATTGTATCAAACATGAATCATCAAATATTTTATTTTATAATTATTGTATCAAAACATGGGCCATCCTTACCAAACAAAAGACCATTGTTCAACATTATTGGGTTTAGGAGTTTGGCTACTTATCAAACAAATCCCAAAGCCAACTCAATAAATTTTACAATGCATAAATTTATTTAGAACAATAATTAATTTAGACTCTTCACATGCCATCTTAATTATTGGTTACAAAGGTGCCGAAATCCCTAAAATACCCCTAAAGTGTCTTAAATTTTTGGACAATGCGCAAGTTTACCCCCTCTAAAATAGTTTGTCTCTCTTCTACATGTTGCTTCAAAATGTGTACACAATGTAAAATTACCATGAGGGTAGAAAACCTAGTTTGCTCAACAAGGTAGTATAGATATTTGCGATTTTGATTTGGTATTAGCAATTCTATTGATATTGCTGATTTGCTAGCTTTGAAGGGTTAGTTATAAAAAGGCAAATTGGAAAATAATAATCCCATCTTTCTGAAATTGGCCGATAATAATCCCAAGTCAGTTATTAGCCAATAATAACCCGACCTCGTCCAATTTTTTTTTTGTAAAATAGTCTGCCGTTAAAATAAGCTTAACGGAGTTAAGTGCTTTTCCGTATTACAAACCGATATTTTAGAGATTTTGATCAGAACGAGGATACGAGTCGATTAATGTAAAACTTACCTGGAAATTGTGTTCGAAATGGATTGAATTTTGTTAATTGGAAGTTAAACACCCGAATTGAAGCACCGTTTTCGTGGGTTGGAGGCAGTATTTCGAGGTAAGTTTTACATCAATCGACTCGTATCCTCGTTCTAATCAAAAACCCTAAAACATCGGTTTGTAATTCGGAACAAAAGTTAACTCCGTTAAGCTTATCTTAACGGCAAACTATTTTACAAAAAAATGGACGAGGTCGGATTATCATTGGCTAATAACTGACGTGGGATTATTATCGGCCAATTTCAGAAAGATAGGATTATTATTTTCCAATTTGCCTTATAAAAAGGGTTGATGTGTTGATTTTCTTTATACCAATTAATAGGGCCTCGACTTTATAGTTCGTTTAGGGCCTCTAAACCGTTGGACCGCCCTGGAAGGCAAGTAAACGAAGACCAAAACAAGATGTTATAATTTGTAGAACTTGATGTGCGTGTAAACATGTTAGACAAATGATTCCAAACAATTGCAAAAATATCAGCAAGCCATACAGTTGATTCTATATCCTGTGCATGCAAATTGGAACGTATTATCTAACCCAACCCATATACCCTTTACAATTGTTGTTCAATAGTGTCTCCAAAAGCAACAAATATAAAGTTTCTTGCTAGAACAATATCCCCACTGGTTCTAGTTCCCTCCAGACCTGATTCAACTCTTGTTGCCTCAGTCATCCCCACTTGGACAGCTCCCTCCTCTTCGGACATGCTTAGGCGAAACTCGCTCGCAGCTATCATTTAGCGACGAATGATTGTCTTAGTTTCTTAGGATTCATTGTGTCTGCTTGGGTTTTTGTTCTCATCATTGCCACAAACTCATCGTAGTTTATCCGGCCATCCTTCAAAGTTTATAAACATTTGGTTAAACTTATAAAAAAGACATGTAGTTTAAAGTATTATTTTATTTTATTTTTTATTTTTTATTTTTTTGAACGGCTAAATATTACACTCACCGAGTGTTGAACACATAACCTCCTTCTATTTAAACACCTATAGGGTTTAAAGTATTATTTAAATGATAATTTCTTAGCTCCTAAACTAGTCGTTGATATAATTTTTGAATTCAAATGAGCAATTTAAATTGGAAAAGATCACAAGTGTGTGCATTTAAACAAGTTTAAATACTTTAATATACATAAAATTACTTTAGTTACTTTAAACAAGTGGGGCTAGCTCACTTGGTAGAGGCTCTTGTCTCTTAGTGAGAGGTCTTGGGTTCAATCCCAAGCAAGGGTGAGTTATTTGTAAATATAGGAGTTTGGGAGAGTAACGTTAGCTATTTAAAAAAAAGTGATGTGTCATTAATGTATATTATTCTTTTTACGATATTAACCCGTTTATTTATGAATGGATACATGTTTATATTCGATAAATATGAAGTAAATTGACATGCTAAGTACAAGAAATAAATTTGACATAAAACCTGTCTCCTACATAATTTATTCGATAAATATAATTACTATATATGCAAATCAATTATATGTGACATGCCTACTATTTATTGAGAAAGATATATAAATTTGGACAAATTATGATTCAGATAACCTGACCCAACCTCAAAAATTAACCAGCTTAACAAGTTAACCAACGTTGGTTTTGTAACCTCCTGTTGCGACAATGGGCTGGTAGGTCGTAAGTCACTACCTCCGATAGATTTTTAAGGCTATGTATATATTTGTATTTGTATTTGTATCTGTATTCTTATATATCTTTGCAGAACAAGTTTAACAGTTTTATAGTTACTTACATGATCAGAGTCGACTTCAGATATAACCTCCTTTATGTCCCTGTCATCGGTCATTCCGAATTCACGGAGAGCATGCTCAAGCTCTTCTATAGTAATGTACCTGGCAATAAAGAAACCGGGCCCGTTATAGACTACTAACTGTTTGTTTTCCTAAATGTCCAACCAGAATATTAATTATACCCGCTGTTATCTTTATCAAAGTACTGGAATGCAGTGTACAGATGATCTTCTCTATCCATTCTATTCATATGCATTGTTGCTGTTATGAACTCTTCATAATCTATGGTTCCGTTCCCATCTGCATCAGCCTGTTATTGTTTTTCAAGGAACATATTAGTTTTTTTTTTTTTTATTGTGACCATATCAATATGTGTAAAAAATACAAAACTGAAAGATTTTAAAATAAATGAGTTGGATCCAGCTGGGCGCATTTTAAGAAAAAGGAGCCGAGTGCTAGCCCTGGTCCATGTGGCTCAGCTTGCCCTAAAATTAAGTGAAAATATCGGATCTAATTTGGTTGTCTTACAGCTTCCAACAATTGTTTGACTTCAGACTCGCTTAGTCTTGTCCCTTGCTTAGATAGTCCATGTTTCAGTTCCTCAAGCGTTATGGTTCCACTATTATCAGAATCCATGCCTTTGAACATTTGTTTCAGTCCCATGATTTCTTCCTCTGAAAGGCATCCTGCAATCACCTGCTCATTCCGAAAACCATCTTAAATTCAGATATCATATGTAAGAAAAGAATTGTAGACGTGTGAGATTTTTGAATTGTCGTTTTTTAGGAAAAAAATTATGATTTGTACACCATGTTAATCATTTTAAATGTAATGATTGTGTGGAATAATACAAAAACATGTAAGGTTTAAACAATAAAACCATTAATTTATATAGTTTACTAACAAAGTAGTTGTTTTTATAATAAGTTATATGAGTTGTTATAAGTAATTTGATTTGGAATAAAAACAATATGAAAATCAAATATTAGAAATGGTAATAATGTGAAAATGTGTGATTGTGTAAGGATGTTTGTAGGTTTGGAAAGAAGTTGGACACGCTTAGGATTGTTTTTTGAGTGTTTATATGTGAGATAAAGATCCAACGGGTACCCGAAGTGCAACTTTTTTGAAATTATTCATAGCTTTAAATTGTTTTAGCCTGCCAAGAACAGCATTGCCAAGTGGTTTATCAGGTGCTTCTCCATCTTCCACAACCCAGGGATGAGCTGAAAACATATATAGGAAAAAACTATGAATTTTCCATCTATGGCGACAATCAGTTAGATTTGATATGTACTTACAAAGAACTTGATGGGCAGTCAGCCTTTGCTTTGGATCTGAATTCAACATCTTCTTTACAAGATCCTTGGCTGGAGGAGATATCGAAGGCCAAGGATCACTCGTGAAGTCGATGTGCCCACGCAAGATTGCATTGAATATACCATGCTCCGATTCTGTATCACAAGATTCATTACTATTAATCTTTATAGCGATAACAAATCCAGATAATAATCACCTGCCCAGAAAGGAGGAACTCCGCTTAGAAGAATATATAACATGACCCCTATGCTCCAGATATCAACTTCTGGTCCATATTTTCTCTTCAAGACTTCGGGTGCGATATAATACGCGCTTCCCACAATATCTTTGAATACCTCACCTGCATTGCAGTCGTTTGGTTACATGTTTTGGCTTCCCATACGGGGACATTTTGTCAAAATTATAAGCATATAATTTCTCCTGGTTTCTGATATTCTTCACGCATCATATATTAGCAACTTAGCGAAGATTTAATGTTTAAATGCATGCGTATATTTCTGTTTGTTATTAATTCTTCTAACCTTGTTTGTAGAACACAGACAGGCCAAAGTCAGTAGCCTTAAGGGGTGCATCTTCATCCTTATTCAAAAGAAGAAAATTTTCAGGCTTGAGATCTCTGTGAATAACACCCATGGAATGGCAGGTATGAATGATTTTAACAATGGTCCGAAGCAACGATGCTGCAGCTCTCTCGGTATAATGGCCCTTGGCGATGATTCGATCAAACAACTCTCCTCCAGCGCACAACTCCATCACCAAATGTACCGAGTGTTTATCCTCAAACGCGCCCTTTAACTCAACAATATTAGGCTGTCCAGCCAAATGATGCATGATTTGTACTTCCCTCCTCACATCCTCAATGTCCTCTTTGTTGGCAAGTTTTCGCTTTGCAATTGTTTTGCATGCAAACTGCTTTCCTGAAGTCTTGCAAGTGCACAAATGTGTGACACCAAATTGGCCCCTACCAAGCTCTTTGCCTATGGTGTAAAGAGATCTAACATCTTCCATTGGACGTCCCAAAACCGTCCCGATAGGCGACTGCTTGCCATTCTTTGGAGGTTGAGCAGTAGGGGCCGTTTTAGGAGGCGGCGCAGATTTAGGAGGTGCCGCGGTTTTAGGAGGATCCGCGGTTGTGTTTTCATCCTTTGAGGTGTCTCCTTTTAAGGCCTTTTGAGCTTCAGGTTCTGCATGATCTTTAGGTTGAGATTGGGAACAACAGTTCCCCATTGGGATGGTAGGAGGGAGGGGAGGGGAGGACCCGAGAGAGCAACAACGCGAATGGGTCTTTCGGTGATTGATCAAACCGAAGGTTTAGGGAGTTAGAAGAAAAGTAATCAAGAGAGAGAGGAAACATTGGATGATTATTGGAGAGGGATTGTAGGAATGGAAAGTTTCACCACAAGTCTTTTGTTTGTTACATCTATATTTCCTTTTTTGGCATATCCCTAAAAGCTTTTCCAGCCTTCTATTAATAATCATTTTTACATCTTTTTAAAACTCTTTTTGTGATCATCAACTAGAGAGTATCGCTTAGCAATCCATCAAAACTTGCGACATAATTAAAAACTATCGCAAATTTTGCCAATTAAGTACTCACCGGTCACAAAAACTAGCTACTACTATCGGGTCGTTCGGAAAACAGTTGTAAAAACGGAGGGTTTTGTCACCTCATTTTCAATCAATATTCTAGTCTGATGCTTTGTGCATATAAAATTAGTACGACCTATTGTGGTATGGTGTACCTCCTTGTACTTATAAATGTATGGTTATGTTTTAAATAGTGCAAGGTAAAGGTCTAATTGTGATATTAAAAATTTTGCTGTTCAAAGAAAATATAAAGTTAGTAATGTCCGATTTATATGGTATGGTTCGGTCACTGCTTTTTGGATTGTTTGGTTATATCAAAATACTAGTGGGAATACCCGCGCGTTGCGGCGGGTGGCCCAATTCATATCAGATTCAGTTATGATGTCTATTGAAAATGTTGACGTTAAAACATGAAGTTTTTAAAGTATATTTTTAATGCATACGTCATCCTTCCTCATTAAAAAGTTAATATATAACTCTAATCCAATAAAAATATACTAGACCCTTTTATGCAGGAAAAAAAGGATTATACCTTTTGCTCTCACTAAAAACTTAATTTATCATATAATATAACATTAATTTATCATATAATATCACATTCATAGAATAAAAAAGGATTATACCCTTCTCGTACATTGTTAAATTATAATGATCACGAAATAGAGTTATAATGATCAAGAACATTAACTTTTTCATATTTGTCACAGAACACGGAAATATGGCTAATAAAGGCTCGTGAAAGCACAATTCAAGAATACAAAACTCATCTCCAACGGCATCTAACAGACTACAAATATACAAATGTTTTTAAAAGCCTTTTGGTTGATGAAAGTCAAATTCAAACCGAAGGATCACCAGGCTGATTTTTCTGATAAACCGACTCCAAGCATTCCTTAGCCCTATGAACCTTCGACGGCAGATAAAAACTCCCATTCGTTTTTCGCTCAAACATATTGTCGTATTTCTGCAGAAGATGCAACAAATATATGAACTAACTGACTACTCAGCATTCATAAATGTAACAGAAATTTATATTTCCGCCCATGCGTATTTCGTTGTACCACACGCTGTGCTTTACATAAATTGGCAATTTCAAACGAGTCGATTCATGTTATGACTTACCTCCTAGTGGTCAAACAAGTAAGGTTAAAAGAAAACAGTTAAAATGCAACAGGTCAAACAGATCTATGCATAAAACCTTTTAAGTCGTTATACCAAAAAGTAGGGCTGCAAACGAACCAAGCGTTCAGCAAACAGTTCGTGAACTGTTCGGCGGGCCGGGAAGTTCGTTCATGTTCGTTCGTTTATTAAACAAACGAACACGAATTTCGTTCGTTTAGTTAAATGAACAAACATGAACAGAGGTCGTGTTTGTTCATTTATGTTCGGTTGGCACCTCTAAACTAACATTGCATTGCACAGTGAAGACTCCAGAAGTCTCATCCTAGGACCAGGTGTACAAGAAGTACCAGCCTTTCATTTTTTTACTGAATAAAAAGTACTTACCTTTGCGATTTCTTCCCACGATGACTGCTCGGTGACATCGAGAATTTGCCGGGCCTCTTGTTTAGTCATAGCCTTGCTTCCTCTACGCACCGCATTCTGTAATGTTTCTTGAGCAACACCCGTCTTCGAGGCATCTGCATTTATTATCATTAGCATGAAAATCAAATCAAAATACATACATAAATAACTAGAAATGTAAATGGTTCATAGAGTAACCTAAGATAAGAACTAATCTTTTCCAAGTAGTAGCATATGTGCTGGTAAACTAGAAAAAAAAATATCCTTTTTAGAGCATAATTCTTACATAAAAAAACAAAAGAGAAACATTTACGGATCCACCATAGATTGTATAATCTAATGGTCAAGAAAGTACTAATGTTTAAAATAAGGCATTGATGCTTTGTGTAAAGTCATACAACCCGCACGTTGCCGCGGGGCACATTTTACACGACAGAGTAGATACAAAGCCATTGTTCGCGATATTAACAAACTGATTGTAGCCATGAGAAAATGACACTATCATCGATACTTTTTTTAGTTTTGATTCGTGTTGGGTTCGACCCATTTAACAACCTTGCATACACATATGTATATATGGTGTACAATATGGTTAAGTACCTAGAATAGAGAACTTGGGTAAGATTGAACCATGATTCATCAAAGACTGCATATGTCTGCCTCCCATCTCATAGCTAATATGTGTCTACAATAAACTAAATTGAAAAAAGAAATATAAACAAAATGTCTTAACTTGCTAACTGCCATCTGGCGTCCGTCGTTGTTTCCGCTTCTCAATAACCACATATTTTTAATGACATTTAGAATAACCAACTGCACTTTCTGTTAGCCGATAATCAAGCATTGATATCGGCCCTCATTATTTTGTAGTTAATTGTATTATTGTGTTTCTATATTTATCCTTGGACCATTGTATTATATATAGCATTGTAATATTGTGAATAGAATCAAGAGATTACACTATCTTTCATGGTATCATTGTAAGGGTTCCTGTGTTTTTCGAAACCAACCCTCACCATCCTTCTTCCTTCCTGTTTCTATCAGCCTCCATGCCTGATTCATCTAGTGCCGCTGCTGCTTCTTCGGACTGCAATTCTTCGAAGCCACTTCACCCGGTTTATACGGTAAGCAATATTCAACACAAAGTACGTGTTTTAGATGGCACGAAAGTGTCCTATCCCTTGTGGGTCAAGCTTTTTACGCTACACGCCAAAGGATATACCGTCCTCAATCATATCGACGGTACGCCGGCACCTGCCAAGGATTCACCCGATTATGCGTCGTGGGAGAACATTGACTCCATTGTCTTACAATGAATCTATGGGACTCTTTCCGATGCCCTTCTTCTCAAAATACTCGTTGATAAATCCACGGCTCATGAAGCTTGGCTTCGTATCAAACGCCATTTTAACAGTAACAAAGGTCCACGGGCTCAAGCCTTACAACATGAACTAGCCAACACCACTCTTGCTTCTATGCCCAACCTAGAAACCTACTGCCAAAAAATACAAGACCTAACCGACCAACTCCAAGCCTTGGATTTTCCTATGAATGATCAGCAACGTGTCCTCCATCTTGTTAAAGGCTTACCCAAGGAATATGATACAATATCCTCCATATTGAACAATTCCTTGCCTTCATGGGAGAACGCAGTTGAACAACTTATATCCGAAACCGGTAGAATTAAAACCCGCGATGCCGTGACCAACAACCCCGCCATAGCCGCTGCCATACCATCCTCGGCTCATCACAACCCAACCACCCCACCACCTTCGGCCAACAATAACCCACCTGCGTCCATCCTCGGCCCACCTCCAAACAACTCGACCACCCACCATAACCGGCATCAACCCCACCACTCCAGCCGGCCCAACTCCAGAAACTCTTCCCACCGGCCCAATAACAGAAACCGTCAACCAAAACCCACCACCTCTTAACCCCACATCCCACCCAATGCAAACTAGGTCTCGTGCTGGTATTTTTAAACCTAAAACCCCATTCAACCTAAATACACAAACTTCTCCTCTACCCTCACCGTTACCTAAATCACACCTTTTCGCCCTAACCGACCCAAACTGGAAGCGAGCCATGGTTGACGAATATGAAGCTCTATTGGCCAACAACACGTGGGAACTTGTTCCTCGCCCACCCGATGCACCTGTCATCCGATGTATGTGGCTTTTCAAACACAAGTTCCACGCCGACGGTTCTCTAGAGCGACACAAGGCTCGCTTGGTAGTCAATGGCAAAAGCCAAACTATTGGCATCGACTGTGATGAGACTTTTAGTCCAGTGGTCAAACCCACCACTATTCGCACAATCCTTAGTCTTGCCACCTCACGAGGCTGGTCTATGCACCAACTTGATGTTAAAAACGCTTTCCTACACGGCCATTTAAAGGAAACCGTATACATGTTTCAGCCTCCCGGTTTCACCTCTGACACACACCCCAAATATGTCTGCAAACTTAATAAATCTTTATATGGTCTAAAACAGGCTCCCAGAGCTTGGTATCAACGTTTTGCAGGATATTTGCTAAAGTGTGGATTCAAAGGCAGCTTGTGTGACACTTCACTCTTTATTTATCATCATGGCAACCAAATGTCATACCTCTTACTATATGTGGATGATATTATTTTGACTGCCTCAAGCGATACTCTTTTGCAACAAATAATCAAGTCTCTCACTGCTGAGTTCAAGATGACTGACTACGGGACTTTACATCATTTTCTAGGTATCGCTGTCACCAAGCAGGCTAACGGGTTATTACTTTCACAGTCAACATATGCTGCGGATATTCTCTCTCGAGCCAACATGTCAAACTGCAAACCCGCTAGCACACCAGTCGAGCCTGGGTCCAAACTTAGTGCTGACACAGGTTCCATTTTTAAGACGGTTCTCTCTATCGCAGTTTAGCTGGGGCACTTCAGTACCTGACCATCACAAGGCCAGACATTGCCTATGCTGTTCAACAAGTTTGTCTTTTCATGCATGCTCCACGAGAACCACATTTTCAGTTCCTGAAACGCATTCTCCGCTACATTAAAGGCACTCTTAATCATGGTTTACATCTCACCCCATCAGCCTCCACGTCTCTGACAGCCTACTCTGACGCTGATTGGGGCGGGTGTCCCGACTCCCGACGCTCCACGTCCGGCTATTGCGTCTTTCTAGTACTAACTTGATCTCATGGTCTTCAAAACGGCAGTCCACCATTTCCAGATCAAGCGCAGAAGCCGAATACCGTGCCGTGGCCAACACAGTTGCCGAACTAAGTTGGGTTCGAAATCTTCTGCTCGAGTTACATGTTCCAGTCCGCCAAGCATCTCTCATTTATTGTGACAACATCTCAGCTGTGTATCTCGCTGAAAATCCGGTCAACCATCAACGCACCAAACATATTGAACTGGATATCCATTTTGTCCGAGAAAAAGTCCGACTTGGCACCGTCAAAGTCCTTCACGTCCCTGCTGATTACCAATACGCAGACATCTTCACTAAAGGCTTACCTAAGCATCTATTTGAGCGTTTTCGTTCCAGCTTGTGCCTTCGTCTTCCTCCGGCTCAAACTGCGGGGGCGTGTTAGCCGATAATCAAGCATTGATATCGGCCCTCATTATTTTGTAGTTAATTGTATTATTGTGTTTCTATATTTATCCTTTGACCATTGTATTATATATAGCATTGTAATATTGTGAATAGAATCAAGAGATTACACTATCTTTCACTTTCAACCATTTTGTTGATGTAGCATTTGACAATCCCATACATTCCCCTGTTGATATCATCATATATCAAAACCTAAAGGCCCATCAAGCTTACTATATTCACATTCAGAAAAATAGTGAGCCTGCAAAAAAATGATAGAATTAAAATACACAAATAAACCAATTTTTGCCTTACCTTATTCTGCACAACCCTCGAGCTCCCATAGTTTTTGGTTTGCATCGCTATAGCAATCTGTTTATCACCATATTCATCGTGTGTTCTTTACCATATTCCATTCCAATCTTGAAATTACTGATAATTTCTCATCACTAAAATACAATATTTTAATGATTACAAAACTTTTTGGATGTACGATATGGTCAGAATGCAGAATATACGCGAATTGGCATACCTTCGCAGTTTTGACGCATTTAGTCCCTGTGATCAAATAAGCATATTTTTGCCATACTGAACCCTCCGAAACTTATTTCTAAGTTATGTTAAGGGTATTCAGGGTATGTTTAGCTTATGTCACTGTTCCGGAGTGTACGTCGCGTTAAACTGATTACGTTTACGTAACAGTTTGCGTATAACTTTCCAGAAATTATTTAAGAGCTCAAAATCGAACAAGAATTAAAACGTGCAAATGTCAAATATAAATAAACAAATCTTGGGATCAAAACACAATGTTTCATTGATAATTGAATTGTTCGGAGTTGTACAATGTTTAAAAGACACAAATGTCACATCTTCCCTTTACCACATTTCCAAAATTTACATATTTACCTAGTTTCTCTTGATAGTTACTGAATAAGCTCCTGTCCCCTGCCATGTGCTTGGAGCTTCCGGAATCGCAATACCAGATCTGATGCACATGACGGTCCTGAAATGATGAGGTTAGAGAGTTTTTGGTACCCAAACTTGTTTGGGTACTTTTACTGATGAAAATGTACTTGAGATTTCTTCATCAGAGGAGAAATTCTCATCAGAATCTTGGCTTAATGCTGAGCCATTAGCAGGGTGATTTTCTTTGGAGAGATGGTGTTGAATTAGCTTCAGTATTTCAACACACATACAATTTGTTTTGTCTAATTGTTTAGACAAAGGTGCTTGTGATGGAATATTTTTGCCTTTATGATATTTAGGATGAATTTTTGGTTTTTCAATTATTTTCAAGGTTTCATCCCTTTTCAAGCAGACTCTGGGTGACAAAAACAGTTTATCAGAATTGCTAGATCTGCAAGAATCTGCATCAGAATCTGATATTATCTTACCAGAATTATTTTCAGATGCTTTTACAAAGGTGGTGGGAGTCTTAATATTTGTTTTAACATACCACAACCCTCTTCACCTCTGTTCTTTGGTATTGCCTCAATATTTATATAAATTCTTTTGCTTGCTGAAAACCTTTCACATTGATCTCATTGTCTTGAATTTTTTTTGTAAAGATTATTCTTTCTTGTTCATAAAATTCAATTTTTGCATCTTTTATTAGGATTTGATCAATCAGTGATTGATTTTCAGTTTTTGCCTTATTGAGCAACTTTTGCAGATCATCAGATTTTGTGCTTTCTAATGAGGTTTTATTTTGGAGAATCACAAAATCTTGCATAAGTTTGTTCAGTTGTTGTTCCAGATCAAGGTTCTTTGAACTTACTTTTTGTTCTGATGAACTGGAGCATTCATCAGAAGTGGTGGCCATTAAGCAGAAATTTGTCATTTCCTCCTCTTCTTCATTAGAAGAATTATCGGTTAGCCAGGTATCAATACCTGCTATCAAGCTGACTTTCTGTTGCTGCTTTTTAGCTTCTTCAAGCTTCTTTTCATAATAGGACACATCCTTTAACGTCTTGTTCTTACATTCTGAAGCATAGTGCCCCTTTTATTTGCATCTATAGCAAACAACTTCTGACTTCCATTTCTCTCTTGACTTTCCTTCCATCCTCCCTCTATCATTCTTATGGAATTTACCACTTCCAACTCTCAATCTTTGCTCAAAAGTTTTTGTGAGCAAAGCAATAGCCTCAGCAAAGGCTGAAAAATATGATGAAACATCAGAATTTTCTATGTTCTGGCAGTGAGAGGGTTGTGGATCTGAAACTGGTACTCTTTGTGTGTGTGAAACAAGAGCTATAGGTCCCCCTTTGAGGTTTAAATTTTCATAGATTTCCTCCTCTCTTAGGACAAGGATGCTGTAAACATCATGTAAGTTCATATTCCCTAATTCACGGGTTGATGCCAAGGTCACTGTGAGACTTCGCCACTATCTTGACAGTGCATCAAGGAACTTGACATACTTTTCATCATTTGATTTTTCAATACCAAATTTTTTTAGTTCATTTAAAAGTTTGGTGAACCTATTATATGTTTCTGAAAGGGTCTCATTTTGGAGACTTTTGAATCTTTCATAAGAAGAAACACAGTTAGTTTTCTTGTTTCTTTTCATTCTTTCTCCTCCTTCACATAGATTTTCCAGTTGATCCCATATTTCCTTAGCAGATGCACAAGCATCTACTTGAGAAAATATGTTGTTTTGAAGTGCCATAATCAGAAGTGATTTGACCCTTTCATCAGTAGACACCAAATCCTTATCTTCTTGACTCTAGTGAACTTCACTTTTAGGAGCAAAGGAGATGTGGTCAGTTGCAGGAACTGCTGGTATTTCAGTAGTTGGTATATGTGGGCCTCTCACAATGGACTGAAACAGTGCTCGATCATATTCATTTAGGAAATTGATCATCCTGATTTTCCATTGGGGGTACTCCTCTCTGACCAAGGTCAGAGGTTTTGACATAGAACCAATATTGAAACCATTGTTCCAGGTTTGAAAGTTTGCCATATTTAGTTTAAGAGATGGATATAAAAAAAATAAGTAGTTGACCTTTTGAAAATAATTTATTCAATCTGCTCTGATACCAACTGTTGATCCTAGATAGAGATACCCAAATACTTAATATGGCAAGTGACTTCAACAAATAGGAAAATATTTGCGGAACTAGAAATCAAACTTTCAAGAAACAACTTACAGAATTTTTCAAGTGTATTAATGACTTTGTAAAACAAAGTTATTGGATACTACAAAATGAATGCTTACAAAATTATGTGCGAAGGGTAATGGAGTTTGTGGTGTGTGTATTGAATGCTTAACTCAACTCATTTAACCTTCTGGGTTGACATCTCTATTTATAGAGAGTCTTAGATCTAAATAAACATGTATTTATTCATCACTTGCTCTGTACAAAGTGACTTTTTGGTATATTCATTGAATCGGTTATTGCCAACTTGCTCCTTTTCAATTGTTAGGTCTTATCTCTTAAGACAAGTTGGTCCACCAGAATTTCTGGTAACCAGCTTACTAGAATTCTGATGAACTTGATCATCAGAAATTCTGATGATAAATACCAGATTTATCATCAGACTTCATCAGAATGGTCTTGCCTGATTGTTTTCTTGTCTTGATCATTTCATGATGCTTAGTTGAAGATGTATCTTTCATTTCTTCTTGTCACGTTATCATGTAGGCACCTTTTTAGTGATACTTCTTGACTGTATCTTCAGCTTATGATCAGGTTGATCATCTTTTTCTTCAATACTTACATTAAAGTTTCCTAACAATATCTTCGAGTCTGATCAAACTAGGTGAATAATGAGTATTTAATGTTATGTGAAAGATGGAAGAAATCTGATAATGTAGGCATTTTATGTGAGCATTTGAATAGATTGCAAATGATTGGATGATGATGTACTAGAACATCAGCTTTTGTCTTATGTGATTTGATTTGATTTGATTTGTCATGAGAATATAAACCTTTACTAATGGTTAAATGATGTCGCACACTTGGATGTTGTATAACATGGACTGCAGTAAGTACGACCCAGCAAAACACAAGTGTGCTAGGTGTGTCGCACACTTGTAAAGTGTACCGTCTGGGAAGCACTACGTATAAAAGAACACAACATGTCGCACACTAATTGTCCGCACACTACTACAGCACATCCTTTAGTGCACGTGGTACAACAACTGTATGCATGACCACACACCAGCAAGAGGTCGCACACTTGCTGGTGGGCCGCACACTCTTCTGGGCCAATAAGTCATTGGGCCGTACACTTGACTAATGGACTAATATTTTAACTGGACTGCACACACACATACGAATAGTAGGATATACGGACCGCACATTCTATTGTATGTTGTACACTCTCAACTGGGCCGCACATTCGTCACTGAGCCATACCCTTAGCAGACCGTACACTTATACTTGAGCCGCACACTGGCACTGTTTACCTCAGTGATTTGTTGAGCTGTTATGATGTTGTACATGGGAACGTATTCATGATTGTTAAAATATACGATACATATTACTTGTACGCTACTTGTGAAATACATGAATTACATCCATACGGTCCTAACGTTGGTAACCATACTAGGACGTGGTTGACCAAGCTTAGGATAAATATACTATCTACCGAGCAACCAAAGGTGAGTTCACACTAAAACTAAAAGCATGTATTCCCGGTGGTTTGGGAACTTCATATACCAAGATAATGGTATGGTAATTTAACGATACTCATAAAGCATGCATTCCCAATGGCTTGGGAATTTCATACTAAACGAATCTCTACCATGAAAGTCCCCTTTTCACTTATACTGATTAATCGCTGAATGGGCGAACGGGATATTAGTTGATAGCGCTATTAGGTTTGACAACCTCACACCGTGCCTAGGAGGAGGACGGGCGTGAACTTTTATCTGGAATTCTGGTCAATGATGGTAGACATTGACCAAAGGGGAAAATATCAATTACGTCAAAGTTTCGGTGCTGCATAGTTTAGTGGTTCATATATGGGGTAGCTCCCCATGGCATGTTTTGAATAACAGGTAACTTCCTAAAATGATGTTTTTGGATATAACGAGAAAACCTTTTTGAAAACCGTGAACTCGCCAACTTTATGTTGATACACTACTGCATACTTGCAGGTCCGTAGATGTTGCGCTGGAGTCTGCTTGGAGGAGTGTGGTGGTCGTCTAGAATCCGTTGTCGGATTTCTAATTTGGAACTTATGTTTGGAACTATTTATGAACTTCATGCTTCCGCTAAACAATTGAACTCTACTTTAAACTAACTAAGCTTTGAACTTTATTTCAAACTTATTATGGTTTAGACTTAAACGTTATGTCACTAATCATATTGGTGATAGTTTTATTTTACTTATATTAAACGTTCGATATGATTGGTGCCTTGATCCTGGGCAGTCACACGTCTCGCGGTACTACTCCGCAGGTGAAAATTGAGGCTGTGACAACACCCCTGGTATGTAAGACTATGATATATTCAACTTTATTATATAATTAATTTTTTTATAGGAGGAATAGACATCCATCACAATTAATCACATGGTACTTCATTTCCTCTAATTTCAACAATAAATTAGTTGCACCACGCGTCACTAGATCACCTACAAAAATCAACCAATCACCCATACCACCTCATTTCCCCTACACCATCAAACAATCACAATCGTAACGCTCATCACTATCACTATCGTTATCACACCACCTATGGCAATGTTACTTTGAGAATCTCGCAAGTTCACACCATCTTATCCACCGTGGCACACCTTAGCCGACGGAATCACCATAGCTTCTCTTTTCCTCGGCCATGCCTACTACCACCACTATTTTTATTTTACCTGACCGTCGTATAGTAATAGTAATAGTAATAGTAATAGTAATAGTAATAATAATATAGTATAGCGTCACCAAATCCTTAAAAACCTAGACCTAGATACGATGGGATTTTTAAACTGGGCCTAAGCCCAAACCTAGTAACCCAAGCCCAAAACTTAAGTCGGTGAAGAAGGGGTCTTGGTTTGCTATGGTAGCCACATCCCTCCTCTGTCCGTCTGTCTGTCTGACGGGCATTTCATCCCTCCCAATTTTATTCATTCTTATCGTTTTTTTTAACCTAACTCATCAACCCTGCTCATTCATAGCCATGGATGGTCAACAGCAACAGCTCGTCAACGCGTTTCCAGATCTCTCCATCCATGACCAGGTACGTTGAATTCTCCAATTTGTTAGGGTATGTATGTAATCCATGCTCAAATTAGGGTTTCTTCAGGGGGAACAGCTTTCTAGTGCAGCTGATGAGAATCATCATGGATTTTGTGCCATTTGTTTGAATAAGATTGCGTTACAGGAAACTGCTTTGGTCAAAGGTTGCGAGCATGCTTACTGGTTGGTTTGTCTCCATTCTTTATCAATCTTAACTGATTTCATTTACTCTTGGCTAGGGTTTGTTGATGTTACTTTTATCACAAACATTTGTATTTCGTTTCATAATATATTATGCTTGTATGTATAATATTTACATGGATTAATAGATTCTAATCTTGCTTTCTACCGCGATTTACCTTGTCCGTTGGTTAGATTCTCATACACATCATGTTGCCTGCCTGTTTCAGAGGGTGTTTGGGATTATGTTTTGAAGTGATTATTTGATTATTGCGTTTGTAAAACATAAATAATCTAAAAAAGTGTTTGGATGAGAAAGTGATTATCTGCCTCCAAAACGCAGTTTTGGAGAAGCATGTACCTACATGCTACGCAAAATCTATTTTGAAAACGCAACACCAAACACCCCCTCATTATGTAGTTGTCATTGTGTACCATTATTTGTGAACTCACACTTTAGGGATCACATGACTTGTAATCTCCATTGGCATTTAGATATGTCATTGCTTAACATATGATTCTTCATTCTGTAGTGTGATTTGCATTCTCCGATGGGCCACATATAAGAAGGAACCAACGTGCCCACAATGCAAGCATCCCTTCGAGTTTCTCACCATCCATCGATCTCTTGATGGCAGGTACGCATTCGAAAGCTTATTTGTTTCCTTACTTTTTTCAACCTATCTGATTTTTGAAACGCACATCCAAACCCTTATTGCTGTAATTTTTCATTATTTGTAAGTTTTATGTGGCTTTTCCTTTGTTTTATATTATCATAATCATAGTTGTTAAAAGCCATCGCCTCTTGCGCCTAGGCCCAATTTCCTAGCAAGGTGAGGCAATTGCGCTTTAATTCTCTTGGTGATGATTCATAATAAAAGCTGTTTTTTAGAATTGATTTATAACACTCAACTTATGTAGTTAAAGAGGTGCAAAACGCCTTGAATTATAGTAATTTCTTTTTTTTTCTCCAGCATTCATGACTATATGTTTGAGGAGAGTGTTTGTCTCCTTTTAAGAGCTTCATGGTTTCATCCATTGCGCGTGGAGAGCCATGAAGTATTGGATAATCATGTGGTGGAAGATGTTTACCCTTACGCGTATGAAGAGGCATATGATGACGAAGACGAAGATCTAGATGAAGTCTATCTGGGCCGTTCATCAAACATTAACATTCGTATTGGTAACCGAAGGTGGGGTAATAACGGGTTTGTCAGAGCTGGAAAGCAAGAGGCAAGACCTGTCCATCATCAATCTCATTCTCAGGACTCGGGTGCTGGTTCTTCTTCACGCGAGCCTAAGAAGAAAGATGCTGCCGCTAAAGATGCGGCGGCAGTGGGGCGGCGAGCTAAGAGGGCACTCAAACGTGAAGCTGCAGATAAAGCCGCTGCTGCGAAACATCAGCAGCATTTGGTTAGGCTCGGGCGCGGCTGATATACCAGTTTGTGAGCCCAAGTTCATATCTCTGTACAGTGTTTCTTCAACATTTGTGGAATAATTGGTTTAGTTTAGTGATAAGATGGGTTCATACTGTGTAGGATCCCATATGGATCTTACTCAAGTCTGTTAGGGTTGCTGATAATTAAGCTGTTATAATTTCATGTTTCTGATTCTTTTCTTATATGAGATTGGTGATTTTAATCCAATTTGCTGTTAAAAGATGCCAAGGAAGAAGATATGTTGCTTTTTCTGGTCAAACTTTGTTTAAAATATACAAATTTTATTCGGGCTTTAATGAGTACGTTATAGAGTATGGTGTTAATTTAATAGATTTTATGATTAATTGATGTTGTAGCTAATTATTTTTTTATGCGTAATTAAGAACATATATGAAAAAAAGTACACGGTCAAAGTGAGCATGCAAAAAGAATTGGTTGATTGATGATTTCAGTTTTTATCATTTTTTGTTAAACATGCCAAATAGTCATTGAAGTATTTATGTTTTTTTGGTAATTTTCTTTTGAGAATTGACCACTTCTAAAACTAAAGGCTAAAGGGTAAATAGCTTTATCTAGTATAGCATACAACAATAAGGGGGGATCGCTTCGGTGAATTAGATAGAAGCTTATATTTAAGTAAAAGTCTCTAAAAATCACTAATGTTTTCTTATCGTGGGTGTAAAAACTTATAAGGAAGTCGTAAATTGTTATGCATTTAGTATAAACTATTACATAGATTTGTAGATGAAAATAATACAAATTATCTAATATTTTGTTATAATGTGGTTGTGTGTTTGCTATATTGTATTCTTATTGAACCGTGCGAGTATTTAAAAGTTGATCGTATGTTGGATGGAACTCACAATAATGTGGTTGTGTGTTTGCTATATTGTATTCCTATTGAACCGTGCGAGTATTTAAAAGTTGATCGTATGTTGAACTCACAAAATTATTGGTTGTTTGTTAGTCATTAGGGTATACGGTGTCGTGCGGCAAAGGGAAGTGGCAAAGTGGTTTGCCGCGCGGTAACACCGCCGCCAACCCCTTTGCCGCGTCGTTTTGGTTAGTCACGCGGTGACATATTGCCGCTCGGGAACATGAGAGAGAGAGGGTAGTGTGAGAGAGAGGGGGTAGTGTGGGGTGGGTCCATTCTAATCTAAACCAATCACACATTTTTTTTTTAAATAGTTTACCAATTCACCAAGTGTCTAACCATTGCGAACAGTTTTGAGCATAGTTTACCACTTTGACATGGCACACTCTCATTGGTTGATTTTTTAATTTGTCACTCTCAAGTGTTTAACCACTCCTTACACCCTTAGGAAGACTGATCAAATGATCCACATAATGCTTGTTGATTAGTCCAAGGCCAATCTCTTGAGCTGAGTATTCTGTGTTCATGATGCACTTAAAGATTATAAAGTTTACATTGTTGGATGTTGATCCATGTGATGACTACAAGTCATATGAAAGAGATTTGCCTCACTCAGATGTTTCCAACCATTCTAGTTTTTACTATCTCAAATAACTTTGATATATATATTTTAAAAAGCATATATCATACAATCTAGAATTTTACATAACCACACATCTAATCTAATCTAGGCCTTCAATTAAATACGTACGCAATGACACAATAGTAATTAACTTTGCATAATTACGCACGTTAGGCCATGTTAATCACAACGGTACATCCAATACATTAGAACACTCCACTCAACTTCATTAATTATGCAACTATCCTTCCCCCATTCACTTAGACTAGACGGTATGGGGGTCGTCCAGGCCCGCGACACCCCCAAAAACCGTCCCGCCAGGCTCGGCGTCATCCAAATCGTCTTGGGTGGGACGTTGGAGACGAGCATAAGAGACAAAAAATATAGCCGTTGATGGGAGGAGCCATTAGGTAAAAAAAAATTATTTTTCAAATCTCACTTTATAAATATACACCCTTATTCTCCCACTTTTAACCCAAAATTCTTTCATTCTCTCTCATTTTTTTATACACCATCATACTTATATAAAAAAATAGGCATGTCTTCATCTTCTTCTTAATCGTGGTGTTCGTCATCTTCGGGTAAGGGCGAAGTTTTTTTTTCAAACGTCATTATGCACGCAGCGCAGATGATCATGGAGGAGGACGAAGAGGCTGAAACGTCGTCACAACGACAAACTAGGAGAGCCGCCTTAAACCGAGACCGAGAAGGTATCTTATTTTTTTAGTGTATCTTTATTTAAATTTAATAATGTATTCAACTTTTTAAAGTGTTAGTAATGAATTTAATTTATTTTTCGAACTTAATATATAGCCGACCATGATAATTTTGTGGCCGATTATTTTGCCGACGAACCTATGTACACAGACGCGATGTTTCGGCGTCGGTTCCGAATGAGTCGTCGACTGTTCTTACGTATCGCAGACGACTTGGCCTAGTCTGATCCATTTTTCACATTGCGATACGACGCTAGGGGCTAAATGGAAACACTACTTTACAGAAATGTACGTCGGCCATTCGCCAACTGGCATACGGGACGGTACCCGATTCGTTGGACGAGTATTTAAGGATGTCCGAAAGAACTGCACGTGAATGTTTGAATAGGTTTTGCGAATGGATCGTGAAATTATATAGCAATAAATATCTGCGGAAACCAAACGCAAACGATGTCCAAAAATTATATCAAGCACACGAACAAAGACATGGTTTTCCAGGAATGCTCGGAAGCATTGATTGCATTCACTGGCCATGGCAGAACTGCCCTACTGCCTGGCAAGGTCAATAGACTCGTGGCGATCATGGTGATCCAACTATACTTCTAGAGGCTATTGCGTCACAGGATCTCTGATTTAGCATGCTTTTTTTGGTCTAACTGGTTCACTTAATGACCTTAACGTAATCTACCAGTCATAGATATTTGATGATGTAATAGCAGGAACAGGTCCAGACACCAGTTTTAAGGTTTCGGGGGTTGAATACAGGCGGGGTTACTACCTTGCGGATGGCATATACCCAACGTACTCTACAATCGTTAAAACTATTCCGCACCCGACAGACGATAAAAGAAAGAAATTTGCGAAGTTTCAAGAGGGGGCGAGAAAATATATTTAACTGTGTTTTGGGGTTCTACAAAAAAATGACATATCATTGAACATCCAGCATGTTCTTCTACACCACAGAAGTTGCGATACATTATGTATGCTTGTATCTTGCTGCATAACATGATCATCGAAGACGAAGGTAGAGCAATTTGTGACTACGACGAAAACGCGTCTAACGGGAATTCTGTTCCAGAGTTTGAAACAACAAGATTTAAACGGATTATCTCTACGTAACAAGTACACACATCAAAACCTACAAGCGGACTTGGTGGAGTACATTTGGAACAACGCACAAAACGAACCTAACGACTACATGCTGGATGAAGACTAGTAGTTTTTGTTATTTTTTAAGAATATGCTGGTTTTTTTAATGTAATGTTAGAATTAATATTTATTTTTGAGTTTATATTAATTTTAGTTTTATATATATATTGCATATTTAATTTGCCAAAATTAAAAAAATAAATAAATTAACTTGGTGGTGTAGGCTCATCCTTCATTTCCTTGGTTTCATCCTTGGAGGAGTATCCTCCGAGAACTATGACGTGACGCTTACGTGACGGGTCATCCTCCAAGGATGAGCCTCTACCATACCGTCTATCCTTACACATATAAGTTG
The DNA here is from genome assembly GCF_002127325.2 of Helianthus annuus. NCBI lineage: Eukaryota > Viridiplantae > Streptophyta > Magnoliopsida > Asterales > Asteraceae > Helianthus > Helianthus annuus. The sequence continues at coordinate 55,869,618 of NC_035446.2, forward strand.
AATCAATAATTTTGTTGAGATGATATTGTAAGTATTGATCATACGTATAAATCGAATATCTTTTTTCCAAAAAAAAGGATTATTTTTGCACTAACCGTTCACTACGTGTAATTATATACTATATAATTTGCAACATTTTGTTGCGTTAAAGCTTATACATCAAGCTTTTTAGATATTTTATTGCATTAAAGCTTGTACGTCAAGCTTTGTAGATGTATTATGCATCTTATGGTTGTACCTAATGTGGGTTTACAACTTTGAGCCACAAGAAAGTACAAGTGATTATTGCGTAGGGTGCCTCATGATAATGCGTGAGTCTGTAGCAAGCATAAGACCATGTGTAGTAGGGCTTGAACTTCAAGCTCCTCCCTCCCATGTGGTTCCTAGTATAGATATAATTTGTAACACTTGCATACATTAACTATTGTATATCGTCTTTTACGATTTAACCTCACAACTTTTTTACTTTCAACTTTGGTCCTCTATACTTTTCATTTTTCGCAAAATTTTCGCTTTACGTTCCGTTCTAAATTTTGCGAGTTAACACGGCGCAACGTGCGTGTGTGGTTAAACATTTTTACGTTGTCAATTTTTTTTCCGCGCGGGTCCTAGATCGACTTAGTTATTATTTTATATGTTTTACGTTTCGGTTTAATTTCTTCGCATTAACACCCCGCAACTTTAGTGTTGGTGATCGTTGACAGTAGTGTGGCATTAGTGTTCGCCCTGCCGCAACGAGGGATGGTTAATCCTAGTTGAATAAAATTGTTAACGACAAATATCCCCAACATTGGGGACACATAAATATACCTCCTGTCATGTCTCATAAGTCATAACCTTGAAATCAAGTGTATATCTTTGTCCTCTTCCTCTTTGTGGGCCGTTCCCACCGTGTAGAGTAGACTCACCAGAAGTGGAGGCTGCAATACCAAGCAATCACCCACCAACACAACACACCCATACTCTCTCTCTCTCTCTCTCTATACACACACCTGCCTATATAGAGAGAGAAACGTAAGTGGAGAAAGAAAGAAACAGCCATCAACAGCAATTCAACCACTCATACCATCATACCATATGATCATTTTTCTTCATTGCTGCCTTTACCCCACTCACCCCAAAATATCACCTCAAATCTTTCCCTCTTTCTCTCTCTCTACAATTCCAATTCCAATTTCAGTTTCATGATCTGGGTATGTTCCTAAACCCTTTTCTCTAATCTGGGTATGGATTCTTATGATCAAACCACTCAGTTTCGATACAATCCGACCGAAAATGGCACCGAATTCTCCGGTATTCTTGAAATCTTTGTTCATCATGCTAGGAACATTCATAACATATGTATCTATGAAAACCAAGATGTTTATGCTAAATTCTCACTCACCTATAACCCTGATGAGACTTTTTCAACAAGAGTCATCAATGGTGGGGGTAAAAACCCTGAATTCAATGAGAAATTGGTGATCAAAATCAACCAAGTTGATGCTGTTCTTAAGTGTGAAATGTGGATGATGAGCAGGGCTAAGAACTTTATGGAAGATCAGTTGTTGGGGTTTTCTTTGGTTCCAGTTTCTTTGGTTCTTGAAAATGGGGAGTTGACTCAAGATTTTAGTCTTTCTTCAACTGATCTGTTTCATTCTCCTGCTGGAACTGTTAAATTGAGTCTTTCGTTGAATACGAATCTGCCGTTTAAATTTAAACACACCATCGGTTCACGGAATGATTCATCGATAGCGTCGGAAGTTGTGTTGTTGGATCCGGTTGAGTATTCGCGGATCGAGTTCCCGGATATTAATGTGGTTAAAGAGAATCAACAAATGGTTTCACAGTATTTTGGGTTGTCAGGTTGTTGCTCTGGGGTGAGGCCCAGGTTCGGGCTCACTGAGTCCGGGCCTGGGCCTGGGGTTGGGACCGGACCCGGATCATTTCTTTGCTTAGGTGCATCCGGGTCCAACCATGTTGTGGATGACTATGACATGGTTGCGAAATCTGGGTCGATCTCTCCCAATGAGAGCGTCCAGAATTCAGGGTTGTTTAGTTCCACTATGACGAGTTTAAGTGATGATAGGAACTCGGCGGACTCATTGGATAAAAAGAATAGTTTAGCGGGAGAGTCATCGGTTTCCGCTAATGTAGAAAGTTCGTGTTCTAAGTTGAGCGAAAAGAATGAGGTAAAGGAAGAATCGGAGATGCAACAACAGATCGTCGATATGTATATGAGAAGTATGCAACAATTTACCGAGTCGTTGGCTAAAATGAAGCTACCGATGAATCTTGAAACGAATGAAGCCCGAGATCATGGGGACGTTATTCAACGATCGAATAACGATGTGGAGATCGAGAACAAGAAGAAAGACGGTGGGCGGGTTTTCTACGGAAGTCGTGCGTTCTTCTAATAGTGTGATTATGATATTAATCAATGTGTAAAATCTTTAAATTATGAGTTAGAATCTCACCAAGAACATTGATTTATGAGTTTGGTAATTGTTCTTTGATGATGAAGTTTGGTATTAAGTCTCTTATTATTCATTCCTCAAATGGTTTTACATTTAAAATGTGAATGTGAAAGTACTTTGTTATTTTCTTTGGCATCTTTGACATCAACACCATTGTTTTCTAGTTTTCTGACTATTTAAGAAATTCGATACGTCGTCGTTTTTTTCGTTGTTGTGAGAGTTGAGCCAAAGATGCATTGCAACATTTTCTTTTCATATTGTATCTTGAAATGTATTTAGGTGACTTTGAGACTGGTAGTGTGTACAGGCTTGGAAAGAAGTGAAGAAAAAGAAAAGAAACAGATTATATTTTAAGTTATTCTATGACTTAAAGTTATATATTTTACGACTTACAAGTGTATACTTCGTTGAATATTAAATAACTAGTAAATAACACCCGGGTATTGCCACGAGAATTTGATCGGTATTTGTTTGATTAATTAAGTTATTATTATGGTTGAAGGATGAGTATCAAATACAAAGTTTATTTTGATTAGGAAGGATAGAAAACAATATGATTATAACATGTGGCAAAATTTAAAATAAAGAGTAAGTGTATTTTAGTCAATTTTACTCAATCTTCTCACTTCTTCTCTCTGTAACTTCAAAACCCACCATTTTCAAAATCCACCATCTTCAACATTTTCTTCACTTTCTATCTCAATAATCACTACATTATAATACGATTTTCGTCACCAATCAATGTTCAAACACCCAATCAACGTGTTCTTCAACTTTTTTGAAGAAACCCAGTTTAATTTCATACAGTATCTTATTTTTTCCCTGTGATTTTGAAGCGAATCACTCGATTCGTTCTATTCGATCGCTGATAAGTGTTTCTAACATTCAAATTTCGTCAATCGGTGAAGAAATCTAAAGAAATCAACTTCGATCTATATAAGAATTTTTTAATTGCATTTTTCGATCTGGATTATTGAATTGATTCATTGCGTTTTACGATCTTGGCGGGGGTCCGGGGGCAGCGCCCGTGGGAGCATGGTCCAAGGGGCGGCAACCCCTGGCGGGGTCCAAGGGCAGAGCCCCTGGCTGGATGATGCGTTGAAGTGTTATATATACTAGATGTATATTTTACGCCATTTTTACACTTTTTAGCCAAGTTTTAAATTTATAAAACACGATATTTACTAACACACATATGGGCAAGTGCACCCATCGTGGACGTAGTATAGTGTTGGTAAGATACCGAGGTCGTCTAGTTTATCCTCAACGTCTAATCAAATCAAAAAGTTAGAAAAAGGTTTTTAAACTATGAAAATAAAACTAACTAAAATGCTGAAAAATAAAATAAAATAAAAAACAGATAAACAAGATGAATCACTTGGATCCGACTCGTGTGTAGTGTAACCTTTGATTATTTTCGCACTTTTGCACTTATTTAAGAGATTATCTTAGTTATTGTAGTAGGCCCCTCTTTTGAAGGCGACGTTACCCTCAACCCAGTAGTTTGAGTCAGCAAGGATACAATCCTAAAGGGTTGGATTATTGAAAGATAATTAATTAAGTTATTAATGCATAATGTGGTAGGCCCCTCTTTTGAAGGCGACGTTACCCTCAGCTAAGTGGTCTGAGTCAGTAGGGATACAGACCTAAGTAGCTGGGTTAAAGTTTTAATAGTAGTTTAACTTATGAGGGGATCAAAGAGTTTGGACCCCCGCCATCCAATACCTTTGGGTATTGAAGGAGGTCCTACTAAATTTGATCCAGGTCCTTTGCATGATCTATACACTGAACAATGGCAAGACTCTTACCAAACCGTTCTCTTAACCCCCGACCAGGTAGCCAACATACCTCCATATAGATCGTGGAGATATGAATGGTGAAAATCTTTTATTTTATATAGACAGTAAAATAATGCCAAGACACCACGGACAAACGATAAGGAAGAATCACCTTCAACATACGAAACTAGTAATTAAAGTCATTAATACAAAACCAATTAAAAAGTGCAAAAGATTAAAAATAAAAAGTATTACACTAAACACTTGTCTTCACCAAGTGATGTAAGAGACTTAGGCAAACATGGCCTTTGATTGTCAAGAACTCTTACGATCAATCTTGGATCCCGAGACGACTCACACACTCTACGATGGACAATGGATGATGGTGGTGGATGATGGTGTTATGGTGGTGGTGGGTGGTGGGTGAAGTGTGAGAGGGGTGGTGTGCCAAGGGGTGAGTTGCAAGAGCTCCAAACACTCCTATTTATAGGCTGAACTGAAGCTCGGGCACGGCCCCGTGTCCATCCGAATCTCTCTCTTCATTAATTGCAATTCGCAATTCCAATAAATGCGTCTGCAGGAAGCTGGCCACGCCCCCGTGTCCGCTGGGCACGGCCCCGTGGTGGGCAACAGAAGCTTCTATGAGTTTGTCTTTTCTGCTGACCTTTGGGCACGGCACCGTGCTCACTGAGCACGGGGCGTGTTTGTTTTATGCCACAATTGATGTAATTTATATGTTACATTTTGTGCACATCAAATACCCCCACACTTGAATCTTTGCTTGTACTCAAGCAAAACTCTTTATAATGTGGCTTTTTCACTCCCAAATGGAATGGGTAGAAGAGAAAGTTTTTGGGCTTGTCGTACAGTGTCGGGATTTCCAAGATTCTTTATTTAGGTTTTATTTTTATTTATTTACAATCCTATTCGTCATGATTTATTAAAAACGTTTCATAAGATAAATTACTTATTAGGGCATAACATACCTTTTTTTTTAAATTCCATTTATATACAAGTTCACATACCTCACGGGGAATCACTCGACACTCGGCCGAAGGTGTATTTTTAGTGAATTACTCGAGAGCGGCATGGAACTTACTCCTACCATAAGCTTGCCAAGCAATCAATCCTCCTCCTTTTTAACTATATACATTTGTAAATATCAAGAGGACTTTTGGGTGAGGGGTTAGGCTTGGGCTAAAGGTGGGTGGTTGGGTTAGTGGTTAGTAAAAGGGCAAAAAGCGTAACAAACGTCGGTTTTTGAAAGACTTTTATTTTTTCACATTTTTATTTATTTTGATGAACCATTTGTTTCAAACAAAGTTATTTTTGATGAACTTGTTTCATCAATATATATATATATATATATATATATATATATATATATATATATATATTTAGGGGAAGGTTCATTTGAGAACAAAATTTAATTGAGAAGAAAAAGAACAAAGGGTACAATTGTAAAACATTAAATACTTTTTCACTTATCTCATTTATTATCATCTTTGACTAATTAATTACTCATAAAAACTATCATCCTTCACACTAATGTTTTTTTTTTTACTACACACATCAAAAGTTACCCTACACCTTTCGAAATTTACGCTACACATGTTGAAATTTATCTTACACAACCCGTAATTTATCATATACACATTGTAATTTATCCTACACTCTAAATTATTTTATTTTATTTTTTTTTAAATATATATTTTGAAGATAAGTTACAAATTTTAATGTAGTTACCTATTAAAGATGAATACTACTAATTAATGATCTTTGTAGGTTTACCATATTACCCTTATAGTAACATTAAATACTTATATTAAATGAAGTAAAATGAAGCATTTTTATTGGTTAAAATGTCTTCTTTTTTTTTCTTACAAAAAGTTTCTTCTCATTTGAACTCTCCACTATATATATATATATTTTTTTTAGGGCAAGTCATTAGAAAACCGAACGTTGTTACTAAAAGAAAGGGGTAAAAATAAAAAGGTTTAGGTGGGTAAAAAGGGTGATTGTTTTGGGTTAAGAAATGAAAAGGTTTAGGCTCAAAGGGGTTAACTAGGGGGATTTTGGGTAGGTAGTAAAAAAAAATGAAAAATAATGGTGTAGAAAGAAAAAGGGTTAGTCCTAATGCCTCCATCATTTACTTACTCGGGTTTAAGTTGGTAAGGACCGGGAATGTATTTTCGTGGCAAGTTCTAGAGTCGTACGAACCAAACGGCTATTCACACAAAAAACGAAAAATGAACATTTAGTGTAAAGATATGTATTTGTATGCTCGATAAAGGCTCAAAACTCACTTTTGTGGGAAAGGGTTTTTATGTGATCAAGTATATATAATCAAATTTTAACTTTGTCATGCCGTTTCATAATTTTCTTATGTTGTTTCTTTTTATCACGACGCTATCGGTTGTAAACTTGTAAAAATATAACCTTGTTAGAACTTGAATTCCCAACTTAAACTTAGACAAGTAAAAAAAATGAAAATTTCTGAAAAAATTTGGGGTGATTAGCGGTTCCAATAGAGTTTTGTGTAAGGCTTGTTATTAGGACTTGCAATATTCAAAGTTTTAGCATCCCCCCCACACTCAAATTACACATTGTCCTCAATGTGTCCCAAAAATAAGTTTTTAGGTTGATTAAATGTGTAAAATGGTGTTAAAAGCAAAGTTTTATGTTACTGGCATCCTGGACACCGCCCCGTGGTGACCGGGCACGGCCCCGTGTTCAGGTGCCTGTGACAAAAATTAATGAAAAGAAACAGAAGCCTGGACACGGGGGCGTGTTCAGCGAACACGGCCCGTGTCCAGTTACCTGAACTGGGCAATTTTCTGCAGAGTGTGCAGCACGAGGCCGTGTTGGGCGGACACGGCCCGTGCTGAACTTACTGTAATGAAGAAATTGTTGTCGGATGGCCCTGTTTTCGTGCATGGGGCGATGTTTCTCATTTCCCTTGTTATCCTTCACCATCACGAGTGTGTTTTATTCCTGCAAATTAAAATTAAACTAAAAGACTAAACTAAACTAAGGATAGTTCCACGGAATGCCTCCGTGGTGCGCCATGTTTATAAGGGTCCTTGGCTAGACCCAAAGTAAGGTTATATGTTTTCCGAGCGGCATGTTTTGCATCCCATGTTGCACCGTCGGAGAGCCTCATCCAAACTCGAATCAATAACCTTCATGTAATTTACCGGGTCATCGTCCTCTACTCTCTTTCCAACCCCAAACTTCACTTCCTTATCCCCATACTTCAAAGTGAGGGTTCCGTCATTCATGTCTACCACTGCTTGTGCGGTGGCTAGAAGTATGAGGGGGACTTCGGTGTCTTCTTCCATATCTAGTATGACAAAGTCGGCCGGGTAGACGAAATTGTCGACTTTGACCAATAGATTTTCAGCAACACCTTGCGGGTATTTGACGGACCTATCGGCAAGTTGTATACTCATCTTGGTAAGGCTCGTTTTTCCTAGGCCGAGTCGTTTGAACATTGATGCGAGCATGAGGTTAATGCTAGCCCCAAGGTCGGCTAGTGCATTACGAATGGGGGATTCCCCGATCGAGCAAGGAATTGTGAAGCTTCCGGGATCAATCTTCTTTTGGGGGAGTTTGTTGAGTACGAGGGCGGAGCATTCTTCGCCTAGGTTAACTAATTGCAATGATTCAATTTTCCTTTTATGAGTGAGGAAGTCCCTCATGAATTTTGAGTATTTAGGCATTTGAGTTAGGACTTCGATGGAAAGAATATTAACATGCAATTGTTTTAGTAGACTTTCGAATTTTGCGAATTTCTCATTAGTCTTTTGACGAATTAACCTACCGGGGTACGGAACCGGAGGAGCCTTGGTGGGCTCTTGAAGTAGAGGAGAAGCCTTATCTTGTTGGGGCGGTGTTGTGCTTTCCTCAGTTGGTGGTGGTGGAGCTTCCGCGGGACCCACGGTACGGTTTCTTAATGTTATGAGATGAACTTGTGCTTTTAGGTTTGTTTCGGTATTACTTGGTAACACGCCTTGTGGGCTTCTGTCTTCTTTGTTTTGCTCGGGAAGATGCTGTCGGGAGGTCGGGCATGCCACTTTTGTTCCTTTTCTTGTATTTATGTTAGATTTAGCTGTCTTTTTGCTTCTTTTGTTAATTTGAGCTCATTTAATCCTGAAAATACACAAGGAAGACAAAAGCACACTTTTTCCAACGTTAGTACTAAAAAATGGTTAGTTTTAAGCATTCCATTTCTTAGTATTAATTAGTGTCTTTGAGTTACGTTTCTTTGTGTCTTCAATATCATTCCAAGTTATATAATTATTTGTTAAAATGATAAATATTTTAACTTAAATTATATTTATTAAATTTTGGAATAAATTGTTAAAAATATCATATTTTAACTTGTTACTTTTTATGTATTCATACATGTATATCCATTTCCCAAGGATGGGCGTATTTGTATTCATAATTTAAGTTAAACTATACAGGAATTTGACAACCGATATCGAATCACCTCAATTCGCCATCCACTTGTCATAAACAATCCGAACTCCCCCTTTCAACAAACCATTTTCTCATTAAGATCTCAAAACACTTAAGTTTGTTTTAATCAAAATGATTTTTCCGGAAAATGAATTTACAAATATGATCCAACTTACAAAACCCTCGCCCCGGAGGAAACCACAATGAAATTAGCTGCTCATGCTTGTGAATTAATCTTCAGATTCGATGTTGGAAAACATGATTGATGATTTAGGAATGATTGGAAAGTGAGGAATGGTGTAAACACCTGCTCCAAGTCACCTAAATTCGTCCCCTTGCCTTCCTCTGGCGAACTGTGTGTTTAACATATCTTAAAACCTAATTTTTATTAGTTTTATGCGAATTTGCGTCCATACTGATCCATAGGCTACACCTGATCCGTAGCCTACATCTAACAGATTCTTCCCAAAACTGTTTTCTTCATAACGTTTTCATTTTAGCTCCGTTTTACGCCCCGTTTTCGCCCACGTCTTCGTAATTCCGCCCTCTATCATTTTATCTCTTAAGATCTTTAATTCCACTCCATTAGTTTTCCTCAAAACACGTCCAATCTTCGTGTTTAACCTACAAAACACCATTTTCTCGTAGTTATTCAATTCCACACGTATAAACGATCAAATATGCATAAGAATAGACATTAAACACATATAAATCACATTCCTAAAACACATATAAATCACATTCCTAAACCCATCCATCAGTAAGGTGGCTAGGCAAATGGGTAGGAAATAGAAATATATATGTGAATAGTACCTAACGATTCAACCCGGTCTTTTATTTCTAACTAAACATAACATCTAACTTATTATAAAAGACTTCAAATAATGTCACATGACATTCTCTCCTTCAACCTCATAAATTTTATTTATATTTGTTTAATATATTTCTTTTAATATTAATATTAATTAATAACCAATATATAGATATCACTTATTTTTACCCTTAACTTTATCTAGAAATTAATAAATAACTTCAATTTTGCAATTTAGACCCTTTGTTTTTTTTTTACTTTTAATCCAAAGTTTTCCATCTTTTACAATTTAATCCCAACTCTTTTTTATTTTCAATTTTGGTCTACCATATGTTTCATCTTTCCTAAGTTTTTTCGTTTCGTTCTAAATTTTGTGAGTTAACGCACCGCAACGTGCGTATGAGGTTCAACATTTTTCGTATATTTTTTTCCCGTTCGACTAGCCCGTCGCGTCACATCTATTTTTCTGCGTTTGACAAGTTCGTCCAACACGCGGGTCCTGGATGGACTTAGTTATTTCTTTCTATGTTTATGTTTCGGTTTAATTTCTCAACAACGAGCATACGTGATTCAAAGATTTTACGTCTGCTTTTCGCTCAGCGTTATTTTTTTTCCTGTTTTTATTTATTTTGTTTTTATGAGCTTTTCCGGTGTTGGTGGTCGCTGACAATGGTATTGTATTGCTACTATCTAACATAGTTTTATGACAACCTCTGAAACACAAAGGCTTAATACTAGTAAACAACTATATACCAAATATCTCGTTCATTTTTTTCTTTTCTTTTTTCATTGCTATTTCTTCTTCTTTTTTTCCTTTTTTTTTCATTTTCATATCTCTTTTTTTCTATTTTTTTCTTTTCAAACATAACAAGATAAACATACTAATACGAGATGCAACACTAATAGACCGGGTCAAATACGGGTTAAATTTAGAGGAACTAGGCACAGGTTACAAATGATCGGCTTCAAGCTTAAATGGGCTACTAAAGTCCAAACCCTCGCCCCTCTCACTACCATGCTCATATATATAATTTATGAGGTCCAACCCCCAAATCCCACATTCTCACACACCATGACGAGGCTACCTAGTTGCCCTCAAACCGCATTTAAGCACAAGTTCTAATGTACCCCCACCCATTGCCACTCTCATCAAAGAAAATATTTCTAACAATTCAAATATGTGGCTCAAACTCTCACCAAGAAAAAAAGGGTATATGGGGTTACCGGTGTGTTATGCGGTTTCAATACTTTAAGTTTTCAAATTTAGACCAATTTTCGCTTGATTACAATTTTTTTCAAAAATTTCCCCTCATCCCCACACTTGGGATACATTGACCCCAATGTATGGCTTTGAAGGGAAAGATCGCTCCAAACACACCAAACTCTTTTTTTATTTATTTATTTTTTTAATCTAAAAGCAAACGAACTAACTACCAATATTTCAAAGCTAAAGGACATAACAAGACTAAGGAAAGAGTACATTGATTGGTGAAGTTTGACACAACAGATGTTGTAGGTAATCCGACTTCCTATCACCACCTTCACACAAATATCTGCACATCTTCCCCACACTTGAATGTCGCCATGGCCCTGAAACATAGAAAGACAAAAACAACAAGATCAATATAAAACCCCGGGTTGCCTCCCGAGCAGCGCTAAGTTTCGAGTCTTCAGCCAGACCGTGCCACCCCCATTTATGGTGGCTCAAAGAATCGGTTCCTATCACCTTCCCCACTGTAGCTTGTCATTGGTTGAAATGCATCCATCAAATGTCCATTCGGTGGATAGTCCCAACTACATACCTGCTCGAACCCTCATACTTCTTTTCACACCCCGGTGGTTTGTTTGTTTTTATTCTTTGATGCACACTTTTCATATGGTCACTAGACTCTCTACCCTTCTCTTCAATAGATTCATAACTAATCTCCCTAGTATGAACATCAAAGTACAACTTCCGGTTCTTTTCGGTTATAGTAATAACCCCGTCTCTACAGTTGATTTGAGCATTTGCTATATAAAGAAACGATCGACCTAAAATTACCCTTTGTTGTGATGCCAATTTGGTAGAGGCATAATCTAAGACCAGAAAATCCACCGGATAGTTGAATTCTCCCAACCGAATCATGACATTCCTAACCACTCCTCGCGGACGCCTCCAACTCTCATCCGCCAAACTCACCCTGGTTTCTATATCTTCGAGCGGACCAAAATCATACATGTCATATAGATCACCTAGTAACACACTCATGCTCGCCCCGTAGTCCAACAATGCGTGAGGGATTTTTAATTTTCCCACACGGACAGGCACGATTGGTGCTCCATGTTCTTTATCATTCTCACCATCGGCGTCCTTCCCTATACCTGTATTTATTTGACACGAAGAGGTTAGAAATTTTTCATTAAATTCGGTACTAGGAACGGTGCTTACCACATTGATATTAACGCTTTTTATGTTCTTGGTATTTGTCACCGTGTCACTCGGTAGCTGGCCTTTTGCTATCTTCAATATCGCCACTTCACTCGCAAGTTGACCCATTTGAGTGTTCAACGATTGAATAGCTTTTAGTAAATAACACGCGTGTGTTGTGTGACAACCGGTAATTAACGGCTTCTAATTACGCGATTAAAAAACGTTTAAAACGATAAGAAATAGTGTTTAAGGCGGATTAACTAAATTAGGCTACTGAAATGCCTAGGGACGCTTATCCGACGTTACAATACGCGTACAGTGATTTTGGGGAATTCTGCTGAACGATAAACGAAAACGAACTGACACCATACAAAATACTGACAACGCCGCCAAATACGAAGTTTATACGTATAATTTATATATAAGGATTTCGTGTTGTGAAATATTCATTCTTTCGAACAATGCAAAACAAAAACGTGAGCGTGAACAAAAAACGCAGAAACAGTAGCGCACTTACAATCAACGATGAAACGAAGCACCTGACTCGAATTTCTTCTCGATATTAATATATTACGATATATTTAGCTTCTTTTTCGAATTTTAATGTTCGCAGTTGAAAACGGATTTAAAAACGACAACTACGCAGTTTACGCGATTTTCACGCGAGGACAGTCATACGCGTAAAATATCGATACCCGATGTAATTTCAAGCGTTTTGACTCTAAGACTTTATTATACGACATTTTGCAATGATCGAGAATACGAAAACGGGCTTCGAAGACTTATCGGGCCGCTTAAAACATTGGTAACGTGCTTGTGGGCCCTAGGCCCAAGCCCATTAGAAAACCTAGTATATAAATAACCTTATCCACTTCCTTCACTTTTGAAACCCTATCTCAAAGAACACAACATCCGCACAAAATCAGACACCTACTCTCATCTCTCTCAAGCTCCGGTGATCGGCACTAATTCCGACAGCTTTTCGGTCGTTCGCTTGCAGATCACACCCACAACCGACAGCTCCCCCACTATCCTGTTTCTTCGTTGAGCGGCAAATAGCAGCGCCGCCTGAAGTGGCGGCAACGGTGGTTATCGTCGCTGATTTCTGACGTCACACACACCATCTCCTCCCTCTCGATCTCTTCTGGGTTCGACCGACGCTGGTCGCTTTTCCAGTGACCCACCGGTGACGAAATGACGATGGTGATGATGATTAACGTGATGAAGAAGACTGTTAGTGCATTTATGTCTATAGCCTTCGTCAATCCGAGCCGTAGCGAGAAACAGAAGAAAACGAGATTTATATTGTAATATTAGAGATAGATAGTCAAATAGGCAAGGTGGCATAATTGTAATAACGAGAAATCTCATTAAAAGTCAAGGCTTATAAATAGGGAGGTTATGTTTAGTTTAAAAAACTTTTGCCATTTGGAGCTTTGGAGCTTAGAGGTTAGAGAGAGAATCTAGAGAGAGAAAGTGTTGTCATTGTGATTCAAGGTGCTGTATAATATCAGATTTTATATTAGAATCACGATTATATTACGTCATGTGTGTTTAGATCACGTTCGTGTACGGATTCCGCACGTCATACGTTCGTTTCGCAATCGTTTCGGAGTCAAAACCGGTCCTACAAGTGGTATCAGAGCAGGAGCTCGATTGCACTGATCCAACACACATTTCCGCTCGTGATTTCATCGATTTCAGATCCGGATTTCATCTATTTCTTCATTTTTTCATATTTTTCACGTTTTTAACTGATTTTCGTCAAATTGAACGGGTTTTTACGGTCCAAATCGTCTGATTTTTTGATATGTTGTGCGAAAACACCTGATCTATAACCCTACCAAGTTTCAGATCCAAACTCCTAGCCGTTTAGGAGAAATCGAAGGTTTTCGGTCCGATTTTGCGTAAAAAAAAAAACAGGTTTCGCTCCAAAGTCACATAGTTTCGCTCATTTGTCAACATAGTTTCGCTCATACGGACACCAAAGACCCCTAGTTTCGCTTATTTGTCACCTGGTTTCGCTTATATGACACAAACCTAGTGGTTTCGCTCTTATGTCCAGATGGTTTCGCTTTTGTGGCACAACATCTGAGGTTTCGCTCATAGTGCAATCCTTGGTTTCGCTCATAGTGCATTCCTCAACTGGTTTCGCTTTTGGGACATAATTACTAGAAGTTTCGCTCATAGGTCCTAGAGAGGTTTCGCTCTAGAGGACATATTACATGTGATTTCGCTTTATCAGTTCTTCGGTCCAATAATATTGGGTTGATTATTGGTCACTCACATCAATAGTTGTTGGACATATAAATTGAGAACAGTATTGGCCCAATCAATTTCGAATTTAACTAAAAGTTGTCGGCCATCAACTCATTAAAGTTATGTTTGTCAAAGTTGCATATAAAACTCTTAAAGAAACAGATGTCGGCCACTTTAAAGTAAAGGTCCAATCAGTATTGGTTTAGTGGAAATTGGCGGCCCAGTCAGAATTACATGTGATCATTTTTAGTGGATATTTGCGGCCCATATGCGGTTAAGTGTCAATAATCTATCGGTCCTATCACATGTTTTGAATAAAAGAAGAGGCCCAATCATAAGAATCCACTTAACAAATCGGTCCTTTGTGTTTGTCGTTTTGTTTTTGGTTTCAGCAGCCCATGTGAAACATTCAAGGTTTGGATAAAAAGTGAGTATATCGGCCCAATCACAAAATCGAGTTGTCTGTTGCCGTTGCTGTTATCATTACAAAAAATTAGCCCAATCATAGTAATTGGTTGTTATCACGGCCCAATCACATTTTACATAACAACTGTTTGTTGGCCATTTAAATGTGTCATCAAGTATAGCGGCCCAATCATATATTGTCGGATATTATAATTGATTGTTTGGTTCAAGGATTACATGTGAACAAGTGTCCATTCATTTAATCAGCCCAATCAGAAATTGTTGTCGGCCCATGTGTTGTTAAAGTTCAAAAGAGGTGGTCCAGTTCATTTGAACCTTGTCAGGTCATTGGAAAAGGTTGTTTGACTTTGATCTGGGTCATAGCACTTCGTACAGTTTGACAACTTAAATCTCAGTTCGCATCAAGTTCAGTCCGCACAGTCTGTCAACCTTCAGTCCGCACAAGAATATTCACCAGTTCGAGTATTATTTTGTTTCAGTTGTTTGATAAGTGTTTAAACTGATAAGTGTTTGTTTGTTTGTTGATTCAAGGTAATTCGAGATATTCAAGGTAACTCAAGAAGTTCGCATCATGGCTGAAGAATTCTACAACACGTTTTTCAACGCGTTCACATCTGAATCGTCCGAGATTGCAAATGTTACACCAAAAACTATCACGAAGGCGATCAATGAAAACATCAAGCATGATAACTTTTACGGAACTCATTTAAAGCCACCAACTCTGGAAAGCATTGAAGATTATACCTGGTGGAAAGAACGTTTCATCAACTGGGCGAAAGCTTATGCCCATGAAAGCTGGTTTTGTTTGGAGTTTGGATACGAAAAGCCAACAGATGATAAAGGCGAAGAACTACCGTTCAAGAGATTTTCCAGAGAAGAAAAATCTGAGTTTGTAGCTGAACAGAGAATGGTTGCTTTGATCCAGTCAGCAACTAGGAATGATATATTTGCATTGCTTACTCATGATGGATCGTCAAAGTCAGTTTGGGAAGCTTTAGGAGTTAAAGCTGAGGGGGGAAAACAGATTAGAAAAATTAAAATTGCATTACTTAAAAAAGAATTTGATCTGTTTGACAATATAAAAGGAGAGACAGTGAGACAAATGATAGAGAGATTCTGTCACCTCAAAATCGAACTTCAACGTTTTAAAATTGACAAAACAAGAGAGGAACTTATTGATAAAGTCATTGAAGCGTTACCACGAGCAGATCAGTGGCAAACGTTTGTTTTTATCTTAAAAAATGATGCTTCATATGATGAAATTTCTCTTGATTCTTTGTTTGAAAAGATTGAAAGTCATGATCTGGAGTTACAAAAGCAAAGCAAGATGACTGGTTCTTCACATCAATAGAATGTGGGCTTGTATTACAAAGGCAGTGTACCTTCTGATAAAGGCGTTGGTTCACCAAAAACAGCATTTAGTGGTGAGAAGATGATAGAACCACAAACAACGTCGACAAGTCATCATTCTGGATATCATTCATCTTCAAAGTCAAGTTCCGATGAAATTGAAGAGATTCTGTGCAACATTGCTCTCAAATTGAAGAATTCTCCTGCAATGAGCATCAATGCAGCGAAGCAGCAAATGAGTTTTCTTGCATCGGTTCTGGAGTCATATGAAGGTCTTGTAGCTGGCAAAATTGGAAACTCTGAATTGACCAAAGAAGACTACGACCAGATTGATCCGGAAGAGATGGAACTCATTGACATCCGTTGGTGTTTAGCTAGTTGCATTCGCAGAGCTCAGAGGTATATGGAGATTACCGGAAAACAATCGCTTGGAGGGGCGTCAACAAAGCTATTCGACAAATCCAAAGTAACCTGCTTCAGATGCAAGCAAAAAGGTCATTTCAAAAGAGAATGCAGAAACTCTGAAGTTGCTGAAGGAAATGAACGTCCTTTCAACGATGACTATTATCGAAAGGCGATATACCATCGAAGCAGAGAAGAGCCGAAGTTGATTGAAGATAAACCAAAAGAAAATTCAAGAGCTTATGCTGTTATTTACGAGGATGAAGGTTTTGACTGGAGCACAGTTCTTCCAGATGAAGATCGTCATGTAGATCGTCCTGTAACAGCTCATGGTAGAAAAACAACAAAGGCCCGGCATCATGTTCTTGTTGCTGAAATTCAAGATGAAAACAAAGACAAAGACACTGTTGAAATCCGCGAAGAAAAAGTTGAGATCAAAGAGAAAACTCGAGAAGAAATCTTGAGTGAGAAGACTTACAAAGAAAGAAATGTGGTCTACAACAGAATGGACGACATGTAGGAAGAGTATGAAAATACTGTTAGCAGTCGAAGATGGGATAAGAAGAGAGAATGTTACTACAACAGAGAAGGAGAACCGGTTGTTCCAATGAAAGACATAATTTTTGATGATGTTCTTCTCGTAGTCCCAATGAGAGCCGAATATTATCGAAATGTGATAAAAGATGACACATATGCTAAAAGGCTTGAAAAGGAGATCAGATATGCCATGTTGTCATGTCTGAGAAAAAGGGATGAAGAGAGAATGAAGAAGAATGTTGAAGAGATGGTGAACGATTTGAAAAAGGTTGCTGAAGAGGTTAAAACAGAAATTGTTGAAACTGAAGCTGTAAAAGAAATCAAAAGTGAAGAAGTTGAGGTGAATGAAGAGGTTAAGGAAGCTGTGACTGAAGAACAGCTGAGTGATGAAGAGGTGCAGAAAGAAGAAAAGAATGTGAATTTGGAAGCTTGTGATGTTGGTAATGAAGTTAGTGTTGAAAAACCACTGAATGATGCTGATCAGATGCAGACAAAAGCTGCCGAAAACACTGAAGTGCCAATCACTGAGGTAAATTCAGATTCTGAAAACTTAAAACAGATTGATGAGTGCAAGAAATGCATGGAACTGTGCAGAGCTTGTACTGAAAAAGATGAGCAATTCAGAATAAGAAATCTTGAATTCACAAAAATCGAAAACATTTTCAAAGAAAAATGCAAAGAGATGTTAGAAAAAGAAAAGGTTTTTAAAGAAAATGATGAAAAACTTTTAGAAAAATGTAACAAATTAGAGAAAGAAAATGAAGTTTTGAGAGAAAATGTTTTGAAAATGACAAATGAATGCGAACAAAAAGAAATTGCTTGTCAAGAAATGAAAAAGGAATATGACTCAATGAAATTATCATATCATGTTACAAAAGAGTCATATGATAAAGTAAAAGACGAAATGAAATATGCTCAATCTAGAATGAATTATCTTTCTGAAACAACCAAAGAGCTTAAACGAATGTATGCTATAAAACAAGATGTTGTTAATTCCTATATTGAAGATGTTGCTAAGCTAAAGTGACAGATTGCTGATTTATAACAGGAAAACAACAAGTTAAAAAGTTACCATGTGTCGTCATATGTGCTTGAACGAATTTTCAATATAAAACCGGGTGATGGTGAGTCTGAGCAGAACAAGAAGGGCATTGGCTCAGAGTTTCATCAAGTTCCACCACCGGAAAAGTTTGCATTTTATGATGAGGAAAAGGTCGAAAAAGCTTTCAACATGGTAGACCAATTGCCAGACAACATTGACATAACCTATTCCAAATCTGATGATTCTCATGATTCAGAGGTGGTAGGTAAAGTCGTTGAAAGTGTGTTGAAAGAAGAGTCGATTGTTACAGGTAAATCTGAATCACAGGATGAAGATGAAGGAAATCTTCATGATGCATATCTGAAAAACATAAAATCCGAGAAAAATTTGAATGATGATTCAAAGGGATTGGTTTATACCATGATTGGATCGGACAAATTATTCTTAGATGTTGTATTCCCGATTCAGAATGTGATTTCAGAAAAGGTTGACAAAGTTTTCAAAATGGTTGAGATTGAGAAATCTGAGATTTCAAAGTTTGTTGGTAAGAGTCGTAAAGGTTCATATAACAAAGCTGGTTTCAAGAAGAAAAACATGAAGGCTGGGTTGGGTTATAAGAAGAAACAGATTCGAAACAAAAATGAGACGCCAAATTATCAGGCAAAAATGAGTTTTGTTCAGGGAAACAGTTTAGCTGAAGAAAAAGAACTTAAAATTGGACGACAGTCTAATGCTGAGTTTGAGGCACAAAAGAGAAAGCAACAACCACCGGTCAAAGATGTGTCCATGAGAACATGTTTCAAATGTGATCAAAAAGGACATCTTGCACGAAAGTGTCCAAATCTAAAACCTGTGGATGTTGACCACAAGAAGATTGATTCTGAGAAACAAAAATCTGAGTATGTAAGACAAAGGTCAACCAGATTTGATTCAAAACAAACTTGGAGGTACAACACAAACAAGTTTGCTTCGAATCAAAATTGGAAATCAAACCCGAACAGGTTTGATTCAAGACAGACTTGGAATTCTCACACACCCAGATTCAGAACAACACAAAGTTGGAAAACCTCAGTTGATATGACAAAACCCCAAGAGTTTTGGAAACCAAAAGTTGTTGTTCAAAACCAAAGTGTTCAAAAAGATTCACATTTTTACAAACGTGGTACTCCGAAAGGTCATACATGGAGTGTTAAGAAACATGTTGATTTGGTAAAAGATGAGAAAGTTGAAGTTAAAATTGAGAAAGTTTTTGTTAAAAATGACAATGAATTTCCAGCATTGAATGAAAATTATTGTGTTGAAATGCCTAAGGTCCAACAGACCTGGGCTAAATTGTTCAAGTAATTCAATTAGTTGAATGTGCAGGTGCTCAAGAATACTGAAGACTGTGAAATTGAAAGTTGGAGCAGCCTGGCACATGAAGAGGAAGCAGAGGCTGCTGGACCCTGTGTTGGTTGAAACAGGGAGTTTGTTTGTTTTTCTGTACATAAATAAACAATATTTTCAAAACCCTAAAAATTTAAAAATTAAAAACCAAAAATATGTTTGTTTTTAATTTTTGTCAAAAATAGAAAATTTCAAAAATATGTGTTGATTGAATACGCCGAAACCCTCACGGCTGAACAAACATGATTACTTTCACCAGATTGAAAAACGGTTTTCAAACTGCAAAAATCAATGTGTTGTAAATCATGGGGGTACTTTATGTTAGTTTTTCTGTAATTCGGTACACGAGAAGCAGAACATGGATGGCGAGACAAAGCTATCAGCATCGTGTAGTCAAATTTCTTTTAATGATTTTGCATTTTAGGGGGAGAAAAATTGTCAGAAAATACAAAAACATTAGAAAATTTGCAAAAGCCAAAAACATGATAAAATTCAAAAATTTGAGTTTTGCGTAAAAAGAGGAAATGATAGTACATCAGTAGACAGTTACGGTATGCTAAAGAATTGTAAAGAATTAATAAGCGTTAAACAGTCTCACTGATGATATGTCGATAGGTTTTTATACACTTAGTAGACTTTTTCGGGATATAAACCTAAATTCAAACACTTGCTTATTTCGTGGGGAACACTACTTGGATATATAGGTAACCCCTGAAATCTTGTTTGAAAGGTCCCATATTCTGAGATACTAGGTCTTTATACTCAGTGATATCTGGGGTATTATACCGGGACTTCTGCTGAATGGAAGTTCTGACCTAGTCCCCGAATAATACTTTCCGCAAATGCTTGAAACATAGCATCGCCCTCAGCAAGCTGATGAAACAATAAAATTGATAGTCGCTGCTGTTGTAATCAAAAGATCCTCTAAAGGGGACACACCGAAAAGTCGAAGCTGTCATCTCTCTGCGTATACGGAAGTATCGACCTGAGCTCTCACGGCCCTCGCATTTAACCCCTTACAGATATCATCTGTGGTATACTCACCTGTAAGACTGAATATTGGGATCTGGATACGGGAGTATATTCAAGAGGTGGGACACATGAATGAGTTTAAGTTCTTAAAACATCTAATTCGTATCCTGAATCAGTTGAAATTTGTATGAAAATTTTAGTGGATCAGTATATCGACAATCTAAGTGAATTGTTTAATTCTTAATGTGTAACTAAGCTCAACGGTACTTGTGACTTGTCAAAAACTGATATGATTCTCTGACGCATACTCAAACAAAAATATTGTCTGTAAATATGTTTGTATATATTTCTTTACTGCTTTATATTTTCAGAAAATACAAAAAGATTTTGATTTCTGTTTTATTTTCGATAAACCGATGTCTGAGTTGCTGAGTTTCAAAATCTAAGTAAGCTGATTGTGTTTCTGAAAATAAAACTAGTTCATTAATTTGATACTTGAATTAAAATCAAAAATTTCAAAAACAGTTTGTGATATCTCCAAGGTCATTAGTTTGGACTTGGACGATTAACTGTGAGGGAGTTGGATTCTTTAACACTGCCAAATCTGTAAAGATTGTTGATAGGGGAAGTGATTTAGAGAGTTGAATAGTGCCAGATTATGATTTCTGGAAAATTGAATGTTCAAAATGTTGTTACTTATAAATGTTTGAGAATTGCAGATGTTATAGCATACTACGATCCCGAAAGCCGAGTCTAAGGGGGAGTCTGAAGACGAGCTCAACGCAAAAGGAAGCATGGATTCAAGAAGCCATGTAACTATCCTGAAAGAGCTTGTATACGGAAAGCAAGGTGTCGATCCCAAAGCACGGAAGCTTGACGAAAGGGGGAGCCTGACAAAGAAAAGAGTCAATAGAAAGGAGAAGCCGAAGCTGAAAACAGATCCACGGGGATTCTGTTCAAACAAAAGAGAGTCTACGTTGATGAAAAAGTGTTAAAGCTTCAAGAAGACTCAAAAAGAGAGAGAGAGAAAGACAAGACGCTACGAAATTGACTGCGGCAATATCCAAGGGGGAGTCTGTTAGTGCATTTATGTCTATAGCCTTCGTCAATCCGAGCCGTAGCGAGAAACAGAAGAAAACGAGATTTATATTGTAATATTAGAGATAGATAGTCAAATAGGCAAGGTGGCATAATTGTAATAATGAGAAATCTCATTAAAAGTCAAGGCCTATAAATAGGGAGGTTATGTTTAGTTTAAAAAACTTTTGCCATTTGGAGCTTTGGAGCTTAGAGGTTTGAGAGAGAATCTAGAGAGAGAAAGTGTTGTCATTGTGATTCAAGGTGCTGTACAATATCAGATTTTATATTAGAATCACGATTATATTACGTCATGTGTGTTTAGATCACGTTCATGTACAGATGACGATCAATGGTTAATCGGCGACCAGTCGCCGATCGGTGATCTTTACCGGTAAGGTGTCTTAAACCCTCCTCCATCTTCATGTTTTTCTGTTCAGATCGGTAAGTGTCACACCCCCAAAATCCACCCGCGGAGTATCACCGCTTGGAGCGTGACTGACCAGGATCAAGCCACCAATCATATTGAACATGTAAGTAATAAGTAAAAGTAAATGTAATTCAACCAAACCAATATGAAAGGTGTTCAGAACATAAGTGCAATATCAATGTTTAGCGGAAGCATAAAAATAAACCCAAGATAAGTATGAATATGAAATGTCAAAATGTTTAATCAAAACATTCACGATCCTTGTCCACAACGACCGCGTCTTCCACTGCAAGCTCCATGTGTACCTAACGACCTGCAAGGCATGTAACAGAGAGTCAACAACTAGTTGAGCGAGTTCACAGTGGATTGTTTAGTAACAGTGTTCATTTCGTAAAACGTTTGTTTGTTTAGAAATCTATGTATCGTATATAATCACATCGCGGCCCTCCAGGCATGTTTGCGAAGATTAGTGGGGGTTTCCCATGTATTGTAGACTAGTTTTGTTTGTATCGCGGCCCTCCAGGCATGTGTGCGAAGTTTAGTATCAGTATCGCGGCCATTCCAGGCATGTGTGCGAAGATCAGTATCAGTATCGCGGCCATTACAGGCATGTGTGCGAAGTGTCGTGTGGGCTTCCCCATGTATCACTAGTCTAGCTGTATCTATAAGTGACCTTTCCCAACCGAGGTCAGTATTTCATAACTCCCATCAACAATGTAAATACAGATAATCATCCAACCCCATTCCCTACCCCGGGAATCCCATGCCTTGGTAAGAGTGTGAACTCACCTTGGTTTGCTCGGTGTGCTAAGGTATGTGCTCACAGTTAATCAATCAAGTCCTAGAGTACGCACGTATACATAATCAGTTTATATTCACCAAGTCCATGTAAGCATATACAATCACAATAGTGTTGGACTAGCAATCCCGAACAACATAAAACACATATTCCAATTCATACAAGTCATGCATATCAGCTAACAGTAGTTAATAAATCCAGTTAACTTTTATATAATTAAACTAGGTTACTGTGCAAATTACCCACTCGGCGAAACGCCCCCTGTTTCGCCGTGAACCCTCTCCGACGAAACACTTCTGTTTCGTCAAGGTTGTTTCGTCGTAATGGGTCTCGGCGAAACACCTTTGTTTCGCCATGTCGATTTCGTCATCCGGTGTTTCGCCGACACTTTTGTTTCGTCGCAACACAATAGCAAAATACAGAATCCTAATAGATTATCGGTTGACATCTATCATTGGACCGATACCCATAGACAAAGGTTTTCATTGGACCGCTATTATCACCACTAGCAGTTATGAGTTTCCAAAACCCTAAACAATCATTACGACATGCACAGCTTGATTCCTCGGTTTATGTTGTGCCGTCTAAATCAAAGAATTGATTAACTATATTATTTCCCGAAAGTCAAGATCTCACATGGATCAATTATTACCCACTGACTCATAGCATCATTACTTTTATCAAATCCAACATCCATGACCGACAATTGTTAATGTTTACATGCTTGATATTTGACCTAATATAAGTAGTAGTCTGAAAGTCCCATGCTATTGGACCGATTACAAGGATGCGTTGATTCATATAACTAGCCGACAATTTACATGCAATCTCCATGAAATCTCATGCAATTCAAAGCACAGTGGCCGACAAATTTTTAACCACCTCAAGATGTTATTGGACCAAATAGTTTGGTGGGTTCGACAACTATACAACACTTCAATTTCAATTCATTTAACAATGATATAAACAATAAATCATGTGCAGTTTGATCACTAACCGAGATAGGAAACTAATGGATTGGTCGGAAGAGGATACTCCGTAGGCTTGTAGTTGCCGTCACAGTTAGAGAGGTGCTCTAGGGTTTACTCATTAACCAAATTTCAATGTACAAAGGTTAATATCAGACCATGTAATTTGTTCACTACTGGGCCGAAGCCCAGTTCTGTTTTTCACCGGCCCACTTCGAAAGGAGGGTGGTTTCGGGTGGGGAGTTTATTTCGAGTGGGGGTGTTTTCGTGTGAGAGTGTAGAGATGTTTGGCAAAGGTTACACATTCATTTCATATTACACTCAAACATATTATGAATACTCAGAATATATATCAACATAATTCTATTTGGTTTTGAATTAAATATGCCGAACATGCTATCAATACGAAACGTGTATTATTATGTACCCACTAATAATGCACACCACACATATATAAATAACACGCTTAACACCCACCATGTAAAACATACCAACCACAATACGATTTAACTTATTACTAACACGTACAGTTGTGAAACAAACAAGTCATGTCAACAAACAGTCAAAACAATTAATCGTGTAATAGTGCGAAGATGGAATCTTAGAAACTCGAGTTGTCACATTATCCCCAACTTGAAAGAAATTTCGTCCCGAAATTTAGCATGCGGTTACTGAGGAAGCTAGTTAAATTGTATCGTTTACTGGTTTTCCTGGGGTGTCACATCATCCCCCCGTTGCTTTGGAATTTCGTCCCGAAATTCTGTAGTAGCTTCAGCCTTAGTAGTGGTTGCACGGTTTCCGAATAACTGAGGATACTTGAGTTTCATTTGGTCTTCTCGTTCCCAGGTGAACTCTGGGCCACGACGGGAGTTCCAATGAACTCGAACAAGAGGTATTCTAGTGTTCTTGAGGACCTTAACATCCCGGTCCGTGATTTCAACTGGTTCCTCGACGAATCGCAACTGTTCGTCGATAGTGAGTTCCTTCAAAGGAACTATGAGGGTCTCATCTGACAGACACTTCTTCAGATTCGACACGTGGAAAACATTGTGAACTGCATCGAGCTCAGCTGGTAGGTTCAGTTTGTAGGCCACTTTGCCTATTCTCTCTATGATTTCGAACGGTCTGACATACCGTGGATTAAGTTTACCCCGTTTGCCAAAATGAACCACACCCTTCCAGGGTGAGACCTTGAGTAGCACTCGATCCCCAACTTGAAACTCGAGTGGTTTCCTGCGCTTATCAGCGTAGCTTTTCTGACGCCGCCGCCATGCGTTGTCGTATCTGTGCAATTCGTTCAGTAGCATCAACTACCATTTCTGGACCTGTGATTTGACTATCACCCACCTCTGCCCAACAAAGAGGTGATCGGCATTTACGTCCGTATAATGCCTCGAATGGAGCGGCTTGTATGCTGGTGTGGTAACTGTTGTTGTACGAAAACTCCACTAACGGGAGATGTTTTTCCCAGCTGTTGCCGAAATCGATAACACATGCACGTAACATGTCTTCCAGAGTTTGAATAGTGCGCTCAGACTGCCCATCCGTCTGAGGGTGATAAGCTGTGCTCATGTCTAACCGAGAGCCAAAAGATTTGTGCATTGCTTGCCATAGTTCTGAAGTGAATCGTGCATTACGATCCGAAATAATAGAGGTTGGCACTCCATTCCTCGAAACAACTTCTTTCAAGTAAATGTCTGCTAATGTAGAGAACTTGTCAGTTTCCTTGATAGCCAAGAAGTGAGCAGACTTTGTGAGTCGATCCACGATCACCCAAATAGTATCGTTCCCACGCTGGGATCTAGGCAGACCAGTAACAAAATCCATGGAAATTTCCTCCCATTTCCATTGTGGTATCTTTGGTTGCTGAAGTAGGCCTGATGGTTTCTGGTATTCCGTCTTGACCCTCGCGCAGGTCAAACACTTGCCGATGTAAGTTGCTATGTGGGCCTTCATGCTAGGCCACCAGTACGTAGTTCTAAGATCGTGGTACATTTTATCCGAACCTGGATGTACCGAGTAGCGGGACTTATGAGCTTCATCCATTACCAGCTTATGTAAGTTGCCATAATGTGGAACCCAAATGCGTCCTGTTACGTAGTAGGCGCCGTCTTCCCTTTGTTCTAACCGTTGCCTTGAGCCGCGTAGGGCTTCAGCCTTGACGTTTTCTGGTTTCAATGCCTCTACCTGAGCATCTCGTATCTGTGCAGGAAGACTAGACTGAATTGTGAGTTGCAATGCTCGTACGCGTCTGGGCGTAGTGTCTTTCCGACTGAGGGCGTCAGCCACAACATTGGCTTTGCCTGGATGGTACTTGATAGCGCATTCGTAATCGTTAAGTAGCTCGACCCATCGACGTTTTCACATGTTCAATTCCTTCTGCTTGAAAATATGCTCGAGACTCCTGTGATCGGTGTAAATAGTGCACTTGGTACCGTACAGGTAGTGTCGCCATATCTTAAGCGCGAAAACAACAGCTCCAAGTTCTAAATCATGTGTAGTGTAGTTCCGCTCATGAACTTTAAGTTGCCGCGAAGCGTAGGCAATGACTTTATCCCTTTGCATCAATACACAACCAAGACCCTGAATCGACGCGTCGCAGTAGACCACAAAATCATCCGTGCCCTCTGCCAATAAGAGAATAGGTGCGCTGCAGAGCCTATCCTTTAGATGTTGAAAAGCCGTTTCTTGTGTATTACCCCAACGATAGGTAACACGTTTTTGTGTTAGTAATGTAAGCGGTTGTGCGATCTTTGAGAAGTCTTTGATGAACCGCCTGTAATAACCCGCCAAACCCAAGAATTGGCGTATTTCCGTTGGTGTACGCGGTGCAGGCCAATTCCTGATCGAATCTACCTTGGATGGATCAACATGAATCCCATCCTTGTTTACCACATGGCCTAGAAAGTGAACTTCATGAAGCCAGAAGTCGCATTTTGAAAACTTGGCGTACACTTGTTCCTTTCGAAGAAGTTCCAAGATAAGTCGTAGATGCTGCTCGTGTTCCTCCTGACTCTTGGAGTAGATCAGTATGTCGTCGATGAAAACAATCACAAACTTGTCTAAGTAAGGCTTACACACCCTGTTCATAAGATCCATGAAAACTGCCGGCGCATTCGTCAGCCCGAACGGCATGACGAGAAACTCGTAGTGGCCGTAGCGAGTTCTGAATGCTGTCTTAGAGACGTCCTCATCCCAGACTCTCAGCTGATGGTAACCTGACCTCAGGTCAATCTTGGAGTAGTAGCTCGACCCTTGCAACTGGTCGAATAAGTCATCAATACGTGGCAGAGGGTAGCGGTTCTTCACTGTCACCTTGTTTAGTTCGCGGTAATCAATGCACATCCTGAAAGTTCCATCTTTCTTCTTTTACAAATAGTACTGGAGCTCCCCAAGGCGAGGAGCTAGGACGAATAAAGCCCTTATCCAAGAGCTCTTGTAGTTGCTTTGATAGTTTTTCCAGTTCAGTTGGAGCTAATCGATATGGTGCACGAGCTATAGGTGCTGCTCCTGGAGCGAGTTCAATCTGAAATTCGACCTGGCGATGAGGCGGTAGCCCAGGTAAATCTTCAGGAAACACTTGAGGAAAATCGCGTACAACTGGGATATCCTCTATTCTCTTCTCTTTCGTTGATGCATCAGTAACAAGTGCCAAAATGGCAGTGTGCCCCTTTCGTAAACATTTCTGAGCCTTCAGGAAGGAGATGATGCCAACCACAGCACCACTCTTGTCTCCTTGAACTTCGAGAGGTTCCTTGCCAGAACGGGGAATACGAACTATCTTTTCCTTGCATAAGATCTCGGCTTGCTGTTGGGATAACCAATCCATACCAATAACGATGTCAAAACTACCCAGAACTATAGGGATAAGGTCGATGGAGAACGTCTGACCGGCTAAGACGATGTTACAACCTTTGACTACATGTGTGGCCTCTACACTTTTACCATTGGCTAACTCTACGACATGTTTGGTGTTTAAGGGTGTTGGTGTACGTTTTAACATTTGACTAACTTTTTGAGACACATAACTGGTATCCGCACCCGAATCAAACAATACAGTAACATAAAAGTCGCCGAGAAGAAACTTACCCATAACCACGTTAGGATCATTCCTTGCGTCACCCTGTCCCAGCACGAACACACGACCCCTAGCATCATTGCCATTATTGTTTCCCCCGTTGTTGTTGTTGCCATTGCCCTGGTTGTTGTTATTGTTGTTGTTCTGGTTCTGGTTTAACTGAGGACAGTCACGTTTGAAGTGGCCTTCAGCACCACATTGATAGCATCCTCTGTTGCCTCGCTGCTGTTGCTGCTGCTGGTTTCGTGGAGCAGGTGGCTGTTGTTGCTGATTTTGGTTCGCAGGTCGTGAGCTTCTACAATCCTTAGCCTCATGACCCATCTTGAGGCACCGCTGACAGCGACCTTTGTTGCACTGGCCGTTGTGATGTTTGTTGCAAGTATTGCACCTTGGGAGATTGCCTCGATATCCACCCTGTCTTTGATTGCCCGAAGATTGCTGACCAGGGCTCTGGTAGTTATCTGTCTTGCGCTGCTGAACTTGAGACTGAGCTGTAGCTGAACCTTTGCTGGAATCCCCATCCCATTTCCGCTTGTTATCACTGGGAGTAGCGGAAGTAGTAGCATCGGTAGCATTGATACGTTTAGGCAGCCTGTTCTGTTCCACTGCCTGATCTGTGAGGCGATGAGCAAGGCGCTGAATATCCTAGATGTTAGCAAGGTTGGCCGATGTCACATGGCTTTGAATTTCCGGTGCCAACCCCTTGAGTTACAACTCAATACGTCTGATAGGAGGGTCCACCATAGTTGGACACAGAACGGCCAGCTCGTTTGACCTTTTAGTATATGCCTCAATTTCCGACCCAGTCATTTTCATATGAAAGAACTCCACCTCTAACTTGTGGATGTCGTCACGTGTGCAGTATTCCCGTTTAATCAGCTCCTTGAAATCATTCCAAGGAGTGGCGTTAGCAGCTGCCAATCCTAAGAGTTGAACTTGCGCATTCCACCAAGTCAGCGCGATTCCTTCCAGTGTGCCAGTGGCGTACTTCACCCTGCGAGCCTCAGGGCATTCACACATTTCAAACATAGACTCGAGATTTTCAAACCAATGGAGGAGTCCCACTGCTCCCTCCGTGCCACTGAACGTGCTTGGACAACAGTCCATGAAATTCCTGAAAGTGCAAACAAGTGGCTGAGCGTGTTGACCTGTTGTGTATATAAGAACAGGACAAGGTTAAACACAAGAGTTGGTTTAGGAGTGTAGGATCTAAAGATCCTAGTGTGAGTTACGACTGCAGGGTATACCTCCTGCTTGTGCGGCTGCAAGTGCCGCAGCAACTTGTTCGTTAATGAGAGCCGTCAACTGGGCTTGTGTCAAGTTAATGCGTCCAGCCATGATCTTCATAGCAAAGGTAACATAAGTGAGAGAGCGTTCGTGAATAGTGCGATGACAGAAGGGAGTAAGCACACAAGTATTCTCAAGCAATAACGAATAGTAGGCAATGTAATCTAAGCATACCACGAGCAAAGTTCTATGTAATTCTAGCAAGCAGGTAAAGTAAACATGAATAGTAGTACCTATGATGTTGAGCCTTGCATGTGGAGCGAAGCGTCGTTGTGGATCGTTGAGCACTGTACTGTTTATAGTCTGGTTTTAATAAAAACGTTTTCCCCATATTAAAACCAAGTTCTCTATAACCAATGGCTCTGATACCAATCTGTCACACCCCCAAAATCCACCCGCGGAGTATCACCGCTTGGGAGCGTGACTGACCAGGATCAAGCCACCAATCATATTGAACATGTAAGTAATAAGTAAAAGTAAATGTAATTCAACCAAACCAATATGAAAGGTGTTCAGAACATAAGTGCAATATCAATGTTTAGCGGAAGCATAAAAATAAACCCAAGATAAGTATGAATATGAAATGTCAAAATGTTTAATCAAAACATTCACGATCCTTGTCCACAACGACCGCGTCTTCCAGTGCAAGCTCCATGTATACCTAACGACCTGCAAGGCATGTAACAGAGAGTCAACAACTAGTTGAGCGAGTTCACAGTGGATTGTTTAGTAACAGTGTTCATTTCGTAAAACGTTTGTTTGTTTAGAAATCCATGTATCGTATATAATCACATCGCGGCCCTCCAGGCATGTTTGCAAAGATTAGTGGGGGTTTCCCATGTATTGTAGACTAGTTTTGTTTGTATCGCGGCCCTCCAGGCATGTGTGCGAAGTTTAGTATCAGTATCGCGGCCATTCCAGGCATGTATGTGAAGATCAGTATCAGTATCGCGGCCATTACAGGCATGTGTGCGAAGAGTAGTGGTGGCTTCCCCATGTATCACTAGTCTAGCAGTATCTATAAGTGACCTTTCCCAACCGAGGTCAGTATTTCATAACTCCCATCAACAATGTAAATACAGATAATCATCCAACCCCATTCCCTACCCCGGGAATCCCGTGCCTTGGTAAGAGTGTGAACTCACCTTGGTTTGCTCGGTGTGCTAAGGTATGTGCTCATAGTTAATCAATCAAGTCCTAGAGTACGCACGTATACATAATCAGTTTATATTCACTAAGTCCATGTAAGCATATATAATCACAGTAGTGTTGGACTAGCAATCCCGAACAACATAAAACACATATTCCAGTTCATACAAGTCATGCATATCAGCTAACAGTAGTTAATAAATCCAGTTAACTTTTATATAATTAAACTAGGTTACTGTGCAAATTACCCACTCGGCGAAACGCCCCCTGTTTCGCCGTGAACCCTCTCCGACGAAACACTTCTGTTTCGTCAAGGTTGTTTCGTCGTAATGGGTCTCGGCGAAACACCTTTGTTTCGCCATGTCGATTTCGTCATCCGGTGTTTCGCCGACACTTTTGTTTCGTCGCAACACAACAACAAAATACAGAATCCTAATAGATTATCGGTTGACATCTATCATTGGACCGATACCCATAGACAAAGGTTTTCATTGGACCGCTAATTATCACCACTAGCAGTTATGAGTTTCCAAAACCCTAAACAATCATTACGACATGCACAGCTTGATTCCTCGGTTTATGTTGTGCCGTCTAAATCAAAGAATTGATTAACTATATTATTTCCCGAAAGTCAAGATCTCACATGGATCAATTATTACCCACTGACTCATAGCATCATTACTTTTATCAAATCCAACATCCATGACCGACAATTGTTAATGTTTACATGCTTGATATTTGACCTAATATAAGTAGTAGTCTGAAAGTCCCATGCTATTGGACCGATTACAAGGATGGGTTGATTCATATAACTAGCCGACAATTTACATGCAATCTCCATGAAATCTAATGCAATTCGAAGCACAGTGGCCGGCAAATTTTTAACCACCTCAAGATGTTATTGGACCAAATAGTTTGGTGGGTTTGACAACTATACAACACTTCAATTTCAATTCATTAGTTGCCGTCACAGTTAGAGAGGTGCTCTAGGGTTTACTCGTTAACCAAATTTCAACGTACAACGGTTAATATCAGAACATGTAATTTGTTCGCTACTGGGCCGAAGCCCAGTTCTGTTTTTCGCCGACCCACTTCGAAAGGAGGGTGGTTTCGGGTGGGGAGTTTATTTTGAGTGGGGGTGTTTTCGTGTGAGAGTGTAGAGATGTTTGGCAAAGGTTACACATTCGTTTCACATTACACTCAAACATATTATGAATACTCAGAATATATATCAACATAATTCTATTTGGTTTTGAATTAAATATACCGAACATGCTATCAATACGAAACGTGTATTATTATGTACCCACTAATAATGCACACCACACATATATAAATAACACGCTTAACACCTACCATGTAAAACATACCAACCATAATACGATTTAACTTATTACTAACACGTACAGTTGTGAAACAAACAAGTCATGTCAACAAACAGTCAAAACAATTAATCGTGTAATAGTGCGAAGATGGAATCTTAGAAACTCGAGTTGTCACAGTAAGATCGACAGTTTTCCGGTCGTGTTTCTGTAATGATGATGATGATGTTTTGTTGTGAAGTTGATTGAGGGTGCTACTGTTGATAGTAATCAAAGACGAGAAGGTTTCCGCGTGGTGGTTGGTCACGGGCAGTGCATGTCAGCGGCAACAGTGGCGACGGTGTGATTCTGCAGTTTATCCCCGGTAAACTCTGGTCTGCCTGTTTCATTTTTTTCGGGTTAAGATTCACCGAATACTGGCCAAACGTGTCGTTTCAGGGGATGGTTATTTAGTTCACAAGTTCGAGTTTTGTTTTGCTTCAAGTGCTCCTAGAAATCAATCGGGTTTTAGTTTTCGGGAAGATTTTGTTTTCAGTTGCGTTTCGGGTCAACAGACGGTCAATGAAGTCCTGGTCAACTCAGACGGGTCCAGGTCAACCGCGGTTCAGTTTCGGGTTCGGTTCAACGAGTCAGATCTTGGGTTGATTCAACAGATTCAAGCTTGGTGATCGAGTCATGGTTTGGTTCAACTCGGTTTGACTCGGTCAAACCGAGTCAACTCAGTCAACGTCGGTCAAACAGTTAATCTAGTCAACTCGGGTCAACAAGTCAGCCCCGATTCGATTACGGTTCAACTCGTTTCGGTTATGGTTCAAGATTGGTTCGAATCGGTCAACTGGTTTCGGTTCGGGAGTTTTGGGTCAGGCTAACCCATGTCAGACTTCGGTTCATGTTAGGTGCAAGTCAGGTCTCGGCTTGGGTTCGAGTCAACTCAGTTAACGGGTCAGCCGAGTCAACCTGGTTGACTCGGTCAACACCCGAGTCAACTCGGGTCAACACCAGTCAACAGGCGGTCAACAGAAGTCAACGAAAGACCCTGTAAAGTTTTAACGATGCGTTAAACTTTATATATAGATTCGTAGATTTTTAGTTTACGCGACTGAGCTCGAACCATCGTTTATTTAGTTATTATATACGTTTTATTTTTGGCGTATTTTGGCGAAAATCATATACATATATTGCTTGATTGAAATATTGTTGAATTTTGATAAAAATATCGACACTTTGATTGTCGGGATCGTCCAAAAACAGAGGAAACTCTGTCCGTTTCTCGTAAAAATCCGAAACTAGAAACGTATTTTTATTCCAAAAACGACACTTATAAAAAAAATCGAGTTTTCTTATAAGATCAAATATGAAGTGTATTACTTATTTTGGCGACGTTTACGAGTTAACAAAAACTCATATGAAGTAAATGTTACTTATGTTTATTTTAAACAACTAACACTCGAACCTTATTTTATTTATTTCAAACGCCCAAAACTTGGAAATATTTTATAAAATAAATATAATATTTTATATTTATTCCTAACGTTAACTATTAGGAAATCGTATTTCAAAAGTCTAGTGTTTGGAAAATATATAACATAAATATAATTATTTATATTTATTTTGAGTGTCGCGACTTCGAATATTCTTATAAAAATTACTCGTTACAAACGTCTAAACTAAACACGACACGTACCGCTATCCACCTACGTATTTCTATTCGCGACAACTAACATGACTTCGTAAGTATATTTATATTTATATATAAATATATGTATCCTAATTATTCGAAAAGTAAGTCATTTTGGGACTTAGTATTATCCCGATTATAAACGGGATCAAATAACCATAGATTGGTTATTCTAAGTCAAGATAACACTACCATAGAGTCGTTTAGTTAACGATTCGGTAGAGCTCGGACACGTAGTTTAGCTACGTCTAGTTAGAAACTTATAATTATTCCTTGATTAGGGATGCTTTAGTTGCACGCTAGCGAGTTTACATTCTTGGAATGACATCACGGAATCACGTTAAGCTAGCTTTGTACAGGAATGTCAAGGTGAGTTCATAACCCCCACTTTTTCCTAGTTTTACGTTTTTACAAATGTTTTCGGGTGTGGAAAGACATGCAAGTTTTGCAAAGGTAAACAATTTTTTGATATACGAAAACTCATATTTCTAAACCATGTTACGAATGGATTTCAAGGAACTCAAATGGTTCACGAACGATTTATACTAAACATACCGGTTTTACAAAACACATGCGTAATTACGAAACGTGCATGATTTTCATGACTGGAGACGGGAATGTCCTAGCTACATCAACGGGACTGGGTTGGTCTGCGTACGAAGAACGAGACAACCCGATGTGTTCATGTCCCCCTTTTCTTTTTAACGTTTCGGTTTTACAACCCTCGGGAGGAAATACCTGTTACCTTGGTATGGTTAAGCTACGCAATGAATTAGTAGATCACGTGCGAATAGGCTGATACATAAAGCACCATTAATCTTGTTTAAGACCA
Organism: Helianthus annuus; assembly: GCF_002127325.2. NCBI lineage: Eukaryota > Viridiplantae > Streptophyta > Magnoliopsida > Asterales > Asteraceae > Helianthus > Helianthus annuus. The sequence goes on from NC_035446.2 coordinate 55,903,531, forward strand.
CAGAACAAAGGGGGTAGATCTATCGGGTACAGGGTGAGCCCCACTCACGAGTCCTTGTGTGACCACATGGGGTTTCCTTTGTTACCCTCGCCGAGTGGACCGGTACTAAATCGCTTACGGTTTGGTGGCTTCCTATGTCGACACACATATTAATGTCCTAGCTACACATTAATGATCAACATGTTCATTGACGCTTTACATACCGGATTTCGATACCTAAACTTTCAAATGTCTTTAAGATTCATTTGACACAAACTCACAAATACATGGTTTTACAAACATTGGTTACATTTTCAACTTATGTACAAGTAAGAGGACGACTTGGTCCTGCTTACAAAGACTCTCGTGGGCTAGACTCACAACTTTCATATATCATGCCGAGAAAATGATTTTACTATATTTTCTCAATAACTTTTAAACCGATTATCAAAAAGATTTGTTTTAACTCTTTTTCAAAACAAACTATGAACTCGCTCAACTTTATGTTGACTTTTTCGCATGTTCTTTCTCAGGTTAAATTTTTCAAACTATGGAACGGTTGGAATAGGAGAACCCATGGGAGTTCGAGTACTTAGCGGCGTTCATTTTCTAGAAGTCTTAGCTTATTTGCTTCCGCTATGCAATGAAGATACCAGTCCAGTCACGCTAGCTCTGATGTTTCGGGGTGTGTCAGATTGGTATCAGAGCTATAGGTTTCAGCGAATTAGGTTTCTGTAGAGATACCTAGGCTCTAACCTCACTTTCCTTCTGGGGACTTAGATTATTAGGACTTAAACGCATACAGAACGCCTAAGACTCAAACATGGGTTCCATCCGTTGCCCAGAACATTGAGTCAACAGTTTTGGTTTTCAACATACACAAGTGTTGTGTTGAATACATGGTACACGAAACGCTTACATACAGTAAGCAAAACCTTGAGAGTTTTGATAACATGCATCTAGGACCTTTGGAGAATTTATGTCAAAATCCATTAAAGGTTATTACGTAGGAACTGCGACTATTAACTCGGGAAAACGCCATTATATTATGTCGTCTATGCTATCTTACTTACCCGAGCAGGTAACCTACGCGGAACGAAACACTAGTGCACAAGTATACATGAAACTTAAACTATACGTCAGCGGATGTCGAAGTATATCACGCATGAATTTCAAGGCAAGGCCTTTGGAAAACATGATTGGGCATGACAACAACGATGCTAATCCAGTCAGCGGGAGAACTACTGGTTGAAATGCGGCAATAGGCCACGTGATATTGCAAGCGACACGAATCTCGCTGAGGTACGTTAGAATAAGATTTCACAACAGTCGCTACTTAGTCTAAAGAGACTCACGGTTATTGGCGCTGCAAAAGAAGTCACCTGTCTTCGCATCCCCTACTTCATTATGGCGATTACGCTATGTTCGACATTCCATGGTAATGTCCCCTAACAACTGGTCACCACACGAAATTCTAGGTAAAGTCCTTAAATTTCTTTTGTTGAAATTCTGACATTTGCATATAGTGAGTAGATTTTTGTATTTCTACTCCCCCTAACGGTCATTGCACCATGAGGATCTTAATTCATGATAGCGAACACGCAATTGTTTCATTTCTTGACAAATTCATCCGATACGCATGCATTGTTTGTTGCGCATGTGGTTTCACTCCAAATTGTTATTTTATCAAAGCTCAAATATTATTTCACTGTACTAAATCTTTGCATTATATTCTAGACGACCCGTGTTATTGCAAAATGTTGACTCTTTGGTATCGAGTCAACGACTTTCTTGGAAAACTCATTCTTTTGAGTGGCATACATGGTTTTTCGTTGTGGCCATGTCGAAACTTTCTTATTGGTACATGAATTCATTGTTGGATTATGATTCAACCAAGTTCAATTGATTGAACTTGCTTGTAATATATATTCGATTCACGATTCCATATGATGGATTGAGCCATCATATTTGAAATATTCCCAACAAGCACTTCATTTGTTTCGAACCATAACAGGCTTGTTTGGTCTTCGACTTCATTGAATCGTTTCTTTGATCACGATCACCTTGTGGTGACGTTTTTCACAAGTTTGAAGCTTGCGCTAATCTCGTTTACACATCTCATGCACGGATTTAAATATTTATTTATTGATTTGCTTTAAATCCGCTTTGATTTATCATATCATAGCAGTCTTAACACAATCGTGTGTTAAGACAATGGTACACAAATTCATTTTTATATTCTTGTGTACCTCCTAACGGTTCTTTCATTATCGATCGAATGTTTTGCGATATTCATTGCTTCTTCATCTTCAATCGAAAACATTATTTCATTGATGTTCCATTTTCAATTGAAAAATCCTATGATGTTGTTAGAAACAAAATTTCATATTTACTTCATTGCGCTTTCATTTGACTTAAAACACAGTGAACTTGTTTGATCACCACTATTATTGAATTATTTCGATCACTGCGACACCTTGTGGTGTCGGTATAAACTTGCAGCTTGGGCTAATCATGATCGAGCGTTTCATGCAAACCACAGTTATACTTGTTCGGTCACCGCTATTATCAAATTATTTCATTCACTACGACACCTTGTGGCGTCGATATAAACTTGTATCTTGTGCGAATCACGATTAGCCGTCTCATGTGAAACTATATGCTTTTCGTTTGACACGTCATTTAAGTAATCTTAATGCAACTATGTATTAAGACAATGATACACCCGGTTTGGTTGTATTTCATTTCGGGGTATCCTTGCAACACGTTGGTTTTATTCATTTAATGGTTCGAGAGTTGATAAGTCATTTTTATGATTCTATTTATTTGAGTTTGTTGAATCCGAGTTTCATTTATACAACGACCAACGCAAGATTCCGTTGGTAGTAAATTCTATTGTTTCAAAAATTGATTTGCAGTTTGTGAACGTTCATTTGGAATTCCATTGGTTGAATTTCCTCTTTTGTTGAACCTAGTAAACCTTGAGACATTGGTGATAGTATCACAACCTCTAATTCACTTGACATCGATTTCTAGAACAAACTCAGTTAAACCGTTGTGTTCCTATTGAGTCAAAATGTTCTTGCAATCACGTAATCTGAACAAGTTTTGGTTCGATTAAACAGTCATTCATTTTGGTATTATTCGGACTTACCTAGGAACGTCATAACTCTTAGGAGATAACATAGTCTAAATTTCGAGGACGAAATTTCTGTAATATGGGGAGAATGTGACAACCGGTAATTAACGGCTTCTAATTACGCGATTAAAAACGTTTAAAACGATAAGAAATAGTGTTTAAGGCGGATTAACTAAATTAGGCCACTGAATTTCCTAGGGACGCTTATCCGACGTTACAATGCGCGTACGGTGATTTTGGGGAATTCTGCTGAACGATAAATGAAAACAAACTGACACCGTACAAAATACTGACAATGCCGCCAAATACGAAGTTTATACATATAATTTATATATAAGGATTTCGTGTTGTGAAATATTCATTCTTTCGAACGATGCAAAACGCAAACGTGAGCGTGAACAAAAACGTGGAAACAGTAACGCACTAACAATCAACGACGAAACGAAGCACCTGACTCGAATATCGTCTCGAAATTAATATATTACGATATATTTAGCTTCTTTTTCGAATTTTAATGTTCGCAGTTGAAAACGGATTTAAAAACGACAACTACGCAGTTTACGCGATTTTCACGCGACGACAATCATACGCGTAAAATATCGATACCCGATGTAATTTCAAGCGTTTTGACTCTAAGACTTTATTATACGACATTTTGCGATGATCGAGAATACGAAAACGGGCTTCGGAGACTTATCGGGCCGCTTAAAACATTGGTAACGGGCTTGTGGGCCCTAGGCCCAAGCCCACTAGAAAACCTAGTATATAAATAACCTTATCCACTTCCTTCACTTTTGAAACCCTATCTCAAAGAACACAACATCCGCACACAATCAGACACCTACTCTCATCTCTCTCAAGCTCCGGTGATCGGCACTAATTCCGACCGCTTTCCGGTCGTTCGCTGGCAGATCACACCCACAGCCGACAGCTCCCCCACTATCCTGTTTCCTCGTCGAGCGGCAAATAGCAGCGCCGCCTGAAGTGGCGGCAACGGTGGTTATCGTCGTTGATTTCCGACGTCACACACACCATCACCTCCCTCTCGATCTCTTCTGGGTTCGACCGACGCTGGTCGCTTTTCCGGTGACCCGCCGGTGACGAAATGACGATGGTGTTGATGAGTAACGTGATGAAGAAGATGACTGATACTGATGTGTGATGTTATGATGACGATCAACGGTTAATCGGCGACCAGTCGCCGATCGGTGATCTTTACCGGTAAGGTGTCTTAAACCCTCCTCCATCTTCATGTTTTTCTGTTTAGATCGGTAAGATCGACAGTTTTCTGGTCGTGTTTCTGTAATGATGATGATGATGATGTTTTGTTGTGAAGTTGATCGAGGGTGCTACTGTTGACGGTAATCAAAGATGAGAAGGTTTCCGGGTGGTGGTTGGTCACGGGCGGTGCATGTCAGCGGCAACAGTGGCGACGGTGTGATTCTGCAGTTTGTCCCCGTTAAACTCTAGTCTGCCTGTTTCATTTTTTTTGAGTTAAGATTTACCGAATACTGGCCAAACGTGTCGTTTCAGGGGATGGTTATTTAGTTCACAAGTTCGAGTTTTGTTTTGCTTCAAGTGCTCCTAGAAATCAATTGGGTTTTAGTTTTCGGGAAGATTTTATTTTCAGCTGCGTTTCGGGTCATAAGACAGTCAATGAAGTCCTGGTCAACTCAGACAGGTCCTGGTCAACCGCGGTTCAGTTTCGGGTTTGGTTCAACGAGTCAGATCTTGGGTTGATTCAACAGATTCAAGCTCGGTGATCGGGTCAAGGTTTGGTTCAACTCGGTTTGACTCGGTCAAACCGAGTCAACTCAGTCAACGGCGGTCAAAAAACTAGTCAACTCGTGTCAACAAGTCAGCCCCGATTCGATTACGGTTCAACTCGTTTCGGTTATGGTTCAAGATTGGTTCGAATCAGTCAACTGGTTTCGGTTCGGGAGCAGGGATGGCAATGGGTCGGGTTTAGGACGGGTTTAGGTAATCCCAATGTAACACCCCGTGTTACCGAAAGTCAAAGTCAAAGTCAAGATTGACTCCTTTGACCGTAGTTAGTCTATTTTATGTTTTTACGTTAGTTGTATTATGTGGAGTAATTAATTACAATCGAATTAATCGAAGTTTATTTATCAACGCGAACCGCTTTACGACTGTGAATAATAGGAAGTAACAATGCGATAAAGTCAATTAATCAATAATCGAGCTAATTTAATCATCATCGAACTCGAGACTCGAATTACGCGAATTTCAGTGTTAATATACGTGTGTGTGTGCCTTATGTGTTACTTGTGCGTGTCTACTTTATGTTGTGTGTGATGATCAATCGAAACTCGACTCGAAATCGAAACTCAGTCGAACTCAATCGAAATCGAATCATGATAATTGGTGGAGAAGAGATAGCGTGAGATATAGATGATTGTATGTTAGATATAGTAGATGGGATTAAAAGTAATTTGAATAGGAAACTCTATCGTATTCTCATCAATCGCAATCGAACATCGAAATGTCAAAAAAATCGTCGCACCGAACACTCGGATCAGGCAGCTGAACGATCGGGATGCCTGGCCGGTCGGGATGCCTGGCCGATCGGCCAGCCCTTTCCTATTTTGGCAGCCTATAAATACCCCTATGATTGTCATACTTTCTACTTTTGGAAAGCTCTGACCGACCAGCTCGTGCTCTCATCCTTTTTCTCAGATTTCTCTCGATTCCGGTAAGATTTCATCCTAAATCTTGTACTTTCTTGATCTATACACACTCCTACACCTTTCTATCTTTCAAATCTTGATTTCTAACCGTGAAATCATCAAGATTCAAGTGTTCTAGGATGATGTCATCTTGGTGTTCTTGAAGAACTTCATGTTTTGGCTTCAATCCATCAAGAATAACTTGGATCTAGCTGATTTCCACATAAACAAACAAGGATCTTTCATATATCTAAACATTTACACGGTGAAAAAGGATTGAAAGATGGTTTTTCCAACTTTCTTTCAACTCTTTTACACTCAATGCCTTCAAAACTGATAGAAACAGGACTTGTGCCGACTTGCAAATCATTCCGGTGGTTGCATGACTCAAGACCTGGATTCTATTCATGAGGTTCACCGATCTCGGGTTAAACGCTAAACTCTGTTCCGAACAGTTCACCGGCCGGATTTGGGTGATTCCTGTCCGATCAGGAGGAACAAGTAAGAACGTGGGTTCTATGGTTCAACTTGTGATCAAAACACCTCGATATAACGACAAACAATCAGAACAGCCAAGTGTTAGACGAATAGGCTGATCAGGTCAGGATGCTGACCGATCGGACTGGTGTTCGAATGGACAGCCAGCCGATCAGACAGTCAGCCAATCGACCAGGCCAGCCGATCGGCTAGCACATGGTCCCACACTTGAATAATTCATTGAAGTCTAGTATTGAACGAACTGCTGATTCGATCGGACTACTGTCCGATTGAATTACTCTTCGGATCATGAGATACTATACTTCAACACTTAGTCGATTTTCAACGTGTTCAATGCACTAGGAGTGCCACCCGATCGAACAACAGTCCGATCAGGTGACACCCTGATAAGAACTTGTTTGCTGAAGTACCTAACCGATCGGTTAGCCGGCCGAACGAGCAACCGTCTGATCGACCGACTTGAAAGGTAAAGATACTTCAATGTTTTCAAATGCTACAACGAAAACTTCAAAAGTCAAAACCATCATACGCAAACACATCCTTCTCAAAGGAAGAAACAGTCCACTCGAAAAGCCATCCGATCGGCCTACCGACCGACCGGACAGGCTGTCCGAACGGAATGCCAATCCGAACGGTCAAGTCGTTCGATCGGACAACCGTCCGATCGACCAGCTGTCCGACCCTCCAACACTTGTTTTCCGTTTTACGCGTTGCTTATCGTTATGATATCGAACTATTCAGGCTAACCCTACTCTCAAGTGCTCCCTTCAATCCATCAATCACTATGAGAATACTCGAACCCTTTTTGCTTTAGCACTTTTGGGTGTTACATACGTTACTTATTCTAAATCACAATCGAACATACTACTCAATTTCTGTATACGCTAACCGTTACCACATGTATTACGTGACTAAATGAATGCTTGTTGTTATGTTTACACGTGGAATGTTGTCTACCTGCCTTAACGACGATAGTACTATAGTTTGGACTCAGCACCCGTTCACACGGGGGTTGTTAAGGACAATTACTTGCATGGATTACGGTGGTAATCTTGTATTACGAACTGCCTCGGGCAGTCAACCCGCAGTCATTGGTATCGATAGATCTATGTCGATAATTAACATGCTTCGTTTTCCTATGTGTACGTGCTGGTTATTGTTGGGTCTAAATCGTGTAGTCTAATGTTATCAATGAATCAAGTCAACAAAGTCAACGCCAGCAAGTCCAAGTCAACGCACAAGTCGACACGTGAAGATCGAAGAAAGATATGGCGTGTGAACGTTCGAGATTTGATAGTTTACACAAAATATATTTATTATCTTATTTAATTTGTTGTCATGTTTATTACTACTTTTGGTATGTTTTAATCTCTAGGGTCCTAAATGTAATTAGCCAAAAGTTGTTTTGGCTATAAATAGAAAGTGATGATTAGGGTTTTAGCCAACACACTTAGTAAGAGATTTGAGGGGCTAAATTGTATTCATCTTTGCAAATCAATCAAGGGTTTTAAAGTTATATATTTTTGAGTGTGTTCATCTTGATTCTTATACAAAATCAGATTTTTAGCTCGATTTGATCCTACAATTTGGTATCAGAGCTTGGTACTCGAATTTGGGATTCAACAATCTTCAAATTCATCATAAAAAATCTGATTTTTGTTTGAAAAGTTTTGAAGTTTTTAGGTTTTTTGATTTTATTCACTTTTTCTTCAAAATCTTGTTTTTAAAAGGGTTTAAATGTCTGGTTGATTGAGAGTTGATAAAAGTATGATTAGAAAGGTTTAGAGTCATCATTCATATCATTTTTGGGGTTTCAAACAGATCTGGGCGTTTATATTCAAGTTCTGGGCGATTATTTTTATGAATACAGCGATTTTATCTTTGAATACAGCGATTTTATTTTGAATATAATGTTTTTATTGAAAGTTCCGGCGAATTTGGGTTTTCCGGCAACTTTCCGGCGAAATTAACTTTTCCGGCGAAATTAAATCTTGAACGCGAGTTCAAGTTCTCCGGCGTATTAAATACGCCGGTAAGTCACCGTTTTCCGTCGCCGTGATTCCGCCGGTTTTAACCCGACCGGAGTTTTTATTAAAAAAATATATAATAATAATAAAAATAGAAAGAGTAGAAAGGGTAAACGGCGTTTTGGGGTTTTTGGTTCTTGTTTGTTTCACTCATCTCCGGTAATCATCCATCACAAACACAAGCTACATCTTCAACAATTTTAACAGTTTAACAGTTAAAAGAAAGAGTAGAATCAGAAATATTTTTTTTAACAAGAAACATCTTCAACAACACCCCTCGAACCACCATCAACCTCCGCCGTCAACACCATCGTCTCCTCACCACACCTCGCCGTCGTTAACCGTCACTGTCCAAAATCACCGTGAATAACTTCAAACCTGTGACACCATTTAAACCCTCATCAACCAACCCACCGCTATCTACATCCACCTTCGGTCCACCAACACCGCCTCGTGACGTCATCCTTTTTCACCCCACCGTCCACCGTCAAACCATCTCCAAACATCCATCGGACCCTTCACACCTCCAACCACCACCTTCCACCACCACTTCACGGTAAACCAGCGTTTACCTCCGGTCAATCGCCGCCGCCGGAACTGACTCCAACCAAAACACAACGAGCAAACACACTCCGGCCACCATACTCCTTCGCCGCTGACTGGTCATCTTCCCCGACCAACCTGCAACCATCATTGTTCATCACCGCTCTCACCTTCAACCACCGGTGTTCTCCAACTCCGACTAGTTCACCGCTGCAATAAGTGTCAATCACCACAGACAACCACCGCGAACCACCAACACTGCCGCCGTTCTCCGCCAATGCTTGTCGCCGCCGCTATACAGCCTCCGTTACCGACATCTTCACCCGTTTCACACACAATAATCTAAACGGAAAGAGTAGTGTAGAAGATAGATAACTGTCTCTGGTGTTTACCGTTGGTTTTGAGTGAAAAGAGGGAGAAGACAGTTGCAATTGTTCTTTTGATTTTGTGTTTGAGTTGGAGAGAGAGTAAAAGAAGGCTGGTGGCTGTTTTGAGATTAGGGTTTATGTGCATCTGTGGAGATGGCACTAAAGTCAAACTAAACTCTATTGTATAGAATTTTTGACATCCGGGTTTTAAAATTCAAATCCAATACATAATTGTTTGACATCCGTTCTTAAAAAAAAAATAGATAAACTTAAAAAAAAATAATAATAATAATAAGTTGTTCCTTGAAAGGTATCGTGAAATAAATTAAAGTTTAGTCCTAAAACAAAAGGGATTAAAACGTAGCCCATTCTAAACCTAATTTGGGATTTGGGCTGCAATTAAAACGAGCTGGGCCACTAGTATCTATATTGGGTTTGGGAGTTTATCTTAAAAAAAAATGGTTGCATATTATAGTGCCCATTGTTGTTGGAGTAAAAGTTGATGTCACGTTGTTGGGTCGGGTCTTAAACTTTTTTTGTGGGCTTATAATTTTGATCAGTTTTGGGTCGGGTCTTAAAAGTTTTATTTGTGGGCCTCGAATTTTGATCAGTTTTGGGTCGGGTTTTCATAGTTTATTTTTGGGCCTTTTAAAATTAACTTGTGTTCGCAGAATTTCACCGGGCCAGGCGTTTCAAGTTCATTTGGACCAAGTACTACTAACATTTGGAGTTGATACCGGTTTAATTTTTGAAGTAACTTGAACCGGGTTTTAAGTTGAGACAAATATTTTTCGAGCTTTATAAAAAAAACATGGATGAAACTCAGAAGGAGTACGATAACTTTAGAAGTTTTTGTGGTGAAAGTTTGTCTGATCATATTACAAGATTCATGAATTTGCTAACAAAGATGAAGAAAGCTGGAATTCCCGTTACCAACCCTGCTAAAATCAAAAGGTTGCTAGATTCACTACCAAAAGAATGGAGTATCCGGTGCATGAAGATTAAAGATGACTTTATAAGGTATGCTACAACGCTGACAGATGTCGTGGACGCTTTGAAATCTCTTGAAATGGAGGTGAATCAGATTGGTGTCACTCCAAAAGCAAGCCCAACAACACCTACCAACATGAGTTTCCCTTCCCCAATCAGTGTAGGAAGTTCATCATTTGTTTCAGCCAGGATTCTAAATAATCTTCCAGCAAGTTCTGCAAAAACATCTTCAAGTGAAAAAGAAATGGTGGAAATTGCAAAGTCAACAACTGATAATGGGAAGAAAGTTACTGAGGAGGATGATAAGGTGAAGCAGATTGAGAAGGTGGATGCAGGATTCAGTGAAATAGGTAGAAAGAATGAAGAGAAGACTCCTTTTGAAGCCCAGCATGCAGAATCTAGCAAGGAGAAGGAAGAAAAGGACTTGGTAAACAGCATTCCACATAGCTTTAAAGTAAAGTTATGCACATCTGCATGCGTTGATGTCGTGGCACATTATAAGTCTCTAAATCTAGAATTTGAGAGACAAAAGGACAAAGCTTTAAAATTTAACAAAGAGCTTAAACAGAACGAGGCCGCATATCAAAGAAAGTTGAATTCAACTTTAGCTGAAATGCAAACTCTAAAAGAATTTGTGTTTAGAAAAGATTTTATCATTAACGATCTCACAGATAGATTAGAAAAAGCTTTGAACGAAAAGAATAAATTACAAATTATAATAGACAAATGGAATGTCAGTCAAAAGGCATTTACTGACATCAAAAACTGCCAACGACCGACGTATGTAAAAGATGGGATCGGGTATAAGGATAGGCAAGGAAATGAAAGAAAACTTTTCTTTCCACCACATAGCAAAAACTATGTGCCTATGCCAACTCCTCATCATGACAACGATTTAATTGATAAAAATGATTTGATTGCTCAAAATATCAATTGTGAAAATGATAAAATTTCTAACGTTTCTGAAAGCAGTGAAGAGGTGATTGAGCGTGAGGAGGATGTGTGCGACGAGGATTGTGGTGGCACGAAAATAGGAATAGGGTATTCAGGCGACAGTTATACTACTGTTAACTGGTTCGGCTGGAACTGTGAGAAATCAAACAAAACTTTAAAATGTGTTGACTTAAAATCTGCTTTTTGTGATGAACAAGTTGTGTGTGAACCTCCTGTGTTTGTTCCAGAATTGAAACAAAACAGATTCGGTAAATTCCTCACTGAGGAAATTCCAGAATTTGTTCCATCTCATATAGGTACCTCAGAGTCTGAGAAAGAGTTAAATGAAGAAAGTAGCAGTGAAGACTCAAGCACCACAACTTCAGAAGGTGGCGAAGGAAGCTCAAGTGATTCGGAAACGTCAGTAACAGATGCTGGTAGAAAGGTTGAAAACCTTGAACCATCGGGTGTTCAAGAACCAACAACCCCAAATAACTCTGCAAGTCTAGTAAATCAAGACCCATTGGAAAAAGACTTCCAAATTGATGATTGCACGAGTTCAGATGATGAATCAAAGACAAATGAAAGTCTTGGGAAGTCAAAGATCAAAAGATCATCTGAAGTTGTCGAACATCACGTTTGTGAACATGCTGAGTCAAGCTCAAAGCAATCCCCGCCCTTAGTTGCATCACACGGAACTGCAAAGTCTCAAAAGCCATTCAAGGCTTGTTTTAGGTGTGGAAAAGAAGGTCATGTGCTCAAACAATGCCCAGAACGACACGATCCAAATGGTAAAGGCAACCAGTATTGCTTCTCTGGATCAAAAGGTAAAAATCACACATCTTTGAAAGATCGGATGAAAAACTTTCAATCCAAATCTCCCCATGTGAAGCCGGTTTCACATGAATCAAAGATGAAAAGGACCAACGCATCAAAACCTCAATCTTTCTCTCCGGGTCTTAAACATAAGATTGTTTCAAACTTTAAATCTTTTACAAACAAAATTTTTAAACCAACACAAGTTTGGCGAGTCAAACAAGTGGTTGTAAAAGAAATCAACGAGGGAAAAGATTTGGCATATCAGGAGGTTTATTATTTTGATGAAAGGGGACAACCCAAGACTACGATGGCTTGGGTTCCACTCTCTAACTGAATTGCTTATGAGTGTAGGAACATCCAAGGAGGACTGTTAGTAACACCGGTTATTATCAGTGGTTGTTCTAGATACAAGTTGGGGAAAATCACAGGTTTGGTTATGGTATCTAACCTGGTTGCACACTTAACTGCACTGTAACACACTCATTTTCTTGTTGACATATTCTTTTATGTGCCTGATGTGGAAGACTTTATTTTGTAAATACATGTTTTATAATTTTTAATTTTTCAGTAATTGATTGTACATAAATAAAATTTTAGGGGGGAGTATTAAAATACTTCCTAGACCATGAGATGTGATTATTGCAAAATAATCATGATCTTATATGAGAAATGATAGGAACTAACTTGATTATGCCTTCGCATGAATAGGATCTGATGGAGGATACGACTCCAAGTTAACGATATGTCGGTAGGTTCAGCATTTCAGACAAGTAAACTGCATCTTGGTGATAAAGATAAAGTCTACACAAAAATTCTGGATTTCCACAGCATTATGCATTCTTGTGGGTAACACGTTGCGGCATATGGCTTAATGGTCTTGAATCTTGCGTTGACAGATTGCCAAAGTCTGAGATTTCGGGTCTTTATATTGGTATTTCATTCGGGGATATCATAAGTTGTTCTTCTGCTGCATCCAGATACATGCTGACCTAGACGCTATGATATCCTTTTAATAATAAGTGCCTTAAAAAAAAGGAGGCCAAACCCTTTTCATAATAAGTGCCAAATTTGGCAAAACCTTAGATAGATTAGTTTGGTCACTCTGCTGTACGGAAGTACTGACCTGTTCACCAAACTATCTGTCTTAGCCCTCGATAGTTCTTGGGATCTCTGTTGTACGAAAGTACAGACCTGATCTCTGCTCTATCGTTGAAGAGAATGAAACCAATATACTCACCCGTTATGAGGAATCTTTGTGCATACCTTGATCGCGGGGGTATGTCCTGACGTGGGACTCACGGGCGAAATGTTTTCTATTCTAAATAGCCTGTGTGGGGGCCATCGAATTTTTGTCAATATTTACCAAAACATGATAACAAGTTCACCGAAAGCATGTTGAAAGAATGATGCATGGATTTAAACGGACAAACATACTAGCAATCGTTCTTGAGTCGTAGCTATCCTAAAGAAAATTGAAGTGTGGATAGACTTTTCAAGTTGGTATGATCTCGTATTTGATCAGATCTATACCTCAAAGGTTGAAAGTTAAAACAAAAAAAAATCTAAAATCCAAAAATATTTTTTATTTATGTACAGTTGTTTTTTCTAAGTCTTCCATATCACATCAACCGTGTCTCAAACCGCTTGAGATACTCTTTCCATTGCACACTACAGATGAATACAGTTTTGTCTGTACTTTGAATCAGTTTAAAAGAAAATGTGGAGTTGTGTTTGTATTTGTGAACCGGTTACTCCGCCTATTTGCTGCAATGATGGCCGATCATCAATTGAGCAAGATACCAAACCAAAGCACTGGTTTCCTGAAGATTGTAGAAGACACCAAGCTAGGAATCCTCCTCCTACGTCTTCTGATTCACTCAAGCTAAAGAGAGTTGAAAAAGGTTGTTCCTGTTTGTCAAAGATGATGCATGCAAAAAGGGGGAGCTTATCCAGATAAAGTACTCAAAGAGCAAAGTGTCAAAAGAAGATCTTCAGTGAAGAAAATTTGGAAAGCATCAGTCTAGGGGGAGATTGTTGGGTGTAAAATTGAGACTGAAGCTTGCCAAATTGAAGATCACATCATGCATGATGTTGACGGTTCTAAAGATGATGCAAGAGTTTGATAACATTAGCCTAAGGGGGAGATGTTGGGTCTAAATCGTGTAGTCTAATGTTATCAATGAATCAAGTCAACAAAGTCAACGCCAGCAAGTCTAAGTCAACGCACAAGTCGACACGTGAAGATCGAAGAAAGATATGGCGTGTGAACGTTCGAGATTTGATAGTTATACTACTTTGGATAATTAAATATATTTTGTTTACACAAAATATATTTATTATCTTATTTAATTTGTTGTCATGTTTATTACTACTTTTGGTATGTTTTAATCTCTAGGGTCCTAAATGTAATTAGCCAAAAGTTGTTTTGGCTATAAATAGAAAGTGATGATTAGGGTTTTAGCCAACACACTTAGTAAGAGATTTGAGGGGCTAAATTGTATTCATCTTTGAAAATCAATCAAGGGTTTTAAAGTTATATATTTTTGAGTGTGTTCATCTTGATTCTTATACAAAATCAGATTTTTAGCTCGATTTGATCCTACAGTTATGCGTAAACTATTTCGAACTCTATATGCTATTATCAAACTTGTATGCTCACCTTTACATTTTATGTATTGAATTTATTTTAACGTATGTGACAGGTGTTTAAGATGCTTATCTGCTAGGAAGGCGAAGCTAGAATAAGAGTTTAGAGCATAGTTGTCTGTAGATTTTGCAGATCGAGTCTCTAGACATAGATAAACAATATTTATATTTAAATCTGAGTTGTCGGAACAGAATATTTGACTAGATGTTATCTGTAATAATTTGTTTGCTATTTGAGGTATGGTATGGGACGTATTATATAAATTGAATGGTAATGATAGTTGTTATGGAAACTTCTGGACAATCTGTTTCGCTTAGTGCCATGCCCCAATGATTCCGCCATCGGTTGGGGTGTGACAGATTGGTATCAGAGCCATAACTATAGGGAATTAGGCTAGACTCGGCCTAGTCCGGGTCGAAGTCTTAGAGACCTAGACTATAGTTAGGAACCAACAGACCAAGCTTATGTGCTATATATCCTGCTAATTCTCATAATCACCGCACTCGAATTTTCAATAACGAGAAGGCGATTTAGTCAAGATTAGGTGTGAAAACCGCAAACTCTCGACTGAATTGCTGGATCAATGCTGTTTTTATCAACTTATCAATGATCTCTTCATTATGCTTTTTTAATAACGAACGCTTGTCCAACGGGAGATTATACCAAATCAGGAGTGAAATCCATATTTTGATGAATAATCTCCTCAAATTTTACTAGAACAAGGAAGAAGTTGCTAAGCTAGGGGTGAAACCCTAACCTTGACAACTTGTTCCGACTTTTATTTATCTCACCAAGGCCTCGACGGACTCCAATGACCTGAACTCACGAGTGTGACCTAGGGAATACGTGCTGAATGCCCAAGAATCGAGGCGGAAACACAATCCCAAAAGTTGAAATGTGACGACAAGTCTATTGAGAATAGTCGAATTACTTTGGGTAGTCGATGTTTAATAGCCGCAGACAATCTATTTCTTGATTTTTATGTGTTTCGATTCTGAGCCCGCAACTGCCGACTCTGATAATTCGTCGATTTTATGTGTTTTAAGTGTGTTTATCTGTTTATGTGTTTAATTTTGGAAAATTATTCGATTTTGCTATCACTTCGATCGACACACACGACTCGCATTGCTCTTCTATCTCAAAACGGTAACAAGTCGCTACAATCTAGACGACATTATGATACGATATATGCTTATACTATACTCGACATGCCATACGATTATACTATACTACTCGATATGCTATACTATTCGATATATTATACGCAATCGACACGCGAGCTTTGAATAATAGGTTTCTGTATTCTGACTGCATCTGTGATTAAATGTGTATGTGCTTCTGTGTTTGTATGTCTTTGTGATCTACGTGCCTACGTGCTTATATGCTTCTGTGACTACGTGAATCTGTGGTTATGTGCTTATGTGTTTATGCGATATGTGTTTCAACGTGTTCCTGAGCCTTAGTAAGTAGTAGACGTGTGAGGTGAGATTCGATTTTGGTGTATCTGAGACCTACGACGATGTCTGTTGCAGACCATGTCGTCATCCGGACACCGAACCCCACTTACCCGCCAAGAAAAGAGAGACAGAAGTCTTGCTGCTATCATCGCCAAACAAGTAGCTAAGGCGGTGAGCGATGTCTATGAAAACGTCAGCAAATCTTCCGAGGAGTCGAGAACTGAAGCTCCCAAAGATGCTACCAAGACTGTTTTCAGCTTTAAACAGTTCAAGGCATGCGGACCAAAGGAATTCACCGGAGAAGATGGCCCAACAGTTATGTTTCAATGGTTTGATTCCATCGAAGTCACTCTGCGCCAAAGCAGCTGTCCAGAAAATCTCCGTACCCTAAACGCAACCGGCGTCTTCCAGTCCCGAGCTCTAGACTGGTGGGCGGCCGAGCGAAACAAACACGGAAATGATGCAGCTTATGAGCTGACATGGAAAGAGCTGAAAGCCATTACGATGGACAAATTCTGCCCTCCCCATGAACGCCAAAAGCTGGAGGACGAGTTTTGGAACATTAAGCAGAAGGATGGAGATAACGCAGCCCTAACTGCTCGCTTTAAACAGCTTAGCATCATTTGTCCCGATCAAGTCGAGACGTCAGACATGGCCATCAAGAAGTACATTCGAGCTCTACCCGATTGTGTTGCCGATTTTGTTCACGCCGTGAAGACATCATCCATTGAAGAGACTTACTTGCTTGCCGCCGAGATCAACGACAAGCGAGTAAAAGCTGGTTTCTGGGATAAGCCCTCCAAGTCTCTGCATCAAGCCACCATTGCATCAACCGCCGAAACCGCCACTGCTCAACCATCAAAGTCATCATGCCGCAGGAAGAAGCACAACAACAACAACAACAGCCCCAGCAACAAGAACTGTGCCGTCACTACCACTGCTTCTCCTCTGCAAGCCGTACCGGCTCAGCAGCAGTCTCATCATCGACCAGCACCAGTTACTCAAGCGTCGCCAGCAAAGCGTGCGTACACAGGTCCCCACCCGCTCTGCCCGACATGCTCATATCATCATCCGGTGGGTCTTGCCTGTCGTTTCTGCGCTCATTGCAATTTGTACGGTCACTTCACCGCAAACTGTCGCTATGGTCCCCGTAACACCGCAGCTCCTGCCAGTACTCATCAAGCTCTACTCCCAGCCCTGCAAGGCCAACAAGCGGCTCAGGCACCCGCGATCAATGCTCGAGTCTGCTTTGCATGTGGTGACCTTAACCACTTTACAAACATGTGCCCGAACAGGGTGGTGAAGCAAGAGCCCCAGCAGCAGCAACAACAAGCAGCACGCGCCAGAACCTTCAACATCAATGCTCGTCAAGCCTAGGCTGACAACAACGTGGTTAATGGTACGTTCCTTATGAATGGTATTTATGCATCGTGTTTGTTTGATACTGGAGCCGATAACTGCTTTGTGTCATTTGAATTCGAGAAGCTCCTTAGTCGTAAGCGCTCTTATCTCCCCTCGTCATTTGAAGTAGAAGTCGCTACTGGAAGAACTGTCGCCGTTAATTCTGTTCTTCGTGATTGTACTCTCGAGCTCAACAATCACATTTTTCCAACCGACCTCATTCCGATGCAGCTCGGAAGTTTTGACGTCATAGTAGGCATGGACTTTCTTCGCGAAAACCATGCTGAAGTTGTGTGCTTCGACAAGATGATTCGATTCTCGCTCGCGAATGGTGACTTATTGTGTGTCTATGGCGAAACTGCTTCGAAAGGTCTCAATCTCATGTCGTGTATCCAAGCTAGCAAGTATCTCCGTAAGGAATACAGAGCTTTCTTGGCCAACATTGTAGTAGCGGAGAAGGAAAAGAAGAGGAAGACAGAAGTGAAAGACGTTCCCGTGGTTCGTGAATTTCCTCAGGTGTTCCCTGATGATCTTCCCGGACTACCGCCAAGTCGTGATATCGACTTCCGTATCGACCTCATTCCTGGAGCTAACCCCGTAGCCAAAGCCCCTTATCGACTCGCGCCATCCGAAATGCGGGAACTCTCGAACCAACTCCAGGAATTACTTGAAAAAGGTTTTATTCGCCCGAGCACCTCTCCTTGGGGCGCACCAGTCCTTTTCGTAAAAAAGAAGGATGAATCGTTCAGGATGTGTATCGACTACCGGGAATTGAATAAGTTAACCATCAAGAACTGTTACCCCCTGCCCCGCATCGACGATTTATTTGACCAGTTGCAAGGTGCTACGTGTTTCTCGAAGA
The DNA here is from genome assembly GCF_002127325.2 of Helianthus annuus. Taxonomy (NCBI): domain Eukaryota; kingdom Viridiplantae; phylum Streptophyta; class Magnoliopsida; order Asterales; family Asteraceae; genus Helianthus; species Helianthus annuus. The sequence goes on from NC_035446.2 coordinate 55,921,881, forward strand.
TCGACCTACGTTCAGGCTATCATCAATTACGCATCCAGGTAGAAGATATACCCAAAACCGCTTTTCGCACTCGTTACGGCCACTATGAGTTCGTTGTTATGCCTTTTGGTTTAACCAACGCACCCGCGGTTTTCATGGATCTGATGAATCACGTGTGTAAGCCTTATCTCGACCGTCTCGTCATCGTATTCATCGACGATGTCTTGATCTATTCCAAATCGAAAGCCGAACACGCGCAACATCTACGTTTGGTTCTCGAGTTACTTCAGGGGAACCAACTCTATGCCAAGTTCTCCAAATGCGAATTCTGGTTAGAGGAAGTTCAGTTTCTGAGTCACATCGTGAATAGTCAAGGTATCCATGTCGATCCTGCGAAGATTGAAGCAGTTAAGAGTTGGATTACGCCAAGGAACCCGTCTGAAGTCCGTTCTTTTCTCGGACTAGCGGGCTATTATCGAAGATTTATCGAAGGATTCTCCAAGATCATTGTGCCGCTTACCGCTCTCACTCATAAGGATAGATCTTTTGTTAGGGAACTAAACAAGAGTCTGCTTTCCAAACCCTCAAGTGCTAGCTTTGCGATGCTCCTGTTCTCGCACTGCCCAATGGGAACGACGATTTCATTGTCTACTGTGATGCTTCCAACCTTGGTCTTGGTTGTGTTCTCATGCAACAAGACAAGGTTATAGCTTACGCTTCTCGACAGCTCAAAATCCACGAGAATAACTATATAACCCATGATCTCGAGCTAGGCACGGTTGTTTTTGCATTAAAGATTTGGACACCTGTATGGTACCAAGTGTACGATCTTCACCGATCACAGGAGTTTACAACACATCTTTGATCAGAGAGAACTCAATATGCGTCAACGCCGATGGGTAGAACTCCTCAACGATTACGACTGTGAGATTTGTTATCACCCAGGCAAGGTAAATGTCGTTGCCAACGCGCTCAGCAGACGGAGTTATTTGCTCAGTATTCGTAATACCCAAGCCCAACACGATCTCGAAACCCTCATCCGTGAAGCCCAACATGCTTGCTTTAATGAACACACCTTGAAGAAGGAGATAATCTATCACGATGGAGCTCATCTTGTAAGCAAATCGAATGGGATCTTCTATTTTCTGGACCGAATTTGGATCCCTAAGCGGACCGAATTGTGAAAGATTTTAATGGACGAAGCCCACAAATCCCGATATTCTATTCATCCCGGAGCTGACAAAATGTACCAGGATCTTCGTTACAAGTACTGGTGGCCGGGTATGAATAGAGATATCGCTCTCTATGTCGGAAGATGCCTGACTTGTGCAAGGATCAAGGCTGAACATCAAAGGCCCTCTGGCTTACTCGAACAACCGCCAATCCCTATATGGAAGTGGGAGAGTATAGCTATGGATTTCATAACAAAGCTTCCGCCCATGTCATCAGGTCACGACAACATTTGGGTTGTCGTTGATCGTTTGACCAAATCAGCCCACTTTTTGCCAATACGGGAAGACTACAAGGTGGAACGATTAGCCCGAATCTACACCGACTAGATCATTTGTAATCATGGTACGCCTCGTGACATTATCTCTGACCGTGATGCTCGGTTTACCTCGCGATTGTGGGAAACGTTTCAAGCAGCTCTTGGTACGTCGCTTAACTTAAGTACCGCATTCCATCCTCAAACCGACGGACAGACTGAAAGAACGATCCGCACTCTTGAAGACATGCTCCGTGCGTGTGTCATAGACTTCGGCGGTAATTGGAACAAATACCTGCCGCTAGTCGAATTCTCGTACAATAACAGTTATCATACCAGCATCCAAATGGCACCATTCGAGGCTTTATATGGAAGAAGATGTCGATCGCCTATTGTATGGCACGAGATCGGTCACTCGCAATTAACCGGCCCTGAGCTGTTACAAGAGACGACTGACAAAGTCCTCCAAATTCGAGACAACTTGTTGAAAGCTCGAAGTAGACAGAAAAGTTACGCCGATAGAAGACGCAAGCCCATGGAATTTGACGTTGGCGACTACGTACTCCTAAAGGTATCACCTTGGAAGGGTGTGGTCAGATTCGGCAAGAAAGGGAAGCTAGCGCCTCGATATGTTGGACCTTTTAAGATTCTGGAAAGGATCGGAAAAGTCGCCTACAGACTCGAACTACCGGAGGAACTTAGTAACGTCCACCCAACTTTCCATGTGTCAAACCTCCGAAAATGCCTGGCTGAGCATGATCTAATTGTACTTCTCGACGACCTTCAAATAAACGAAACGCTACACTTCGTGGAGAAGCCTGTCGAAATCATGGATCGCCAAACCAAGCAACTCAGCCGCTCGCGCATTCCTATCGTGAAAGTCCGCTGGGAAGGCAAACGAGGCGCAAAGTTCACTTGGGCACTCGAAAGCGACATGAAGGCGAAGTACCCGCAGTTGTTCAAATGAAGTCTAGAGAGAGAAAGTTCTCAAACGTGATTCACGGTGTTGTGCAGCTTTCAGCCTAATTTCGGGACGAAATTCCCTAAACAAGGGGAGGCTGTAACACCCAGTGTTACCGAAAGTCAAAGTCAAAGTCAAGATTGACTCCTTTGACCGTAGTTAGTCTATTTTATGTTTTTACGTTAGTTGTATTATGTGGAGTAATTAATTACAATCAAATTAATAGAAGTTTATTTATCAACGCGAACCACTTTACTACTGTGAATAATAGGAAGTAACAATGCGATAAAGTCAACTAATCAATAATCGAGCTAATTTAATCATCATCGAACTCGAGACTCGAATTACGCGAATTTCGGAGTTAATATACGTGTGTGTGTGTGCCTTATGTGTTACTTGTGCGTGTCTACTTTATGTTGTGTGTGATGATCAATCGAAACTCGACTCGAAATCAAAACTCAATCGAACTCAATCGAAATCGAATCATGATAATTGGTGGAGAAGAGATAGCGCGAGATATACATGATTGTATGTTAGATATAGTGGTTGGGATTAAAAGTAATTTGAATAGAAAACTCTATCGTATTCTCATCAATCGCAATCGAACATCGAAATGTCATAAAAATCGTCGCACCGAACACTCGGATCAGGCAGCTGAACGATCAGGCTCTCAGCCGATCGAACAGCCCAGCCGATCGGACTGCTGTCCGATCGGGATGCTTGGCCGATCGGCCAGCCCTTTCCTCTTTTGGCAGCCTATAAATACCCCTGTCATTGTCATACTTTCTACTTTTGGAAAGCTCTGACCGACCAGCTCATGCTCTCATCCTTTTTCTCAGATTTCTCTCGATTCCGGTAAGATTTCATCCTAAATCTTATACTTTCTTGATCTATACACACTTCTACACCTTTCTATCTTTCAAATCTTGATTTCTAACCGTGAAATCATCAAGATTCAAGTGTTCTAGGATGATGTCATCATGGTGTTCTTGAAGAACTTCATGTTTTGGCTTCAATCCATCAAGAATAACTTGGATCTAGCCGATTTCCACATAAACAAACAAGGATCTTTCTGTCGGTGCATGCATCTGTCGACTTCGTCTTGTATCGAGTCATAGTCTACACTGTATAGATCAGGGCACGTTATTCGAGAAAATAGGAGAGTTTAAGAGTTTAGAAGCTGATTTCGCTCCTAGCTACACAAGTAGGTGATTCCGCCCGGAATCATAAGTTGGTGATTTCGCTCGGAATTAAGTTGTTAATTCCGCTCCAAATGTCTGATGTCATTTCGGGCGAAATCAGAACCCTATATATAGGTTCCTTTAGAGCGAAATCAGTATCAGAGTCCTTGTATTCCATGCCGAAGTGCTGCCGGTGTGAGGTTTGATTGTAATCAACGTCAGATCAATACAATCAGTGATTTAAGTGAAGATTAAGCTGTTACTAGCTTTGTTTCTTGTTTTCCGCACCTGAAACAGAGTAAAACTCCTCTGAACGACTCATTTGGGTCAGCCGCACGATCCTACAATTGGTATCAGAGCCAGTTGGAGGAGTTAGATCAATACAATCAGTGATTTAAGTGAAGATTAAGCTGTTACTAGCTTTGTTTCTTGTTTTCCGCACCTGAAACAGAGTAAAACTCCTCTGAACGACTCATTTGGGTCAGCCGCACGATCCTACAATTGGTATCAGAGCCAGTTGGAGGAGTTCTGCAGTTTACAGCCGAATTTCATCGAAATCTCTTGCTTCTACACCTTCTTTTATCATTTCAGGAAGTTTTCACGGTCAAAATCGAACCAAATTTTCACAGATTGTTTAAAATTGGACATAGACAAACCCTGGAAAGTTTCATTGCTAAAATCAGACTAAAAATGGACAAAAATGACCTCCGAGCTGATTTCGCTCGAAATAGGGTGTTGATTTCGCTCCAGATTGCAAACTTGTGATTCCGCTCCAACATACTTTCTGATTCCGCTCCAGAATATCAAAATATTTGATTCCGCTCCAAAGAATCTTCTGATTCCGCTCCTGTGCAAGTTTTGATTTCGCTCCAAGCTGCAAGTTCTGATTCCGCTCCTGTAAACATTGTGATTTCGCTCCAAGTGTACAACTTAGTGATTTCACTCCTAAGGGTTGTTTGCTATTCCGCTCGAAATTGTATTTGGATTAATTCCGCTCGAAAGCTACTGTTTTTGAAAAACGTAATACGTAATCATGAGTGAAGAGTTTTATAACGCGTTTGCTTCATCCCCAACTACTCCGACTTCTATTGCTCAGAATATGAACTTGGAAAACGAGACCGGAAAAGCCCCCGAAACTGATGAGTATCGAAGAGTATGATGGGTGGAAAGACAGATTCGAAAACTGGGTTTAGGCAAACCATCTTAGGTCTTGGGAATGTATACTAAAGAAATATGTGTTACCACGAACAGATTTGCAGGTTATCAAAGAGCTATCAGAGTTTAGTAATCAAGAACGGGATATGTATCGTGCTGAAAAGATGATGATCAGTCTACTACAGCAAGCCATCAAAGAAGACATCTTTATTCTACTACAACATGACAAAACTTCAAAGTCAATCTGGGATGCTCTTCGGGTTAAGTTTGAGGGTAGTGAAAACATGATTAAGAGTAAGAAGGCATTGCTCAAGAAAGAGTTTGACCTGTTCAGTAGTTTACCGGGAGAAGACACGAAGAAGCTGATTGAACGTTACTGTCACTTGGTGCGATCAATGTCAATGCTAAGTATTACAAAAGATCGTGAAGAATGGGTAGACAAGTTAGCTGATGCGTTACCGCAGAAAGAATGGGGAACATACTTGATGATCTTGAAAAATACTGGGGTTTATGATGGATTAACTATTTCTCAGTTCATTGAAAAGATTGAAAGTCAGGATTTGGAACAGCAGAAGATCGCGAGGATGAATAGTCCAAGTGGTCAACAGGATGTAAAGATGTATTACAAAGGCAGTGTTCCGGAAGCTGAAAGAAGTCCTAAAATCCAAACTGCATTTAGTGCTGGGGATTCTACAGAAAAAGTTGATCAGAGTTCAACTAAAAGCAGTGGATTCTCTTCATTTCCGAGTGTCAATCCGAAAGAGTCAACTACAAGTTTTCATTCTCAGAGCACTAAAACTGGAAATGGTTATGTGATCCAGTGCAACATCGCTTTGAATCTTCCAGAGGGTCAAAGTTTTTCTGAAGAAACCGCAAAAGATCACATGGCTCAACTTGGTTCTGTATTGTTATCCTATGAAGGTTTAGTGGCTGGGAGGATCGGAAATCCTATGCTCACAAAGGAGGATTACGATCAGATAGACGCTGAAGAAATGGAACTGATGGACGTCAAATGGTGTCTAGCTAGTGTTCTTAGACGAGCTGAAAAATTTAAGCTTATTACTGGGAGAAATGACTTTCTTGATGCACATGTGTCTACTTTAGGTTTTGATAAATCTAAAGTTACTTGTTTTCGATGCAGGGAGAAAGGCCATTTCAAGAGAGAGTGCAAGAACAGAGAAGCTAGTGGAGCTCAGAATCCGTTTGGAAAAGACGATTACTACCGGAAAGCCATATATCAGCAAGTTGGTCAACAACAACAGCAAGAACCACAGGTGGCTCATGGTAGAAGAATCGAGGATTCAAAAAGAGCGTGTTTGGTAGATTTTAACTGGAACGACTACATATTACCAGAAAGCAAAGTATGTTTAGTTAATCAGAATGATGAAAGATTACCTGAAGGCTTCAGCTGGGATATGTTTGTTGATGAAAAAGGAGAGTTCAAAGCATTCATTGCTAAGATTGTTAGAGAACCAGATATGTTTGCCACATGGATGAAGTCTATTGGTGAGACTGTGAAGAATGTGGAGGAAGAGTCTGTTGTTTCTGATGAAAGCTCAGAAAGGGCTGAGGAAAGCTCACAGAGTTCAGACGAGTGTGTACAAAGTGATGCTAGTTCAGAAAAAGAAGTTGTCTTTGATCAGACACCATCTGATTCTGGTTCATCGGATGATAATTCTGAAAAATCAATCGAGTTTGATCAGTCACCAGTTGATGATAGTAGTGATGATGAGGAAGAAAAACATATTAACATTGCTAAATCTCATCTGTCTCCTGAAAGTTTTCATTTCTATTTTGCAGATCGCTTGGAAAAACTGAAGGAGAAACGAGCTGCAAAAGAACAACAACAAATGAAATCTAAAGACGTTGTTCAGAATGAGAATGCTGAAAGTGTTGCTGAGAAGATGATTGATAATGAGCAAGTGAAAAAAGAAGAAAAGGTGACTGAAGTTGAGAAAGTTATCGAAGTAGAGAAATTTGTTGAAGTTGAAAAGATTATTGAAGTCGTCAAGCCATGTTCAAAGTGTCTTGAACCATGCAAAGAATGTGCAGCCAAAGACGAAAAGCTGGCTGAGTATGTAAAGAACAAAGAGCAATTACTATTCAATCTCAATTATGTGAAAGAATCTTATGATGTCTTGAACAGAACAGTGACTGATCTTCAAAAGACAAACTCAGAAAGAGAGAATGCTTTGACAATGTTGAATGTTGTTATGATGACAAAATAGAAAGCTATCAACTTCTACATCGAAGAAAGTGCTAAATGGAAGCAAGAGTTGGAAACTGAGAAGATCGAGAATGAGAGAATCAGAAGTTTATTGCAGAGTTACTCTAGTTCTGATTATCTTATTGATCGAATTTATCCGACTGTTGCAGGTATGGAAGCTTTCCAAGATGAGAAGCCAAAGAGAAAGGATACTGGTAAGAAACCGACTGTTAGCTATAACAAGTGTCCACCTCCGATCTGGGAAGGTTATTCTCCTAGAAAACCAAACGAGGAGCAACTTGAAAAAGCAGTCAATATAAAGCTAAAAATCGACACAACTGATGAATTGCCAGAAAACATTGACGTCACATTTACTTTGTTTGACACTGATCATGAGTCTGAGTTAATAAAAAAGGTGGTCGATTAGGTGTTGGATACTGATGAGGAGTCTGAGTCAAAGTCTGAATCTGGAGGGTCAAGTTCGTCAGTCAATGGTCCAAAGTCGTCGGTCAAAAAGGCTTATAGTAAAGAGTTTTTGCTATCCAAATCGAATTTGAATGATGAAACATTCGAAGTAGTTTAAACTTTGAATGATTCTGACAAATTATACTATAACAAAGAGTTTCCAATAAGAAGTGTCCGTTTTGAAATGATTAAAAAGGTTTTCAAAATGACAGAAATTAATATTTCTGAAATAAAAGATTTAAATCTTACTGGAAAACCTAAAAAATACACTTCAAGAGTTCAACAACGTTTAAACAAGAAAAAGGGTTACAATTATGGTTCTGGTTTTCAAAAGAAACCAAACCAAAATCGTAGCTTCAAAAAGAAAGGTTTTAGGTTTTATTCCACCAGAAAACTATAAAAATAAGAAAAATTCTAAAACAAAAACAGAATTTGTTTCAGGTGGAAGTGCTGAGGATGAACAGAAGAAACCGTTCTGGAGACAATCGAACCAAGAGTTTCTTGCTGAGAAGAAAAGGAATGGAACTGGAGTGTTTCATCCAAAAGAGACTCGAACCTATTTCAAATGCAATGAAGCTGGTCACATTGCATGGAATTACCCAAAGAATATCAAGACAAAACAGGGAGTTTCTGTAAAACTCAAAGAAAAAGTTGTTGATGTTGAACCACCAACCGAAAACTTCAAAATTTTTGAAAATTCCATTCATGAAGTTGGTGAATGTTCGAAGAAAAATTCTTACAAAAAGAAAGGAAAAGAAAATCAAGTGTGGGTTGTTAAGAAAGTTGATGAGAAAGTTGGCGATGAATCTGGTTCCACAAAGCCAGAAGAGCCACAAGTTGAGGTGAAAGTTTCAGTGAGTGATGATGACTTTCCATCACTGAAATTTGAAGAGGTTAAACAGAAAGTTGGTAAGGTTGAGATCTTGGATCAGTTCTACTCCGAGAAAAATCAGTTTGATGTCGAAAAAGTTTTTAACGGAAATGTTAAGAAAATTTTTGGGAAAATGCTTGATGAGAAAACAAAGGGGGTTAAAGATTTTTATGCAACTAAAAAGGCAACTTACAACCCTACTGCGTAAGAATTGAAAACCCTCAAGTCTGAAAAGACTTGAGTGTAAAATTCTTTTCCCTTGAAGTCTTAGGACTACGCCGGAGATTCCAAGTTTGTAATCGTGGATCAGGAATCGGCATCATTCTAGTTTTAGAATAGATTGTTTGAAAGATTTTGAAAGAGTTTAAATTTTACAGGTTGAAGGACTACGCCGGAGCTTCCAGGTTGGTAAGTGAGAAGCAGGAATCGGCACTTTGTACTTACAATTGGTAAATGATCTAGTGTAGATGTTCTATTCCTACACTGGACAATGGTGATGATTTTTACAATTGGTACAGAGGGTGCATACTTGCATATGGTAAATCAGGGACATTCATTTGTACTTGATCTATTACAAATGATTGATGAACAATATGATGAACCATACCCCTGACTTAATAGTGAACCTACAAGTGGTTATAACAAACTTATTTTCTGGAAAAATCATTTTGATTAAAACTAACTTAAGTGTTTTGAAAGCTAAATGAGAAAAGGGTTTGTTAAAAGGGGGAGTTCTGATTGTTTATGCCTAGTGGATGGCGAATTGATGCGATTCGATGTCGGTTGTCAAGTTTCTGTACATTTTGTTTTACTTTCGGTGTTTAGAATTGGGTCAAGAGTTCGGTTTATTTTCAATTTTCTTTAATGAGTTTGCATTTTAGGGGGAGTAGAAAATTCCAGAAAATCCAAAAACATTAAAAATCTGAAAATAGACAAAAACATGATAAAATTCAAAATTGAGTTTTGTTGAGAAAAGAGGAAATGATAGTACATCAGTGGACTGTCACAACATGCTAAAGAATTGGAATGTAAAAATGTGATAAACAATCTCACTATGGATATGCCAGTAGGTTTTTACACATTTAGTAGATTGTGACGAGATATAAACCTAAAAATTCAAACTTGCTTATTCTGTGGGTAACAACTTCTTGGATATATAGGTAACCCCTAAAATCTTGTTTGAAAGGTCCCTTATTCTGAGATACTAGGTCTTTATGCTCAGTGATATCTGGGGTATTATCCCGGGACTTCTGCTGTATGGAAATACTGACCTAGTCCCCGAATAATTGTTGGTGCAGTTGTCTGTCGACTACATCTTAGTTCGAGTCTTAGGTTAGGGCTGTCTGTATTATGCACAGAAATCGAGAAATCATGTTTTAGACATGGTTCCGCTTATGTGTCATAGGTAAAGGTTCCGCTTGAATGTCATCATATAGTTCCGCTTATCTGTCATGTAGGTTCGCTTATATGGACATGTCCATATAAGCGAAACCCCATGCCTATATATAGGTGGTCTTATAAGTGGAACCAGGTAGCAGGTGTGTTGTGGTCTTGTATGGTACGGCGAAGCCCTGCCAGTTGTCTCCAGCGCTTGTATACTGTTAGCAGATCAATAAAAGAGACATTAAAGTGTGAAATCTAGCTAAACAAAGACTGAATCAATGAATTCCGCCTCTGATTCAGTCTGAGCACTCTTCTGATTCACTCGTCAGGTCGTCTAATGATCCTACATGTGGTATCAGAGCTCAGGAGGAAGAGTTCTTACCGTTTAGCTCGTTTTTCGCTCAAAATTCTGATTTCTACACCTTCTTTCATCAGTTCAGGAAGTTTTATCGGTCAAAATTGGATCAAAATTTCACAGATTGTGTATTATAGGACATTAACAAACCCTGGAAATTTTTGGACCAAAATACGGATTAAAAATGGGTCAAACTATCTTCGGACTAGATTCCGCTTATTCGGACAATTTGTAGTTCCGCTTATATGACCACCTAGTTTCGCTTTTGTGACACTAAAATCAGATAGTTTCGCTCCAAATGTCAAGTGGTTCCGCTTGAAAGGTTCGCTTCAAGTGACAATTTGGAGGTTCGCTTGTAAGGTTCGCTTGTGAGGTTCCGCTTCAAGGGTCATTTGTTGGAGTTCCGCTTGAGGGTTCGCTTGAACAGACATTATTGTTCCGCTTATACGTACATTAATCAGGTTCGCTTATTCGGACATTGGGGAGTTTTGCTTCTAGAACATTTGTAGTTTCGCTTCAGGGTACATCAAGGTTTCGCTTATCTGTTCTTTGGAGTTTCGCTTATCAGGACACCTCAAGGTTTCGCTTATAGTGCAACATTTGGGATTTCGTTTTTGTGACATTTTGAGAGAAAGATTTGTCGAAATTATTTGAAACATGGCAGAAATGTTTGATGAAAAGGAGAATGAGTTTGTTGAAAGGTTAAATAGATTTGGTTGGTATCATACGAGTATGTATGATCAAGATGATAAGAATATTTGGACTCTTAGACTTGAAAACTTTGCTTGTCAACAGAATGAGAGCTTGAAAGAGATGAAAAAAAGATTTGATTACTTGATGGACAAGTTAAAATCGTTTGGAATAAATTTGATAGATACTGTAAAGATATCAAAGTTGGAAGATGCGTTACCTGCCGAATGGGATGATGTCCTAAAGAAATTAAAACAAAAGCCTAAATTCTCAAAATTACATCCATCTGATTTCATCAATAAACTTCAAAAACATAGTTATGAAAATTCTGATAAGAAGAAAATATTGATGAATAAAATCAAAGAGCATCTAGATGAACTGAATTTGGGAAATCTGGATAAAATCAATTTGGATGTAATTACTGAGATTAATAAAAGAATTTGTATATGTTTTGCTGCAAAAGAAAACATGAAGTATGATTATAAGAGAGGAAGTTATATTGATGAAAATTTAAAACATCTTGATTTTGTTAAAATTGTTTGTGCAGGAACATACAAGACAGAGATAAAGGCAAAAAATGAAGAATCTGTGAAGAATGAATCTTCAAGTTCTGAATCAGTGTGCTCCAAATGTGACAACTTTAAGACTAACAATGACAAACTCTTGAAAGATGCGGAAAGTTTGATATTGGAAGTCAAGAAGTTGAAAGATGAAAAGCAAGTTGATATTAAACAGATTCTTGTTTTGCAGGAGAATTGTGTAAAGCTGAAATCTGAAAATGACAAACTGTTGAGTAACTTGAACAGTTTGACATTGGAAAACCAGAAGTTGAAAGAAAATGCAAAGAGTTTTGAAGATAAACTGAAAGTTTTTTAAATTGAAAAATCAAAAGCTGAAAAGGAATTTCAAAATCAAATAAAAATTCTTGAAGATGGAAGAAATGTTTTTAGTCAAAACAACATCGAAAAGCAAAAAATGATAAATCCTCATCTTCAGAAAATTATTAGGCTTGAAAAAGAAGGTGAAGATGCGCGAAAGAAGATCAAAGAGTTAGAAGAAAAGGATGAAATTAAAAAGAAATCCTCAGAGAATGAAGATTTCTGGACAAAACTCAAGAACAAAAATCTGAAAGCTAATGAGACGAAATTTCAAGAACAGATAAAAGTTTTGAAAAATGAAAAGTCTGTTCTTGAAAACATGAAAAATGAGAATGAAAAATCAATCAAATCTCATCTTGAAAGAATATCTCAGCTTGAAAATGAAGCTAAGGATTCAAGAAACAAGATTGATGAACTTGAGAAGAAATTGATAGGTTTTGTGACTGCATCAGACAGTTTAAATTTTCCCTGTCCAAAACCAATCAATTCTGTTCCAATAAGTGACAATGTCACAAACTTTGACAATGTCAAAGTTGAAGATTGTGATGAGAAATCTGATGATGTAAAAGAAAAATTTCAGAAAACTGTTCTACAATCGACTGAGAAGGGAGAATGCTCTAAGCAAAAACCTTTGAAGAAGAAAGTGGAACAGAAGCAAAAATTAAAAAATGAGAAAAATGTTCAAAAAGATAATAAAAGTTCATCAGATCGATCATCCAATCGCAATGAAAAATTACAAAAAAGAAAAAATGAAAACTCAAAATTTGTTGGCAATAAGTGGTGCAGGGTGGACCACAGTGCTCAAAAGCCAAATCCAGCAAACATGAGGAAGGAATATCACCAAGCCGGACAATGCTATGATTAGAGCGTTTGGTGTGAAGGTGGTACATGGTACGATAACAGAGTGTGTTACCGATGCGGTTATCAAGGACACATTGCTGTTAACTGCCAAGGTTGGAGTTATGAGACAAGAAGATGTTTCAACTGTCAAATCATAGGTCACATTGCCAGAGATTGCCCAAGGAGATCGAATGACAGATTGAGGGCTAAGTCTCAGAAATCGGCAAAGATTCCAGTCAAAGTTAAGCCCCATGAACAGAAGGTTCTAAAACCTAAAGTTCAAGAACAGGCAATTCAAGAAAAGAAAGTCAAACTTTCACAGGGGCAGAAAGACAGACTGAGGAAAAAGAGGAAGAAGGCGAGAGAGTATCTCGAAAGGATTTTGTCCTCGGGTCCATCTGTTGGTAAAAATAAGAGTTCTGATGAATCGACTCCCTCGATGGTAAAGTCAAGCAAGACGAATTCATCAGATACAAATCTCAGGACGAAAGAAGAAAAGAAGAAGATGAAAGGTGTCGGCGATGAATCTGGCTCATCTAAGTCAGACAAGCCACACTCAGGCAATGATTCTGGTTCGTCAAAGCCAGAGGAGCCATTGGTTGAGGTAAAAAAGGAGAATTCTGGTTTAACAATGGATGATGCAAATTTTCCACCATTGTTGAACAAGAATTCGAAATCACCCAAGGACCGTCAGGCTTGGGTGAATCTGGTTAAATGAAAAACCTGACTTGCCGGAGTTCCCAGGTTGGTAAAAGTGGAACATGAATCGGCATATTTCTTGAGAAATTTCACTCTGGTGATATTTCTCCTTACGTGTAGTAAATCAGGGACATTAAGTTGTACTTGATTTTCTACATATGGTTTATGGTAAAACTTGAAATGATAAATCTTTCAAATGTTAGAAGAAAACAAAGTGATGAAGTAACCCTGAACCTACAAATGATTGGTAAACAAACTAATTTTTCCGGAAAAACCATTTTGATTAAAATAAACTCAAGTGTTTTGAGATCATAATGGGAAAATAGTTTGTTGTGAGGGGGAGTTCTGATTGTTTACGCCAGGTGGATGGAGAATTGAAGCGATTCGATATCATGTTGTCAAATTTTGTACAGTTTGTTTCAAATTTTCCCAGAAAATCAAAATTGAAACATATTTAGATTTTAGGGGGAGTAAAAATTTAAAAAAAGTTAGAAAATTTGAAAATGTCAAAAACATTGAAAAATTAAAAATAAGTTTTAGTGCGAATAAGGGAAATGATAGTACATCAGCTAGACTGGCACAGTACGCTAAAGATTTGTAGTGTTTAAAAAGCATTTAAGCAGTCTCGCTAAAGATGTGCTGATAGGTTTTCACAGAATTAGTAGATCAGTTTGGGATATAAACATAAATTTCACTTGCGTCTACGTGGGGAACACCTCCGGGATATATAGGTAACCCCTGAAATCCTGTTTGAAGGGTCCCGTATTCTGAGATACTAGGTCTTTATGCTCAGTGATATCTGGGGTATTATCCCGGGACTTCTGCTGTATGGAAGTACTGACCTAGTCTCCGGATAATACTTTCTGCAAAAAGCTTTGAAATATAAGCTCGCCCTCAGTATGATGATGAAACAATAAAATTGATAGTCGCTGCTGTTGAAATAAAAAGATCCTCTAAAGGGGACACACCAAAAGTCGAAGCCGTCATCTCTCTGCGTATACGGAAGTATCGACCTGAGCTCTCACGGCCCTCGCATCTAACCCCTATACAGATATCAGCTGTGGTATACTCACCTGTAAGACTGAATACTGGGGTCTGGATACGGGAGTATATACTGAGGTGGAACACATGTAGAGGTTTAAGTTCTAAAACACTAAATCTGTATCCTGAACAGGTTGAATATTTTGTGAGAATTTAAGTGGATCGAATATTGGCAATCTATGCGAATTGTTTAAAAGCTTAAAATGAATTAACAGCTTAACGGTACTTGTGTTTAGTCAGCAGCTGATATGATCCTCTTGCACGAACTCGCAAAAATATGTTTGTTCTTAGTTCACTTCTGCATTTAATTTTTGAATTTATATTTTGAAAATCCAAAAGATTTTCGACAACTGATATTGGAGAGTTGATATTCAAAATCTCAAAGGCTAAACATGATGAACAGAGGTTTGGTTAAATTGGTTTAAAATGGTTAATCAGATTGTGGAAAGTTTAATAGGTTTTTAAATGAGAAAAATGCTTGAATATTCTTAAGTGATTAGTTGATTCATTAAGTTGAATCACAATTGTGTTTATTTGTGATAGAGTGTTTGAGTTGTGTAGGTTTCTGATCTTGTTGCTACGGAAAGCCAGGAGATACATCAGAACCTGAGAAGAAGTTTAAACTGATAAAGCCAGGAGTTGATTTCAATGGTGATAACGAATTCCAGACGGCGATCCCAGCTTGATGATAGGGGGAGTTTGATGAAAGTTAGAGCCAAAGAAAGATCCGGGTTCATAATTCCAGGAAGAGTTCCTGAAGAAGACCGATCAAGATTGAAGAGCTGTCATGATTGAAGACTCTCACTGAAGATTCCGTCAACATTCAAGGGGGAGTCTGTTGGTGCAGTTGTCTGTCGACTACATCTTAGTTCGAGTCTTAGGTTAGGGTTGTTTGTATTATGCACAGAAATCGAGAAATCATGTTTTAGACATGGTTCCGCTTATGTGTCATAGATAAAGGTTCCGCTTGAATGTCATCATATAGTTCCGCTTATCTGTCATGTAGGTTCGCTTATATGGACATGTCCATATAAGCGAAACCCCATGCCTATATATAGGTGGTCTTATAAGCGGAACCAGGTAGCAGGTGTGTTGTGGTCTTGTATGGTACGGCGAAGCCCTGCCAGTTGTCTCCAGCGCTTGTATACTGTTAGCAGATCAATAAAAGAGACATTAAAGTGTGAAATCTAGCTAAACAAAGACTGAATCAATGAATTCCGCCTCTGATTCAGTCTGAGCACTCTTCTGATTGACTCGTCAGGTCGTCTAACGATCCTACAATAATACTTTCCGCGAATGTTGTAACAAAAGATCCTCTAAAGGGGACACACCAAAAGTCGAAGCCGTCATCTCTTTGCGTATACGGAAGTATCGACCTGAGCTCTCACGGCCCTCGCAATTAACCTCTGAACAGATATCATCTGTGGTATACTCACCTGTAAGACTGAATATTGGGATCTGGATACAGGAGTATATTCAAGTAGTGGGACACACAAATAAGTTTAAGTCATTAAGACATTAATAACGTATCTCGAAACATTTGAACTTTGTGTGAAAATTTAAAGTGGATCAATATACTGACAATCTAGGTGAATTGTTAGAGCTTAAAATGAAATCAAGCTTAACGGTGTTAGTGACTCGTCTCATAAACTGATATGATCCTCTTACACAAACTCACAAAAATATTGTTTGTAAATATTTCATTTCTGCATTTCTTTATTTCTACAATTGGTGTCTTTATTTTCTTTGTATTTCAAAATCCAAAAAGATTTTCAGTGTGTTTTAGCATAAATTTTTGAAAAATTCAAAAAGATTTTCGTCAACTGGTATTGAAAAGCTGATTTTCAAAATTCCGAGTGCTAAACATGATGAGCAAAATTTGAGGGGGAGTGTGTACTTTGAAATTAAATGTTTTCAAAATCTAATCGTTCAATTGGTTCATCAAAAATCTTTGTGTGATTTGAGAGAGAGTAAGTATTGGTGCAAGTCTCTATTTCTGAAAAGTGTGATAGTTACTTTGAGGTAGAGTTTATGCAGGTTAATATGAGCTGGGTTATTGATCCTGAGCAAAACTAGAGCCAAGTTTTGATTTTGGAATCAAAGCTGCATGAAAGAAAGCCAGGTCATTCGATTCTGAGAAGCTTTTGAGAGCCAAATTCAGATACCTAAGACTCTGTGGATAGAGCATGTGCCAGGTTTCAATTTTGTGAACAAAGCTTGAGCCAAGATATCGATCATGTACCTGTGAAAGCCAGACAACGATCCTGAAGCAGATGATGCTGAAGAACTAGAGGAATGCCAGCATATCGCAAGGGGGAATCTGAAGACAATCTGAAGATGAGAAGAGAGAGTGAAGCCCAAAGACTGATCAAGGCTGAAGTTTGAGAAGACTCGACACTTACGACTCGTCAACATCTGAGGGGGAGTCTGTTGGTGCATGCATCTATCGACTTCGTCTTGTATCGAGTCATAGTCTACACTGTATAGATCAGGGCACGTTATTCGAGAAAATAGGAGAGTTTAAGAGTTTAGAAGCTGATTTCGCTCCTAGCTACACAAGTAGGTGATTCCGCCCGGAATCATAAGTTGGTGATTTCGCTCGGAATTAAGTTGTTAATTCCGCTCCAAATGTCTGATGTCATTTCGGGCGAAATCAGAACCCTATATATAGGTTCCTTTAGAGCGAAATCAGTATCAGAGTCCTTGTATTCCATGCCGAAGTGCTGCCGGTGTGAGGTTTGATTGTAATCAACGTCAGATCAATACAATCAGTGATTTAAGTGAAGATTAAGCTGTTACTAGCTTTGTTTCTTGTTTTCCGCACCTGAAACAGAGTAAAACTCCTCTGAACGACTCATTTGGGTCAGCCGCACGATCCTACACTTTCATAGATCTAAACATTTACACGGTGAAAAAGGATTGAAAGATGGTTTTTCCAACTTTCTTTCAACTCTTTTACACTCAATGCCTTCAAAACTGATAGAAACGGGACTTGTGCCGACTTGCAAATCATTCCGGTGGTTGCATGACTCACGATATGGATTCTATCCATGAGGTTCACCGATCTCGGGTTAAACGCTAAACTCTGTTCTGAACAGTTCACCGGCCGGATTTGGGTGATTTCTGTCCGATCAGGAGGAACAAGTAAGAACGAGGGTTCTATGGTTCAACTTGTGATCAAAACACCTCGATATAACGACAAACAATCAGAACAGCCAAGTGTTAGACGAACAGGCTGATCAGGTCAGGATGCTGACCGATCGGACTGCTGTCCGAACGGACAGCCAGCCGATCGGACAGTCAGCCGATCGACCAGGCCAGCCGATCGGCTAGCACATGGTCCCACACTTGAACAATTCATTGAAGTCTAGTATTGAACGAACTGCTGATTCGATCGGACTACTGTCCGATTGAATTACTCTTCGGATCATGAGATACTATACTTCAACACTTAGTCGATTTTCAACGTGTTCAATACACTAGGAGTGCCACCCGATCGAACAACCGTCCGATCAGGTGACACCCTGATAAGAACTTGTTTGCTGAAGTAGCTAACCGATCGGTTAGCCGGCCGAACGAGCAACCGTCCGATCGACCGACCTGAAAGGTAAAGATACTTCAATGTTTTCAAATG
The DNA here is from genome assembly GCF_002127325.2 of Helianthus annuus. Taxonomy (NCBI): domain Eukaryota; kingdom Viridiplantae; phylum Streptophyta; class Magnoliopsida; order Asterales; family Asteraceae; genus Helianthus; species Helianthus annuus. Next base: position 55,939,705 of record NC_035446.2, read on the forward strand.
CTACAACGAAGACTTCAAAAGTCAAAACCATCATATGCAAACACATCCTTCTCAAAGGAAGAAACAATCCACTCGAACAGCCATCCGATCGGCCTACCGACCGACCGGATAGGCTGTCCGAACGGAATGCCAATCCGAACGGTCAACCCGTTCGATCGGACAACCGTCCGATCGACCAGCTGTCCGACCCTCCAACACTTGTTTTCCGTTTTACGCGTTGCTTATCGTTTTGATATCGAACTATTCAGGCTAACCCTACTCTCAAGTGCTCCCTTCAATCCATCAATCACTGTGAGTGTACTCGAACCCTTTTTGTTTTAGCACTTTTGGGTGTTACATACGTTACTTATTCTAAATCACAATCGAACACACTACTCAATTTCTGTAAACGCTAACCGTTACCGCATGTATTACTTGACTAATGAATGCTTTGTTATGTTTACACGTGGAATGCTGTCTACCTGCCTTAACGACGATAGTACTATAGTTCGGACTCAGCACCCGTTCACACGGGGGTTGTTAAGGACAATTACTTGCATGGATTACGGTGGTAATCATGTATTGCGAACTGCCTCGGGCAGTCAACCCGCAGTCATTGGTATCGATAGATCCATGTCGATAATTAACATGCTTCATTTTCCTATGTGTACGTGCTGGTTATGCGTAAACTATTTCGAACTCTATATGCTATTATCAAACTTGTATGCTCACCTTTACATTTTATGTATTGACTTTATTTTAACGTACGTGACATGTATTTAAGATGCTTATCTACTAGGAAGGCTAAGCTAGAATAAGAGTTTAGAGCATAGTTGTCTGTAGATCTTGCAGATCGAGTCTCTAGACATAGATAAACAATATTTATATTTAAATCTGAGTTGTCGGAACAGAATATTTGACTAGATGTTATCTGTAATAATTTGTTTGCTATTTGAGGTACGGTATGGGACGTATTATATAAATTGAATGGTAATGATAGTTGTTATGGAAACTTCTGGACAATCTGTTTCGCTCAGTGCCATGCCCCGATGATTCCGCCATCGGTTGGGGTGTGACACCCAAACCCAAACCCGGTTAGATAAGCTTGTCCCAAACCCGTTCCAAAACCCGTCGGGTTTCTAGCGGGTAAATACCCATCGGGTATCGGGTATACCTGCGGGTTTCGGGTAAACCCGTTAATTTAAAAAGATTACTTGTTAGGTATACTCATCTCAAAACCCATTGGGTACCTATCGGGTAACTACTAACCGGTTACATTTTGTATTGTCATTATAACAATATATATCAAATAACTACAATGTATACGGAGTAGAATACCTATATGTGTAAAAAATGGATGTATCATATATATACATATTTAATAATATAAAACAAATTATATCGGGTAATTGGGTCGGGTAAACGGGTACACTTTATCGGGTAAACGGGTATATCACTAAATCTCAAACCTGTCCCAAACCCGCGAAAAAAATAAAAACTATTCCCAAACCCGTCCCAAACCCGATTAACCGACCCCAAACCCGTCCCAAATGTGTCGGGTTTTGGGTTTACCCAACGGGTTCGGGTTTGATTGCCATCCCTATTCGGGAGTTTTGGGTCAGGCTAACCCATGTCAGACTTCAGTTCATGTTTGGTGCAAGTCAGGTCTCGGCTTGGGTTCGAGTCAACTCAGTTAACGGGTCAGCCGAGTCAACCTGGTTGACTCGGTCAACACCCGAGTCAACTCGGGTCAACACCAGTCAACTCGGGTCAACACCAGTCAACAGGCGGTTAACAGAAGTCAACGAAAGACCTGGTAAAGTTTTAACGATGCGTTAAACTTTATATATAGATTCGTAGATTTTTAGTTTACGCGACCGAGCTCGAACCATCGTTTATTTAGTTATTATATACGTTTAATTTTTGGCGTATTTTGGCGAAAATCATATACATATATTGTTTGATTGAAATATTGTTGAATTTTGATAAAAATATCGACACTTTGATTGTCGGGATCATCCAAAAACAGAGAAAACTCTGTCCGTTTCTCATAAAAATCCGAAACTAGAAACGTATTTTTATTCCAAAAACGACACTTATAAAAAAAATTCGAGTTTTCTTATAAGATCAAATATGAAGTGTATTACTTATTTTGGCGACGTTTACGAGTTAACGAAAACTCATATGAAATAAATGTTACCTACGTTTATTTTAAACCACTAACACTCGAACCGTATTTTATTTATTTCAAACGCCCAAAACTTGGAAATATTTTATAAAATAAATATAATGTTTTATATTTATTCCTAACGTCAACTATTAGGAAATCGTATTTCAAAAGTCTAGTGTTCGGAAAATATATAACATAAATATAATTATTTATATTTATTTTGAGTGTCGCGACTTCGAATATTCTTATAAAAATTACCCGTTACAAACGTCTAAACTAAACACGACACGTACCTCTATCCACCTACGTATTTCTATTCGCGACAACTAACATGACTTCGTAAGTATATTTATATTTATATATATAAATATATGTATCCTAATTATTCGAAAAGTAAGTCATTTTGGGACTTAGTATTATCCCGATTATAAACGGGATCAAATAACCATAGATTGGTTATTCTAAGTCAAGATAACACTACCATAGAGTCATTTAGTTAACGATTCGGTAGAGCTCGGACACGTAGTTTAGCTACGTCTAGTTAGAAACTTATAATTATTCCTTGATTAGGGATGCTTTAGTTGCACGCTAGCGAGTTTACATTCTTGGAATGACATCACGGAATCACGTTATGCTAGCTTTGCACAGGAATGTCAAGGTGAGTTCATAACCCCCACTTTTTCCTAGTTTTACGTTTTTACAAATGTTTTCGGGGGTGGAAAGACATGCAAGTTTTGCAAAGGTAAACAATTTTTCGATAAACGAAAACTCATATTTCTAAACCATGTTACGAATGGATTTCAAGGAACTCAAATGGTTCACGAACGATTTATACTAAACATACCGGTTTTACAAAACACATGCGTATTTACGAAACGTGCATGATTTTCATGACTAGAGACGGTAATGTCCTAGCTACATCAACGGGACTGGGTTGGTCTGCGTACGAAAAACGAGACAACCCGATGTGTTCATATCCTCCTTTTCTTTTTAACGTTTCGGTTTTACAACCCTCGGGAGGAAATACATGTTACCTTGGTATGGTTAAGCTACGAAATGAATTAGTAGATCACGTGCAAATAGGCTGATACATAAAGCATCATTAATCTTGTTTAAGACCACGGAACAAAGGGGGTAGATCTATCGGGTACAAGGCGAGCCCCACTCACGAGTCCTTGTGTGACCACATGGAGTTTCCTTTGTTACCCTCGCCAGGTGGACCAGTACTAAATCGCTTACGGGTTGGTGGCTTCCTATGTCGACACACATATTAATGTCCTAGCTACACATTAATGATCAACATGTTCATTGACGCTTTACATACCGGATTTCGATACCTAAACTTTCAAATGTCTTTAAGATTCATTTGACACAAACTCACAAATACATGGTTTTACAAACATTGGTAACGTTTTCAACTTATGTACAAGTAAGAGGACGAGTTGGTCCTGCTTACAAAGACTCTCGTGGGCTAAACTCACAACTTTCATATATCATGCCGAGAAAATGATTTTACTATATTTTCTCAATAACTTTTAAACCGGTTATCAAAAAGATTCGTTTTAAATCTTTTTCAAAACAAACTATGAACTCGCTCAACTTTATGTTGACTTTTTCGCATGTTCTTTCTCAGGTTAAATTTTTCAAACTATGGAACGGTTGGAATAGGAGAACCCATGGGAGTTCGAGTACTTAGCGGCGTTCATTTTCTAGAAGTCTTAGCTTATTTGCTTCCGCTGTGCAATGAAGATACCAGTCCAGTCCAGTCACGCCAGCTCTGATGTTTCAGGGTGTGACATGTTGCGACGGGAATTTGATCAGTATTTGTTGGGTTAATTAAATTATTATTGTGGTTGAAATCGGTTATTTATTTGATCATGGAACTCATACGTTACCGACACTCAGAATAACTTACACTATTCTCATTCTCAACATATACAAAAGGTAGATAGGGGAATAGTGCCACACAGCTGTGTTCTCAACATATACAAAAGGTAGATAGGGGAATAGTGCAACACAGCTGTGTGGCACTCCCCTATTCGACCATCAGTTTTATCATTTTATATTCGTTTTAAAATTACGATTTCGTCCTTGATTTAAAATAAAATTATGTTTTCGTCCCCACTTCAAAATAAAATTACGTTTTTGTCCCTCGCTCTAAATTATGATTTTGCCCTCGGTTCAAAATTATAATTTTTCCCCATATTACAGCTACAATTTTGGCCCCGGTTCAAAATAAATTTTTGCTTTTGCCCAAACTAAAAATGACGATTTCGCATTTTCTTTCAACAATTATGATTTCGCCTTAAGTTTAAAATTATGTTTTTGATTGGTTCAAAATAAAAGTATGCTTTTGCCCCCCAATTTAAATTACGATTTTGCCATCATTTCAAAATTTTGATTTTGCCCGAGTTCAAATTAAAAATATAGTTTTGTCCCCAGCTTAAAATTACGATTTTATCCTTAGTGCATAGTTATATTACGATTTTGTCTCCGGTTCAAATTTATAGTATTGCCATCACTTTAACTTTTGGCGAATTACGATTTTACCCAAGTCAACAAATACAACTTTACCCTCAGTTCAAATTACATTATTGCTATCGTTTTAGTTTTTTTTAGCAAAACTATAAAATTGTTTTTTTAATTGGTTGACTGGATTTAATTTTTTTCCATGTCAAGGAGTTGTCTAACACTCGCTCATTAATCCTGACAAACTACAGTTTTGCCCTGTGCTCAGAACTACGGTCTTGTCATCGTTTTAGTTTTTTTTTTTCCTAACAAAACTATAATAGTGTTTTTTTAATTGATTGAGAATTATTCGGCTATCGCCCTGCAACGCGAGCGGGGCATCACCTAGTTGGTTACAATTTAGAAGCTTTTTTTCTTTAGGTTATTCCTAGTTAGGTCAAACTTGGAAAAATAATCAGAAACGGTAAGATTTATAAAATTTCGAAACCAAAAAACAATAGTGATACGTAAGTATATTTGTTTTTAGAAAAAAAGTGGCAATTTGAAAAGTAGAAAATCTATCGAAGTATAATTTTGATCTTTTTATTTGTGGACGGCCCATTAAATTTTGATATAGCATCAGGAAAGTATTGGATTTTTTTTTAATAGACGAAAGTATTGGATGTGTATTGTGAGAAGAAAATAACCCCGTAGAAATAAAATATGGACTACATTGAGAACCACCGCAACATGCGCCCAAATCAAAGTTCTGATCTCCAAACTTTGTTCAAAGGATTCATTGGCGATCCAACCGGTCCTCCCCACGCCGTTCATGCGACTGGTTTTTGGTATAAACCAAGAAGAACCAAACTGTTTTTATGGTTTGAAATTTGTGAATCTAAGCGGTTAAAAAGTAGAGAAGAAAAACAACCGTAAAACTAAACTGATGACTAATTTAAACAGGGTTAGAATATCCTGAAAAAATTGCATGGGGTTTGAATTCAATTTCAACTTTCGATACAAATGCAAGTAATGCAACCTAAGGCAGGTGCCACTTGTGGATGTGAGCTAACCAAACACCCTAACGTTGTGTTCCCGAGTTTCATTTAATGATAGAAGAGAAAGGAAGGGGAATTATAAGTGAATGGAAAGAAAAATGTGATTATATTCGTGTTCTCGAGTTTAATGAAAAAAAAAAGGAAACGAAAGGAAATTAAGCATTTTATGTGTTCCCGAGTTGTGAGGAAAAGAAAAGAAAGATACAATTTTACTATTATACATTTTTAACATAAAACATCTTAATCTTATGTAAACACACTTTGAATTATAAGTACCAGCCATAATATTATTTCAGTTAATCAAAAGGTAAAACTTAATAAAAACTGGAGGGAAACTCTCACTTGATGCAGAGTGAGACACGAGTGGTTAATGATAGGATACCCTGGGAGATATGGGTTGGATCTTTGAGCCAAACGGGTTTTACCAATAATTTCACTGTTGTACCTACGGACGAGTGGGTTATTGCCTTATCGTGTTTTCCTCTGAATTGATGGTTAACTCGAATTACTCTCTCCGTTTGTCGCATGAATGTCCAAAAAATGCCCGGAATTGATTCTATCAAGCAGTTAAAAAAAATTAAGAAACTCTGGAACACCAATTCCATCCAAATCCTTCCTATAATTAAATTCTCCCATCGCCTCTCTCTCTCTCTCTCTCTCTAATGGAGGTCTCTGTGCCCCCCCACCCCTGTGTTATACTACGCACCAATTCAAATCTACTAAACCCTATCCCTAGGGTTGTTCTTCTTCCTTCAATCAAGCAGCCACTCGCTTCAATCAATCATCAGAAATCAACAATCTGTAGTAGCGCCATCAAGGCCCTTGATTCTCCTATGGACACTGGTAGGTTTTGGTAATTTTTGTTCTCTGTTGTTTGACTTGATTGACGCTGTGAATTTTCAGTTAGAGATCGGATTGGGTCGGTGAAGAGGGTTACGAATGAAACCAATGTGGTGGTGGAGTTGAATCTGGATGGTGTTGGTTCACCGGATAGCAGCACTGGGATTCCGTTTCTTGATCACATGTTAGATGTTAGTATATTTCAGCCTTTATAATTGCGGCTGCTTCTTGTCTATCACTTCTCACCTGTCTTAGTGTAGCTCTGCCCTGCCCTGCCCTGCCCTTTACATAGTGGCGGATCTAGAAAATTCTTGCAGGGTAACGTTTACAAAAAATGGTAACGAAATTGAAAAAACGTCAAAAACGTAAAATTTTTCCAAAATTTACACTACCGTCGGAGCGTAAAGGGTAGCGGAGGCTACCCCTTATTATAAGGTAGGTCTGCCACTACCTTTAGATATGGTTGCAAAAGTCGCTAAGCGCTCCCTAGTCGGATTTGAGAGTACTTGGCCTAGGCGGAGATTACTCGGGGAGTAATCAGCCTAGGCAAACAGTAATCGGGCCTCGGCAGCCTACCTTGTAGCGAGTACTCGGAGCCTAGGCGGGACTTTTACAACGATGATTTTTGATAATTTCTTACTTGATAAGATCAATGTTGTTCTTTTGTATCAGCAACTTGCTTCCCATGGATTATTCGATGTGCATGTGAAGGCTGCTGGGGATACTCACATTGATGACCACCACACCAATGAAGATGTTGGCCTTGCCATTGGAACGGTGTGTGATTTTACAACACATATCTTCATAATTTGTCAAGGAATGTTATTATTATGTGCACATGATGTCATTAAAGGCGTTGTCTCATGTGGTCACCAGGCTTTGTTGAACGCGCTTGGTGATAGGAAAGGAATTAACCGCTTTGGTGACTTCACGGCTCCCCTTGATGAAGCATTGGTACATGTTACACTGGTAAGTTTCAATGACCTTGTTGCATTCAGAGTATAGATTCAGTTTAAACGTATTGTGCAAATCGTTTATATCAATTGTTTTTCTAGGATTTATCTGGACGGCCACACTTAAGTTATGACTTGCAAATTCCCACGGAGAGAGTTGGAACATATGACACACAGGTGATCATTTCTCTTTAGATTTACTACATGTTTTTTTTTTTTTTTTATTCGTGATGCTTTTGCACATTATTAGTGTCAAAATGATGCTTTTGTTGGTTATAATCTGCGCAATAAGTAGTAAAGTTAGTCAGATAATAAATTACTTTCTAACGTAATATCAAGAGGCTACAATGTACTGACATTTTTTTTGTTAACAAAAGCTTGTAGAGCATTTCTTCCAGTCAATGGTTAATACATCTGGAATGACACTTCACATCCGGCAGGTAATAATGAACAAATGCTCACACTGGCATTTATTTTTCTTTCTGGGGTAAACTTTAGCGGCCAAGCGGGTTAGATATGCTTCTTTTGTACTGGTCAAAACAGCCCGGGTACAGGCTGGCAATTCCTGACTTTAAGACAAGAATGAGTACACTATGTAATTTTATACTTTTTTTAAAATAATTAAAATTAGGAGGCTAGGTTCCACCGTTTCTCCCACTTGGTACATAAAACATATAACTGGCCAACTGGGTTATATTCATGAGGTATAAAGTAGTTAAACAAGTCGTATTCATGTTTTATACTTGTATTAATCGTGTCGTCTCTGATCTGTTAAACACGACAAGACCTGTTTTGTCAATTTTTTTCTGATCACAAAAACAATATTATTGCATCAAAATGGAACAATATTATTTTGTTCGAACAAAATGACCCGTCTTCTTTTTGACTGAAATCTTTCTTTGACCAGTTTTAGATTAAACACAACCAAGATTGACCTTTCCATAACTAATTGGGTTGAAACCAAGATTGACCCTTACATATGAATGCAGCTTGCTGGGAAAAATTCTCACCATATAATTGAGGCAACATTCAAAGCTTTCGCAAGAGCTCTAAGGCAAGCGATAGAATACGACCCACGGCGACGTGGCACTGTCCCTAGGTTTGTTTTCATACATGTATTTTCACAAAATGCATAGTTTTCCGACGACATTTGTGCCATTATTTCAGTATAGAGAAACAATATTGTTGTTCATTAAAGATGGGTCACAAAAAAAAAAAAAAAAAAAAAAAAAAAAAAAACAGAAACTAGGAAAGAACTCATGCTATAACTCTAGACTTTCGTTTTACCATCTTGGTTTGGTATATGCAGCTCAAAAGGGGTTTTGTCGCGTTCCTGAAGCGCGTTAAAAACGAAGCAGAAATCTGAATCATGGAGTGGATTGGTATTTTTTTTTGTCATTTCAACAATACTTCTGGTAGCCTTGATTTTGTAAAATGGACTGTTGAAATGTGCAGGAAATTGTGATGATGTAGTTTTTTTTAGCCCTTGTTGTTCATCCTGGTGCTAATTGTGCGTTGAGATTAAAAAGAAATATTTTGTGATGTTTCTTTCCATCTAAACATTTGAGTTGATTTCAGTTACAATTACAATTTTCTATGTTAAACATCTTCTCAGTTAACTACTTTAAATAAAGGGTTATTGGATTTTATCACCCCCAACTATCGGCCTTTGGCCGTTGCCACCCCCAACTAACACTTTGATACCCGACACCTCCAACTTGACTTTTAGTTTGTGCGGGCACCAATCTGTTAACTCATTACTAACTGAGTTAGTTTTTGATCCTGCGTGTCACAGTCTTGTCGTCTTGATTATGTGGACAGGATTATGTGGCGAATACGTGTCAAGCACCTTCATCTCCTTCCTTTATAACACAAGAGATCATATACGAACCCTAATTTCCTCATAAGCATTTGTTTTCTCATCGAATCAAGGCCAGTTGAAGCATATGTTCGAATCGTGAAAGTGATATACATAAATGGTTCAGTCTACTTAAAAACCTGGGGTGGGCCACGAGCAAGGGCAGCGAGTACGTCGTTCATGTCGGCACGTGCAGGTATTGGGAGGTTGCCGTACTGGCGAAGACCGATGAGCATATGGCTGGTGATGGCTCGACGGTGGCGTTCACGAAGCTTGGTTCGTTCTTTTTCCTTCTCTATCTCCTTTCTAGTGGTTCTTGGATTGGTGGTGGTTGGTGTGGTTACGGTGGTATTTGATATCGCCGCCGCAGCGAAGCCGCGTGGGCGGCGCTGCTGCTGCGGTGGTTGTAAGTGGGGACTGCCGTCGTGATTGTTGGTGTTCATTTCTACTTCATTTTATCAACACTGTGGATGCAGAGGCAGCTACTGTTAAACCCCAAGAATGGCCATAGATACACCTAGAACATAGGTTTGAAGAAGGTGGGTTATTAGTATCATGGTTGTAAAAGTCCCGTCTAGGCTCCGAGTACTCCCCGTGTACTCGCTACAAGGTAGGTTGCCGAGGCCCGAGTACCGTTCACCTAGGCCCATTACTCCCCGAGTAATCTCCGCCTAGGCCGAGTACCTCCCGAGTACTCCCGAATCCGACTAGGGAGCGCCTAGCTACTTTTGCAACCACGATTAGTATTATTGACATTATTACTTATGGATGCATCAGAAGTGGTTGTGTCAACACTCACACCGGTTGTTTCCATTAATTGATGAAGAAATCAGATACCCAAATCGGAATAATGGCTAAAACAGTTTCAGGGTCATGAAATTTGAGAAAATTTGAAGTCAAAGGGATGAAATTTGGGGGTGAAATGTAGGGTTTAGGATGGGAGAAAGTTGAATAATTGAAATGAAATTGGGGATTAGAATAATTATATATATTTCCACTCACCATAACACCTTATAAAAAACAAGTCACGTCAGCAAAAAAAACTAACCAAGTTAGTGCAAAGTTAACAGAGTGGTGCCAACACAAACTGAAAGTCAAGTTGGAGGTGTCGGGCGTCAAAGTGTTAATTGGAGGTGGCAGCGGCCAAGGGTCGATAGTTGCGGGTGATAAAATCCAATAACCCTTAAATAAATAATTATAAGGATACGTATGAATAAAGATAAACAAGTTCTTTAATCAATATCTTTATTTTATTTTATTTTCTTTGGTAGCAATTATTTGTCGCGAGTAACTCGTCAGCATTGGCAACCTTCACTAGGATCATCTGTGATTCTCTCTCTCCTTGAAGCACAAGCTTACAATGGGTGTCATTTCTGTTTGAAGGACCGAAAGTATTGATTTTGACCATAAATAAATGAGAAAAGTAAATGTATGAGGTTAATATGCATGTGTAGCTTCTAAAAGATATTTGTTCTCACTATTAATATGTATGTATATGTAGGTAGATTACGACGACAGTAATATGTGTTAAGCCAATGCTTCGGGTTTTTTCCCTCTTCATTTTGATGTTGGTTAAGCGGTTTGAAATGATGTAAAATTGTTACCGGATTCAGGGGCGGACCTATTAACAAACATCGGGTTTCCAGGAACCCATTCGGTTTTTAATTTTTAGTGCAAATATATATAACAAACTGAAAAGAAACCATAAGTAAAATATATTGGGAACCATAAACAAAATGCTTTTGTTGTCCACTGCCCCACTGGTTAGTGCGTGTTATTATTCCGTTGTTACCCGGGTTCGAATCCTGTTTGAGGCAATTGTTAAACTTTTTTTTCCGTTTTTTTATTTCTATTCTAATTTTTTTTTCTTTAATGTAAAACCCATTTAGGGTTAACAAAACAAACCCATAACAAAAAACAACAGCAGCAGACAGCGGCGCCTCCACCCTCAGCGACCATCTCCGCTCGCTCCGGCCGTCCCCCTCCAGCCGCTCCGGCCGTCCTCCTCCACTCCAGCCGACAGCCGTCCTCCTCCGACCGTTCTTCACAGGTGTGTTAAGTTAACCTGTGGCACTGATTTTTTGAGTTCAACAGATTGTTAAATAATGTCTTTTACTTTGGCATTATTTATTTGTTTATGTCATTTTTTAGTTCAACATATAGTTACGGAGATTTCTAGTCTACACTGAATGCTTGTGTTACTCATTTTAATGATGCTATACATATTGCTTAATGGTCCCAATGGTGTAAATTGAAATTGATGATGCTTTACATCATTTTTGAAACAAGCAGAGGAAATAATAATGCTTTGAGCTTGAATATATAAATGGGGAAAGTGAATATGGGGCTGTTACACACCTAAGCTTAGGTGTGAAACCACTCAAAACTACGTAGTTTTGATTTAAAACCCAAAAAATTAAAACTATAACACATTTTTTTTACTCCTCTTTTTAAGTAATTCACAGTTCTTCTCCTTGCCTACAGTACATCCCCTGTTTCGTTTTGCTTTTTTAATATCTTACCTTTCATCAAATATTTCCTTCCATCTATAATATTTTTAAGTTATTATTTTCTTCAATCTCTTAGACACCGTTGCCAAGAGCTGAGAACCCCATATACATATGCTAAAACTAATCGGTTATAAATTAATGTATTCTTTATTTAATACTTCTTTGATTTCGGTCTGATCAAATCAAACAAAATGATTAGTAAAACTCAATATTCAGAAGAAAGGAAAACTAATGTATTCAAAATTTGTAACCTTTTTTGTAGGAGTACAACCCAAAAGACTAAATATTAAATTATGATTTGTGATGGAATTGGAGTAAAAAGTGAAATATATGTCGAATTCGATGAACTGTTATGGTGGAAGAAATTGAAATCGATGAACTGTTAATAAGAAACATTAATAGCTTAAAAGAGTAGTAAAAAGTGTGTTATAGTTTTAATTTTTAGGGTTTTAAATCAAAACTACGTAGTTTTGAGTGGTTTTACACCTAAGCTTAGGTGTGTAACAGCCCCATATTCACTTTCCCCTATATAAATCCTTGTTAACAAATATTGGTTAAGGTTAGCCAACCAAACCTAGCTAAAGTTTTAAAGTTTTGAATCCAATATTAAAGATGGCCGTCAACTTGATATTAACCGAAACATCTTGATTTTGATGGGAGTGTAAGACTGTAAAATACTAAACCCAAGAGTAATGTGGTCGTATTTTACACCCGACGCGAAGCGCGGACTTCCCTACCAAACCAAGTGGTTCGTTAAAACATTATAAGCCGCCAGAATAATTTTTTGTTAATAAACCCATCTGTCAAACCAAAGTGCTGATAAATGGGGTTGGGATTGTCTTCTCTGATAAGCGTAAACTGTGAGACCAGTGAATACCACATGGGCCTGCAATATTTCTTTCAAAATGCAAATAGATACCTATTAGATATAATAAATATGCTATGATAGAAACTCATGTATTATATGGGTTGATTAAATAAAATGTTAAATAGTTAGTAATAAATACTTAGTGATAAGACATAATTGAAATTAGGTACAAGTAAATACTTTAATATGTTATGTAGGTGTATTTTTCCTAGAAAACTTGTACTACAAAGCTAGCGGGTTTGCTATATGTAAACCAAAGCGAAGAATTATTGACCAAGCAAACTGCTCTGAAGGTTAGTTTACTTCGATAACACCCACTATGCAACGTGGGTGAAAAAAATATTCGTATCCACAGCAACGCACAATCAACGTAGTGAAAAAGGGTAATTGAATTGATTGAATAATTATGAAGATTACATCTAAATATATAGAACTATGAATTACACTTAGATACCCTAAACTATATTATAATTAACCAACATAGTCTAATATTCCCCCGCAAGTTCAGGGCGAGTAGCAATTTGTAACTTGGATCTGAGAAACTCAAATCTCTGAGAAGATAAAGGCTTTGTGAAGATATCAGCTATTTGATCATCCGTTGAAATAAACTTGACATTGAGCTTTCCCTGAGACACTTGTTCACGAACAAAATGATAGTCAACTTCAACATGCTTTGTTCGGGCACGGAAAACTGGATTAGCAGAAAGATAGGTAGCACCAAGATTATCACACCAAAGTGTTGGGGCTTCACTGTTCAAACCAAGTTCTCGAAGAAGAGATTTAATCCAGATTAACTCTGCAACTGTATCTGCAATGGCTTTGTATTCAGATTCTGTTGAGGAACGAGAAACAGTTTTCTGTTTACGAGCAGACCAAGAAATCAGATTAGTGCCTAAGTAGATAGCAAATCCCCCCGTGGATCGACGATCGATTGGGCAACCAGCCCAGTCAGAGTCTGAGAAGGCCTGAAGATTAGTGGACCAATGAGAATCCGTAAATGCTTGAAGTCGATAACCAGAGGTATGACGGATCCATAAGCCCAAGCTTAGTGTCCCCTTCAGATAGCGTAGTATACGCTTAACTCCAGCCCAGTGATTTTCAGTAGGAGCTTGCATGAACTGACTAACCTTGTTTACTGCAAAAGCAATATCAGGGCGAGAGAGAGTGACATACTGAAGAGCGCCTACTGTCTGTCTATACCTAGAGGGATCAGCAAGTAGGGAGCTATCATCGGGTAATAGAACAGAAGAAGTGCTCATAGGAGTTGAAATTGGTTTGCATTCCGCCAAGCCAGCCCGTTGTAGAATATCACCAATATATTTTCGTTGTGAGAGAAGCAGATCATGGCCTTTGTGAATGACTTCAATACCCAGAAAATAATGTAATTGACCCATATCTGTGAGAGCAAAAAGCGAATTAAGCTGTTCAATGATCCGTGCAACTGTTGTAGAATTATTACCTGTAATGATGATATCATCAACATAAACAAGTAAATAGACAAGAGAGCCTGCTGAGTGATGAATAAACAGTGACGGATCTGTTTTGGACCCGTAAAACCCCAGCTGATGAAGAGCCATAGAGAGTTTCTTGAACCATGCACGAGGAGCCTGCTTTAGGCCATATAAGGACTTGTTCAACAAACACACATGATTTGGTTTCGCCGGATCCACAAAACCCGGAGGTTGGCGCATATAAACTGTTTCCTCAAGATCACCATGCAAAAAGGCTGTTTGAATATCCAACTGCTTTAGAGGCCATTTATTTGTTACTGCCAAAGATAACACAGTGCGAATGGTGGCAGGTTTGATGACTGGGCTGAAGGTCTCATGATAATCCACACCATGTTGTTGATGAAAGCCTTTGGCAACAAGCCTGGCTTTGTACCTGCTGATTTTACCATTTTCATCTGTTTTCAACCGGTAAACCCATTTACAATCAACAATATTAGCATTAGGTACAGGAGGAACAAGTGTCCACGTCCCGTTTCTATAAAGCGCATTCATTTCAGTCGACATAGCATGGCGCCATTCAACATACTTATTAGCAATAGTAAAACTAGTTGGTTCAAGTGGAAGAGAAGTGGAAGTAGAAACGGTGTAAGCAGCGGGATTGTATCGGTTTGATTGTTTAGGATTGGGTCGAAGATTAGGAGGTCTGGTTCTTTGAACTGGTGGTGGTGGCGGATTAGGAGGTGAAGGTGGCGGATTAGGTGGTGATGGTGGCGGATTAGGTGGTGATGGCGGATTGGGGTCAAAAGTTGGGATAGTTGGCTGGATGGGAGTAGATGGTTGGCTCGGTTCAGAAGGGAAATCGGTTGGTGGATTGGGAAAGATAGAAATATATGGAGAAGATGGTTCTGGTGAAGGAGAAGGATTAGAAGGTGGTTGATAAGGAAAAATATGTTCATTAAAACGAACATGACGGGCGATATAGATGCGTTCAGTAGAAGGGTCAAAGCATCGATAACCATGGTGAAATGGGCTGTAGCCAAGAAAGACACACGGAGTAGAATGAAATTCAATTTTGTGACGATTGTACGGACGAAGATAAGGAAAACACTGAGACCCAAAAACTCTTAGGAAAGAATAATCAGGTTTATGTTTGAAGACATGTTCAAAAGGAGATTTGTTTGAGGAGACACGAGAGGGCAACCGGTTAATTAGATACACAGCAGTTTCAAAGGCAAAATGCCAGAAACGTTGAGGGAGATTAGACTGAGCCATGAGAGACAAACCAGTTTCGACAACATGACGATGACGACGTTCCACAATACCATTCTGTTCGCTTGTGTGTGGACAAGAACGTCGATGAATAATACCAAGGTTTTGACAGAGGTTGGAAAGAGGTCTAAATTCGCCCCCCCAATCGGATTGGATACTCTTGAGTTTGGTGTTAAATTGGCGTTCGACCATTTTGATAAAATTGGTTAATGTGATAAGAACATCAGATTTTTGTATTAAAGGATAAATCCACATATAGCGTGTGCAATGATCAACACATAATAAAAAATAACGATGACCATTAAAGGAGGGTGCAGGCGAAGGACCCCAAACATCACAATACACAAGATCTAAAATATTATGGCTACGAAAAGTTGAATCATTCAAAGATAATTTTGTAGATTTTCCCAACTGACAAGAAGAACATAAATTGTTTGATAATTTGTCTGAAACTGGTAAAGAACAATAAGAAACAATAGAATTAAAAACTTGAGCATGAGGATGTCCCAAACGTTGATGCCTGTAGATCCCAAAACGTATCCGGATCACAGTGGTTGGTTGTTTTAGTCCAAAACACCTATTGATTAAGTGTTTGAACTATGAAAAGTCAAGAAAGATCAAGAATGAAGATGAAGCTAATGGATTGATGAATACTACTAGTGTTTGTATTGAATCCAAACAATAAGATAAAGCAATGAACAACCTTGGATATCAGATTTAAGCACACAATATGATTGTAAACAACACTTGATTCAACCAAGAGCCAAAAGCTTGGCTAAGTTACAATGCTTGGGGTATATATAGTAGACTCCTGACTTGCCAGCAAATTTATAAATTTGCTGGAATCTTAACTACACCAAGTCAGGATCACAACTTCTAGACAATTACAAAATAAGCCCCTAAACATTCAAAATACATACAAACTACTATCTAAACTAATCCAGCACAAGTACCAACGATCTCATAAGCTCTAACAATATCCCCCCTAGATCGTTGCGTGCTTGTCTTCTCATTCTTCGGTAGTAACCGCTGGATTTTCAGTAGCTTGATTTTCGGACTCGGTTGGATTTTCTTCAAGAACTATCATTTCTGGTGGTGCAACAGTCTCCGTCGGTGCTTCCGGAGTTTCCTGAGTAACATTAGCTTCACTTGATGGTTGGTCCTCCTTAGCGGTCTCATATGTGGATGAGACCGGAGGTGTTGGTGTTGATTGTGAGGTTGTGGTGGCCGGATCAGCTGTTGAAGCAGAACTCCCTTCTTTCGTTCGCTCATGCTTCTTTTTCTTTCTTGCTTCTTTCTTCTTTGCATCCTTTTCTTTTCTCTTTTCTATTTTGTCAACCACATCCAGCATATCTCTCTTCAGTCTCCAGGCACGTTCTACTGCTCGTTGAAATAACGCTGCCTCTTCAAGGTTAGCATTGCCTGCTCCAACATTAATACGGCTAGCGTTCAACATGGTGAGATCGGAGAGCCCGAACTTGAACACATCCATCGGATCCAAAATGCGAATATCAACATTTTCATTCGACCTGATCACAGCTTCACCGGTTTTGCTATCGTAAAACCATTTCTTGAAATCCTTGAGAGCGACAGCGATTTCTTCTGGAAGCTTAACTCTAGTGACAACTTTAGCAGGGTTGATCACCCACGTCACTTTTCCTTTGCCAGTAATAGGATCGATGGTGGTTTTTGATACTCTACGTCTAGGGCGCTGCGGAGTGTGATTCGGAAAACCTCTGTTACATTCTTTGGCGATTATCCGTTCAAAATCCCTCCCAATTCCTCTGTCTTCATGATTTAGCAGATCTAGACGCCCAAGTTCTCGTAGATCCCACCTTGGGAGAGAGAAGAGATCAAATCCAGTTTCAAAATACTGAATTACGCCACCGCGCCTTTTTACCACAAACATACCTCTAAGATTATCATACATCCAACTGATAATCTTATCAGTAGCCTCAGATTTTTCAACTTTTATAACTTGATACAAATCAGGAAGTCGTTCTCTTTCCTTTTTGAACCATTCGGGGTGCTCGGGAGCGAATGTTTTTCCATCTTCTTGCTCGTATAGAACTTCATCCTCGAGCCCCCATTCAATGAACCTGGATGGCATGTCTTCCCGATCTACCTCTTCTTCTTTACTTTCATTACCTTCAGATACTTTGTCAACTGATTCTAACCGCCTTTTCTTTGCCTCAGCCTCTTTTTCTTTTCGAGCTGTTTCTTCTTCAATAAAAGCATCGAAGTCAAAAATTTCGTCAAACGTGAACATCGGCTCGATTTTCATTTTCTCACACATCCCTCGCATCATCCTGTATATTTTCTCCAAACCAGCTTGCTGGAATCTGATAAATTTGGACTGCTTGGCCATGTACGCAGTCATATCCTTGTTCTTCTTCCTCTGGTCTTTGAGTTTTTCCCTCAGGATGTTAGTATCATTCACTTGATTCTTTAATAAACAGATTTCTTTTGCCACTGAAGGCCCGGTGTCTTTGATCAATCTGTCATACAAGTCTTGAAAGGGGCGGAGCCTTTGCGGAACAACTGGAGGTTTTGAAATCCTTGTGGGTTTGACCGGAGACACCTTTGATGGGCCTTGACTTGCTTGGGCCTCATATGGATCAACAAGAATGTTGTCAACGAAATCATTAATTGTTTGAATTTCTTCAGGTATTGTTTCGGGCATTTCAGAGGGAGATATTTCTTTACGCTTTAATCTTTTCTCTCTTTTCTCCTTCTCTTGCATGACATGAATTGCTTTTAGATCTTGGATGTGCTGACGTTGCTCTTCAGAATCTGCTGCCCTTATTGCTGAACTCATGAGACGTTCAGAACCTTCCGTTGTCTTTTTCTTCTTTGGGGGTTCTCCTTCAGCAGGTTGTTTCTCTTTTCTTTTCCCTTTGCTTCGTTCTTCTCTGGCAGCTGTTTCGGCCTGAGCCTGAGCAGCTTTCTGCTGTTTAGCTTTAACTCCCTCCTTGTATTTCTGATACGCAGCCTTGACAATTGGTAATCTTTCTGCTCGATACATCCAATCATGTAGCAGCACCCATTCATTGGTCTTTATTTCAGTATACTGTCGGCTGGTAGGTACATGAAACTTGTAAGTGTTTCCATCATTAGGAAGATCCTTGTGTTGATCGTTGATGAGCATCTGAATGAATCTAGGGTAGATTGCCCACGTAGCTCCGTTTGCATTTTCACGCATGTAGTTGAATATTAGCCCAGACAGGTTGAATTTCTGATTTAGGCATAAATTCAACATGGCCGCCGATCATTCCAGGTTTAACCCATCAAAACCACCCTTTCGATGAACTAGACACATAGAGATCACATGAACAATGAATCTCCAATCTCGGGTGAGTCCACCTCTCTTGATTTCTTTCTTGTTGCGGAAGTCTCCAACATATCCCATTCCTCTAAAACCATCAAGGATATCATCTTGACTAAGACTTAACGGATCTTCACTGTTGTCTTGAAACCTTAGAACTTGACGAATCCTGTCTTCTGTCACTTCCACTCTCTTGTTACGAACAGTTGAGACTATCCCTGGTTTGTTGTTGATGGATTCCAGCTTCACGTTTTGCCAGAAGTCTTGAATGTGTATTGGGTAGACTGCAACAGAGGTCTCCACAGCGTATCCGATCCTGCTGTTACGTACCCATCTGGTTACGTCTTCAAAATCAGTAGGCACTGCATCGAGATCTATGCTTTGATTGTGTTTGAGCGTTTTATCCCATTCCAGAATTTTCACCATACTGCACAGAAAACAAGGCAAGTTAGAATGGGTAATTACACGATAAACTGTACAGGGAATGGAATTTACAAAGGTAAGATAATTTAAATTGAAAAGAAATAAAAATTTTGAAAATATGACAAATTCGCTGCTAGATCAGACATGGTCATCGCTGATGCTGATCATCGACACTAAATACCGGATAATCATTTAAATTCGCTAGCGAACATAGCGATGACACAGTCTTGATTCGGAACCGACTTGCCAGCGAAGGTCACAACCTATATTGCTATCCGAGCGATTTAGATCATGTGGCTGGTTGCTCGAACTCGCGTTCGAGACTTGTGATCTTCGCTAACATCGCTCGTGACATTGCCAAATTTGCCAGTTATCCATTTAAACAAAATAGCGGTTAGGGTTTTAATTCGCTGGTGATTTAAACGAAGACAGGGTCCTTTATACGGAGCCGAGTCACCAGCGAAGGTACTAATCTAGTTCGCTACTCGAGCGAAACAGATTATTCGCTAGTTGCTCGAACTCGCGTTCGAGACTTTTGGTCTTCCCCTACCTAATTTCGCTAAGATCGCTGGCACCATATTAAAATCGCTGGCTTCAACGATTTCTTGTTAAACCCTTTCAAGAACTCAACAGATCATATCCATCCTTTTACTCATGAAGTTTTTCAAATCTTTAAATTTGTACAACCAGCATATATCATTTTAAACATGGATTTGAACATTTAACTAAATCGAACAGGATCATGATTCCTAACACAACACAAAGAACAAAAACCCAATAACTAACCCAAACCCACCTAAGAACTACACGATGATTACTGCCAAGATAAACTATTAAACAGAGAACCATTAATTGGATGAACAATAGACAATACATAAAAACTTACCTTGAGATCTTGATTGAAGATGAATTTTGTGTTGATGATGATATGAGATGAAGTTGTGGAGAAGAACAAAGAGGAAAATGGTAACCGAAGGTGTAATGAGTGAAAATTTGAATATTTACAATCGGTAAAAAAAAAGTATATATGTACGGTTTTGGATAACCAGCGAACTTATAAGTTCGCTGGTATCTTAAGTTCGCCGCCCTTTTATCTTATTAAACTGTTTTTGATTTTGCGTGTTGATTTCAAACTTTCTCGAAAAACGTGCCCATTTTTGTTTAAAACCTTGTTTATTTCGGAATATTTACAGTAATGCTAAAATTTGGGCCATTTTGACTCCGAACTTTAAATTTCTTGCTTTGCGAGGATTCATTTAACCCAGATTTTCTTGAAATGTTTGACACTTACCGAACTTACCTGCAGAGAATCATACTGCCAACACTCGCCAAATTCTTTATATATTATTATTGTGTTACTAACCAGGGCACAAGAAAAACTGTCAGTATGTTTGTCCGCTTAAATCCATGCATCCTTCTTTCAACATACCTTCGGAGAGCGTGTTTTATCATGTTTTCGGTAATATTGACAAGTCTTTGATGGCCCCCACACAAGCTATTGAAAATAGAATCATTACGCCCTCGTGAGTCCTACATCAGGACATACCCCCGCGATCAAGATATGCACAAAGATTCCTCATAACGGGTGAGTATATTGGATTCATTCTCTTCAACGATAGAACGGAGATCAGGTCTGTACTTTCGTACAACAGAGATTCCAGGAACTATCGAGGGTTAAGATAGATAGTTCGGCGAACAGGTCAGTACCACCGTACAGCAGAGTTGCCAATCTAATCTATCAAAGGATTTGGCCAAAGATGGCGCTTATTATGGATTTTGGCCAAAAATGGCGCTTATTAGAAAGGGTTTGGCCTCCTTTTTTTTTAAGGCACTTATTATTAAAAGAATATCATAGCGTCTAGGTCAGTACCACCGTACAGCAGAAGAGCAACTATGATATCCTCCGAATGAAATACCAATATAAAGACCCGAAATCTCAGACTCTGGCAATCTGTCAACGCAAGATTCAAGACCATTAAGCCATATGCCGCAACGTGTTACCCACTGAGGTGCGTAATGCCTGAGAAAAGCCAGAATTCTTGTGTAGTCATTATGTTTTGCTCCCTAATAGCAGTTTACTCGTCGGTGTTGCTGAATCTACCAACACGTCGTTGCTTGGTACTCTGATTTTATATTGTATTCTGTTCAAAGAAATGACAAAGTGTTAGCAATTTTCTATCACTTCCTCTACCGGGAGTCTGACATAAGCATCTGTTTCAAGGATTTTCTGAATATCCCCCCTAAAATTTTTATTTTCGTGAGTCCATTTGCCCGAAAATAAAATTTTAACCAGAAAATCTTTTTGGTGGGCGACGTCTTTCAATACTAGTTTTATTTTCAACAAGCAAAAACTTTATTATATTACTTTTAATTAAAAGTTTTTTTTTTTTTTATCAACACAAGATTCATTTCCAGTCAAGGAAATTAACCATTTCTAACAAGGTTACCAACTGGTTAAAACGAGTTTTGTCAAACGCTTTCGTGAAGATGTCGGCCCGTTGCTGTGTTGTATCCACTGGCACCACTTGAATGTATCCCTTTTCATAAGCATCTCGAATTGCGTGAATGCGAATTTCGATGTGCTTGGTTCTTGAGTGGTGCACGGGATTCTTCACAATTCCCAGACACGCTTCATTGTCGATGAATATCGGAGTCTTCATGATGTTGATTCCGTAATCCAGCAACTGATTTTGTATCCAAAGAACTTGTGAACAGCAACTGTATGCCGCAGTGTATTCCGCTTGAGCGGTTGACGTGGATACTGTTGTTTGCTTCTTGCTTTGCCATGAAATCAACCGGTTTCCCAGAAATTGACATCCTCCTGATACGGATCTGCGATCTACTTTTCAACCTGCATGATCACTGTCAGAATATGCAATTAAATCAAAATTACTATCTTTAGGATACCAAAGCCCTAGTTTCGGAGTTCCTTTGAGATAGCGGAAGATGCGCTTTACTGCAATTTCATGGGATTCCTTGGGATTTGTTTGGAAACGAGCACAAAGACAAACTGCCCACATGATGTCAGGTCTGCTGGCTGTCAAGTACATCAAAGAACCGATCATTGAGCGATAGAAGGATTTGTTCACTGGCTTTCCCTGAGGATCTAGAGTGAGTTCTGTTTGCGAGGCGAATGGCGTGCTTGCAACTTTGCAGTCATTCATGTTGTACTTCGAGAGAATGTCCCGAATGTGTTTAGCCTGATGAATAAGAATTCCGTCCTCCTTTTGCTTCACTTCTAATCCCAAGAAGAAATTCAGCTCTCCCATCATGCTCATCTCGAACTTTGCTTTCATGATCGTTTCGAATTCTCTGCACAGAGCCTCATTGGTTGACCCGAAGATAATATCATCCACGTAGATTTGAACCAGCATAACATCTTCCCCTATCTTCTTGGTGAAGAGAGTCATGTCAATCGTTCCTCTGGTGTATCCACATTCCAGCAAGTATGTGGACAAAGTCTCGTACCATGCGCGTGGAGCTTGATGAAGACCATAGAGTGCTTTATCCAATTTGAAGTAGCGACCTGGGAAGTGAGGATCTTCGAACCCTGGAGGCTGACATACGTAAACTTCCTCCTTGACCTTCCCGTACAGAAACGCACTTTTGACATCCATTTGAAAGACTTTGAAGTTTCTATAAGAGGCGTACGCCAGGAATATCCTGATTGCCTCCAATCGTGCGACTGGAGCAAAAACTTCTTCGTAGTCAATCCCTTCTTCTTGTCGAAAACCCTGTACTACCAATCGAGCCTTGTTCTTGATAACCACCCCACGATCATCCATCTTGTTTCGAAAGACCCATTTAGTACCAATTGGAAACTTTCCTTCAGGTAGACCTACAAGTTCCCACACTTTGAGCTTCCTGAATTGAGATAATTCTTCTTGCATTGCCTGAACCCAGCTCGAGTCTTGAATAGCGTCTTCGATGTCACGTGGAACTGATTGTGATAGAAAAGCTACGAAGAGACCCTTGTTGATGCTTGCTGACTGTCCGCGAGTACGTACTCCTTCTTCTACAGCGCCGATGACATTTTCAAGAGGATGATTTCTATTTGTTTTGTATCCGGCATTTGTCAGAGATTCGATTTGCTGCGGAAGGTTGGTGAAGTGTTCGTCTACATAAATTACTGGTGGATCATCTTCTTGAGTTGGTTCATTCACATTAGCCTGTGAAGAAGAAGCACCATTGTCTTGGGTGTTCTCAGGCGAAGTGTCACCGTTTGTTTCATTTACAGCCAGAATCGGATCAGCGGATGATGGAGATAAGCGGGTGGTAAAAGGAGTCAAACCAATGTCAGACGAATCAAACAATGGTTCAACTTGAGTGTCTTCGACTGGGTCAGGGTCTGATACAATCTCCGGAATTTCAAAGTTATTGAAGATCACATTCACATCAACTTGATCACGTTCTCTATCAGGGGAATGGATGATTTTAACACTTCAGCTGTCTCGCTCTTTGCTTCAAGAAAATATACCCATGAAAACCGAGAGTAATCATCTGTTACAACCAAACAGTAAGAGCTTTTAGCAAGACTTTTAACATTGATAGGACCGAAAAGATCCATGTGCAACAATTGAAGTGGTGCAGAAATCGTGTTCACTGCTTTGGACTTGTGTGGTTTCTTATGCTGCTTTCCCTGGGCGCATGCAATACATTTTTCAGAAAATGGAAATTCTTTAATTGGAAGACCTCTAACTAAGTTCAATTTAGAGAGTTTATTCATATTTTTGAAGTTAACATGCCCCAGTCGTCTATGCCAAAGCAGTGACTCCGATTCTGACGCTTTAGAAATTAAGCATGTCAAGTTGTCATTTGTCTTGGCGTTTTTCATGTTGAGCACATATGTGTTGTTCTGTCTTGGAGCAGTGAGCATGATCATTTCTGCAGGAACAACATAACCGGGCTTCAGGAACAAGCATTCCATGTCATTGAACAGCACCGAGATTCCTTTATCACACACTTGAGAAACGCTCATGAGATTATAGCACAGCTCAGGAACATAGTTGACATTTTCCAGCGTGAGGGCTTCGGACACTACATCTCCTACTCCAACAATCTTTCCTCCCTTTTCGTCGCCAGCAAAAGACACGAAGTCACCATCAATAAAGCGGAAGTTTTTCAGTAGTTCCTTCAATCCAGTCATGTGTCTTGAACATCCGCTGTCTACGTGCCAGATGTATTCCATGAGCATTCGAAGCCATTTCTGGAGTTTATTCTGATATACACAAATACACAAATATACAGGTTAGTTTGATTTAGGAACCCAGATCTGTTTCATTTCGAATCTATCGTGGTTTTGACCCACTTTGACCTCTTTTTGTTTCCAAAGATACGCAGTTGAATCAACCAGATTTTTAACAGATTTCTTAAGATAATTTAGTTGCTGCGTGACGTTTGTAATAAAATCATGCTCTGGTTTAGGAAACTTTTTGGTTTTACAATGTTTCGCTGTATGTCCTAAATGACCACAGCGAAAACATCTTTTATGTCTGGGTCTTTTGGTGTGAGAAGATGATGTATGTGATGAGAGTCTTGAGCTTTCTGCTTTCTTCATTTTCTTGTCCACTCTGCTTTCATCTTCGGGATATTCTTCATCACTGTCTGAATCGAGTGAGCTTTCAGACGTGTTGTCCTCGCTTGAATTTTGTTCTTCACTTGCTTCATAACTTGAACATTCGAAGCTTTCATCACTAGTTGCTTGATCTTCAGTTGAGGTTTCTGAATGCGAACTTTCTGATGTCTGTTCGTCTTCTGTGGTAATGACGCTTGAATCTACATTATCTTGATCTTCAGAAATGTTCTTTTCCGATTCTGTCATACCTGTTCTGGAAGGATTAAATTCGGGAATTTCCTTTGTAAGGAGTTTTCCAAAACTATTCCTTTTTAATTCTGGCACAAATACAGGAGATTCACAAGCAACATTATCATCACAACACGCATAATTCAAATCATGACATTCAGACACATAAGGTTCATGATCACGGGTCTCAAATGTAGGCACATGGCCTTTACAGTCATCCGCAGATTTAGTTTTAGGCACTTGGCCATTACAGTTATCCAACCTACTTAAACTATTACATTCATCCTTAACATTGTTTTTAGAACAATTCCAGACGAACCAGTTAACGGTGGAATAACTGTCGCCTGAATAACCAATTCCTATTTTTGACCCTCCGCAGTCTCCATCATCATCGCACACATCTTCTTTACACTCAATGGAATCTGCATTGCTTTTAGAGCAGTTAGCAGTTGTCTCATTTTCATAAAATTCATTTTGTTCAACTGAGGCCTTTTCATTTATGAGATCATTTTCGGGATGAGGAGTAGGCATAGGCACGTAGTTTTTGCTGTGAGGCGGAAAGAAAAGTTTTCTTTCATTTCCGTGCCTATCCTTATAACCAATCCCATCTTTCACAAACGTTGGTCGTTGGCAATTTTTGATGTCAGTAAAGGCCTTTTGACTGACATTCCATTTATCTATTATAATTTGAAGTTTGTTCTTTTCATTTAAAGCTTTTTCTAATCTTTCTGTAAGATCATTAATGATAAAATCTTTTCTAAACACAAATTCTTTAAGGGTTTGCATTTCAGCCAAAGTTGAGTTCAACTTTCTCTGATATGCAACCTCATTCTGTTTAAGCTCGTTGTTAATTTTTAAAGCTTTGTCTTTTTGCCTTTCAAACTCCAGGTTTAAGAATTTATAGTGTGCCACGACATCAACGCATGCTTCGGAGCATAATTTTTCTTTAAAACTGAGTGGAATACTATTTACCAAGTCCTTGTCAGCCTTTTCTTTTGATGAATCTGCTTTCATGGCTGTAGCTTGAACTTTATCCTTCCCTTTCTCAGATGTCTCTGTAGCAGCATCCTTTTCAGCTTGATCACCAGGCTTCATTGAAGAAAGAATACTTTTCAATCCCTTATCAGCATCATTGTCTCCAGTTGGGATTCCTGTTGTCTGCTTCTCAAACTGCCTTGCAGATGACTCACCTGTGATCTTGGCCATCAGGGCTTTGTTGACTTGCTCCTTTGCTTCAGTGATCTCTTCACTCCAATCATAGTCTTCAACAACTAAAGCCTTTGGCGTGCTGGGAGATGCATTGTTTTTGTTCTCTTCAACAGTGATTTGTTTAACAGCAGGAGTAGTTTCACTGTTTCCTTCTTTCAACAACGGACAGTCGCGCTTGAAGTGTCCTAGATTCTTGCAGTTGTAGCATCTCAGCTTAGATTTGTCAAAGCCAGCTTTTCCAAGACCCAATCGCTTGCCTGTCTTGTCTTGAAATTTCTTTAACCTCAGAGTGATCATGGCCATTTGCCATTTCAGATCCATTTCTTCCATATCATCTGGATCAACCTGATACATGTCTTCAGCAGTAAACATCTCCTTCTTCAGTTCCCCAGACATTAGGGCTTCGTAGCTGCTCAGAAATGTGTTGAAGAGTGCCACATTTTCAGTGGATACTTTCAACGCTTGAGTATCAACAGTGATAGTCTTTTCAACAAGTTGTGGAGCTTTAGATGCGCTTGCGGAAGCGTTTGCGTAAATTAAGTCAGAAGCTTGTGGAGTGATGCCCCCTGAAGCGAGGAATGCCACATTCTTCAATCCAGCTGAAGGTTGAGTTGCCTTAGGTTGATATCCAGCAGTGTTCATCTCTCTCTTGTTAACATCCATTTCAAAGGCTCTTAGGGTGTTGATCAGATCTGACAGAGTGACAGGATTAGGATTGTTGAGGAAATCCTTCTTGATCATCATACATTGCAGGCTCCATTCCTTGGGGAGCGAATCAAGCAGCTTCTTTATTGCAGCACGATTGGTAACAGGATTTCCTGCCTTCTTCATTTTGGTCATCATGTTTAGGAAGCGGCTAATGTGATCAGACAAACTTTCTCCACGGACTCCACAAAACATGTCGTATTGCTTCTGCACCATATCTCTCTTGCTTTCGATCAGTTCTTCATTTCCCTCATAGTACTCGATTAATGCATTCCAGAGTGCATTTGCAGTTCGGTGTTCTTCAAACATGTTGCAATCGTTGGTTGAAAGAGCTATGGTTAGAGCAGCGTGTGCACGACGATCACGTTGAATGAGAGCCTTGTCTTCGTCAGTGAAGGTAGTAGCATCATTGTTAGCAACTACTGCATCTCCTCTAACTACCGTTGGAATGTGAGGTCCAGCGGTAACAGAGAGCCACAGATTGTAGTCCGTGTACTCGAAGAACGATTGAATGCGAGTTTTCCAAGTGCTAAAGTCTTCCGCCCCTTTCAACTTTGGCGGGCGAGTGGTGGTTCCAGTTTCAAGTTCCGCTTGAGCAATTGGACTCAGTTGATTCAGCGACATCTTTCCTTGTTTTAGACAAACGTGAGCTGAACAGACCTTAAATTCGCTGACAGGAGCTTAATTTCGCCAATGAACGATATTGATTGATGACCTTCGCTAGCTGGTTCGCTAACTTCGCTGGAAAGTTATGAAATCCTGCACGAGCGATCAACTTATCTTCGCTGACAAATCAAACACAAACAAGGGTTAGGTTAATTTCACCGGTGACCGTGATAAGAACGCCGTGGTTCGCTATCACGGTTCTCGAAGTCGCCTTCGATAATTTCGCTCAAGGGACGAATGACACTATTTCGCTGATGATCAACAATTTCGCTCGAACAATGGTCGGCGAAATTGATGATTATGCGATAAAACACTCAACGATTTGAATTAATTCGCTGTATTCAACGCTGAGTTTGCTATCTTCAACAAATAAATTCGCTATGTTCAAAAATTGTTCGTTGTCTTCAAGTTAAATTCGCTGGACAGAGGGTTTAACACGAACTAAAACCCTCTAATCACTCAAAAACAGCCCAAAAACCATGTTTTGATGCACCAAAATGTCCAAAATAACTCCCTAATCAAGTATTAACAACAACCTATCGATTAAACACACCAAATCAATCCATTTTAAGCCCAAAAATTTGAGAAACCTTGAAACTTTGAAAAACCTTCAAAACAATGAAAAATCTCAACAAGAACACAACAACCAAGAGCACAAAGGCTCTGATACCAAATTGTAGATCCCAAAACGTATCCGGATCACAGTGGTTGGTTGTTTTAGTCCAAAACACCTATTGATTAAGTGTTTGAACTATGAAAAGTCAAGAAAGATCAAGAATGAAGATGAAGCTAATGGATTGATGAATACTACTAGTGTTTGTATTGAATCCAAACAATAAGATAAAGCAATGAACAACCTTGGATATCAGATTTAAGCACACAATATGATTGTAAACAACACTTGATTCAACCAAGAGCCAAAAGCTTGGCTAAGTTACAATGCTTGGGGTATATATAGTAGACTCCTGACTTGCCAGCAAATTTATAAATTTGCTGGAATCTTAACTACACCAAGTCAGGATCACAACTTCTAGACAATTACAAAATAAGCCCCTAAACATTCAAAATACATACAAACTACTATCTAAACTAATCCAGCACAAGTACCAACGATCTCATAAGCTCTAACAATGCCAAATCTTCGAAGAAGCTTTGACAGCAGTGAAAACAACCTTGGGCAGAGACTTGAGTTGTGGAAGACGGATAGAGTACAATCCTTGCTCACTGGGGCCCGTAAGGAGGGTAGTGCGTGTAGATTCGTCCTTCACAACAAAATAAGAGGAGTGAAACTCAAAGAAAACATCGTTATCAAGACAGAATTTTTGAACTGATAAAAGATTTTGTTTTAATTCTGGTACATGAAGAATATCAGTTAAGTGAAAAATTTTGTTGGAGGAGTGGATTTTTGAAGAACCAACATGAAGAATAGGGATAGTTTTACCATTACCAACATGTAAAGAATCGTTACCATAATATGCCTCTGAATTGTCTAGGCTGGATAGATCTGGAGTAGCATGATGAGAGGCACCAGTGTCAGGTTTCCAAGCAGTGCCAGAAGAAGCAGGACCCGAATATGCTGCATAATTGGCTTGAGGTGCAGGACGTGACTGAGGCTGCTGATTGGGACATTGTGAGGGCAAATGTCCAATTCCACAACGATTACAATGACCATAAACCATGTTTTGAGTCGAAGCCCATGAAAATTGACGTGAACCACCGTTATCTCGAGGTCGCGGAGTAAAACCACCACGTGAATTTCCACGTTGGTAACCACGAGAGTTCCTACCACCACGAGTATTATTATAAGACCGAGAACCATAAAAAGCCTGAGGAGTTGAAGACATGGAAGTTTGCTGGCTCATTTGAGAAGTCAGTAACTGAAGATTATGAATCTGTTGTTGTAATTGATCAATAGTGGGCTGATTTGGTGAGGTATTGGTAGCTGAGAAGTGGTGAGAGGGTGGGGGCTGTGGTTGCGGAGATGAGGCAGAAGAGGAGTAGGGGCCGAGAAGGCCTGGTTGGTTAGAGGCAGCAAGGAAGGCTTGAGGCTTGGTGTTTAGTGTGGTGGTAATGAGATAATCATGATCACAGAGAAGAGCATGAATCTCGTTGAAGGAGATTGGAGGAGAACGAGCCAACTGTAACGCCTCGTATTTCAGTGTTTCCATGTTTTTTTTTTTTTTTTTTTTTTTGAAAATACGTGTACGTTTTTGAAGTATTGGAACCACAATCGAAACCGGATCGAAAAACAGATTTAAAAACGACGAATACCGACACTATTTTACATATTTCTTTAAATCTAAAATTTTATTTTACAATCTTAGATAATGTTTGGGTTTTGATAACGGGACTCGTAGGAATTTCGGGCCACTTAAACACGAGTTTGGACTTGTGGGCCTTGGACCCAAGCCCACCTAAAACAAAATCTAACCTACATGTAAATAGAAAAGAGAACCCTAAACCTACCACTTTATGTCAGCCGCTACGTATTCCATCCTTCCCCTCTCAATTCTTTGTCTACCACCTCTAAACCCTCACACAAGATATGCTGACATATTTTATATGCATTACCCTCTCTCTCGTTCTTATGCACTGACAAAACCCAAACCAAATCTCACTCATCTCTCAAATTATACACACACTACCACAAGCCAACTCGACACCTCTCACTCTCTGTTTCTTGTCAACAAGTTCGCTGGAATACACACCTCGTTTAATATCGAGTCGCCGCCGAAGATTTCCACAACTCGTCGGAGTTCCTTTGATCTGTCGGAGAATAACGAACCCTGCCGGAGGTGCTTAAACACTGCCCGAGGAGCCTACACGTGTGGGAGTTGGAGCGGATTCACCGGAGAACTCGAAGACGGCACCGGAGCTCGGAGACGAAATCGCAACGAGAACCATCCACGGCTTCGGTATACATATCTTATCTTTTTTTGTTTTGCTCGTTAACTTCCTGTTAGGACACAATAATTAGCCATTCAAATGGATACAAAAATTTTGGTATAATACCTTCTTAACAGTTGTATTCTTTTTAAGATTTTTAAGATGAAGAAGATGAATTGGAATCAATGTCTAAATCAAACAAAAACCCACAACAGTTCCATATTGAAAAGAATTCCAACAGTTAATGTCCAAACTACTAGTCTTGCATTTCATAACGACAGTTTACGTTCTTGTTTTGTTTTAAAAGGAAGAAGACGACGCGACTTATGTTTAAATGATTTAAAAAAAACCCAAGTGGATGAGGCAGTCCGTGGTCGCTACTGTTCCGAGGAAGTCAGGGGTCCTCGGTTCGATCCCGGCAGAACCCGTTTTGCCTTTTTTTTATTTATTTTTTTTCAAACAACCAAAAGCTTTCATTTTTTTTATCTCATTTGGTCCATTATTTCTTGCTTTTCTTTTAATGTATCTTTCTTTAGTCATTCTCGTATTAGAACCCATTTCATACATGATAAAAGTCTTTTTGTTATTTATGAATTACTTCCTTTTTAACAAAACCCCAAAATTAATTACGTAAATAAAATATTAGTTATGATTCTTTTAAGAATAAATCTTATTTAACAAAATTCTTTTTATAATACCAAAAACAGTTGGTCAAAATTCTAACTAATTGAAATCTAATTATTTGTAAACAATAAATATTAAAATTAATTTATTTTAACCAATAAATAATAACGAATTCGTTATGTGCTATACTTCATATCTAGGATAATCACTTTGCTCGTTCTTTTTGGATTTCCTCCATTCTTACTCGTGTGTTATCTCAAGGAAACTCTATACCCAACCAATGTGAGCATACTCGGTCCCTTTTTACGCTTTATTACTTTTGGGATGCAATACATGTACTTTGAATCAAATAAACATACATGCTAAAATTTTATACAAATAATCTCTATATATGCTCCTACGTGTTATACTTGCAATCATACGTATTTAAATTTATATGCTTACACTTAGTTATTGCCATGAAAAATCTGTTTAAAACATTTTTTTATACTTATAATCAAACTTG
Source organism: Helianthus annuus (assembly GCF_002127325.2). NCBI lineage: Eukaryota > Viridiplantae > Streptophyta > Magnoliopsida > Asterales > Asteraceae > Helianthus > Helianthus annuus. Next base: position 55,971,255 of record NC_035446.2, read on the forward strand.
TATGCTCGCCAATACTATATGTATTGATCTATGCTTTAACATGTGTTGCAGGATTTGGATGATGAAAGGAATCTAGTAGGATTGCCTAGAAACTTATTTAAATTCTAATACCAGTTGTAATGTATTTTATTTTCAAACATGTAATTTGTTTCCAATCTTTGTATGAGACCATTAACAAATGAAATGAAACTTAATTACTTGAATACTTGTTGTATTTTATTTATTTCAAACTTGTGGCATTTCTAGTTCAAACGATGTAAAAAGTAATTATTAAATACTCGTCACAATTAGTGTTATGAAGACTCGAGCAATCTTCACACTTCGTCTCATCCCGATGTTTCCGCCATTGGTTGGGGTGTGACAGATTGGTATCAGAGCCATAACTATAGGGAATTAGGTAGAATTGCCATGTTCGACCTAGTCTATAGTCTAAGTACCAAAATTCGACCATTTCAAATTCTTGCTTGATATGTAGTTCTTCCTCTTTGCTTCTACCTCTCCTTTTGTCTAAATAAATGATGCGTCTTTTCTAAGACATTTCACACAATACATACTTGAAGATACTCATATTCCACAATCGAAACGACTCACTAAAATAGGGGTGATTCCCGCCTTTGGTGACGAATTTCAATCCACCTTACATGTTATTTTGCACGAAATTTCACCATCAAGTCAGGAGTGATATCCGTATCTTGGTGGGAATTTCCATTTCATACTCTAGTGGTTACTTATTGACGAGTCGAGATTTTATCTTGTTTCGTTCAATAAACCACATTTTGGGGACGAAATTGTCAAGCTAGGATTGATATCCACACCTTGGTGACTGGTCCCGCTCTACGATTTTCAATCTCGCCAAAGTTTCGTATTTTCGATCAAATTATGGACATGTACTAACTGGAAGGGTAAAATACCGTTCATCGCCTGGCGAAGAGAGTATTATACCTGTTAGGCCAAAGCATGTCTCCCTAATTCGGAAGGACTTGCGATTCACTTTGGATTAGTCGAAGTTTCTAAACCCGAAGCACTCCAATACTTGTCAAGCCTCTCTTTTATATTAACTTAACTTTTATGCGATTTAATACTTGTTACCTAATCATCGTTTTACACAATAAATTAATACACGCATACTGATATGTTACACTTGATTCGGGATTACTGGACATTCTTTATGTGATGAACTGGTCATTAGCTTCGTAAGAAGCCACACCTTAACGTATATAGTGCTTCTGAGGCACTATAGGAGTAGCGCACCGCCCGTAGACTTGTGGTTACGTTAAGTTAAACTTTTACGGTCTTTATAGCAACGAAATGATGACATGTGCTATAGAGATTATACTAGCGGACACGTTGGTTCGATTTGTTCGAGCCTCACCTTAACATATATAGTGTTGTGAAGCACTATAGGAGTAGCGCACCGCCTCATGGACTTGGGGTCATGTTAAGTTAAACATTTACGGATCTTTTTATAGCAACGAAATGATGACATGTGCTATGATTAGATGACGCTTGCGTTAAACGTTGGGTTGACATTTTGTCATTAACTTCGGATGAAGCCTCACCTTAACATATATAGCGCTTGTGTAGCGCTATAGGAGTAACGCCCGCCGCATGGATTTGCGGTCATGTTAAGACATTCATACATACTTGCGGACACGATGGTTTGACCAGTGAGATCACATGCCAGTAATGCGTTAATCTAGTTAACTAAATATTTCGTGTGGACTATTCAAAGACTTTAATCATACCCATACTTATAACCTCTCTCATACTTGAATACCAATCATACATGCATATTTAAAATTTCTATACTCTATCATTCTCACTCGTAAAACGTTAATGTACCCAGACCCGTACACTACTAGTACAAACTATATGGATCATGCACATACCAAAATAATCGCGGATGCATACGGGATTATATTGGTAGATGCATGAAAACCATAGTAGGTTCTACTGTGTACCATGACACTGAATCGCGAAACGAACGTAACATGATATGAACATGGTGGATACGCCGCCGGTACTTCCTATATATAAGTGTTCCTACCATATTACCAAACTTTCGTAAAAACGTGCCATGAGAAATTCGGTGTTTCCTTAGACCTTATCGAATACAAATTTTGATCACTCACAATCTATTCCTCGCATTGTATCAAACCCACTTCGAGAATGCCATCATTCCCAAGGTCTTACTCTTGAATAAATTTCGGGACGAAATTTCTTAAAGTAGGGGAGACTGTAACGCCTCGTATTTCAGTGTTTCCATGTTTTTTTTTTTTTTTTTTTTTTTTTTTGAAAATACGTGTACGTTTTTGAAGTATTGGAACCACAATCGAAACCGGATCGAAAAACAGATTTAAAAACGACGAATACCGACACTATTTTACATATTTCTTTAAATCTAAAATTTTATTTTACAATCTTAGATAATGTTTGGGTTTTGATAACGGGACTCGTAGGAATTTCGGGCCACTTAAACACGAGTTTGGACTTGTGGGCCTTGGACCCAAGCCCACCTAAAACAAAATCTAACCTACATGTAAATAGAAAAGAGAACCCTAAACCTACCACTTTATGTCAGCCGCTACGTATTCCATCCTTCCCCTCTCAATTCTTTGTCTACCACCTCTAAACCCTCACACAAGATATGCTGACATATTTTATATGCATTACCCTCTCTCTCGTTCTTATGCACTGACAAAACCCAAACCAAATCTCACTCATCTCTCAAATTATACACACACTACCACAAGCCAACTCGACACCTCTCACTCTCTGTTTCTTGTCAACAAGTTCGCTGGAATACACACCTCGTTTAATATCGAGTCGCCGCCGAAGATTTCCACAACTCGTCGGAGTTCCTTTGATCTGTCGGAGAATAACGAACCCTGCCGGAGGTGCTTAAACACTGCCCGAGGAGCCTACACGTGTGGGAGTTGGAGCGGATTCACCGGAGAACTCGAAGACGGCACCGGAGCTCGGAGACGAAATCGCAACGAGAACCATCCACGGCTTCGGTATACATATCTTATCTTTTTTTGTTTTGCTCGTTAACTTCCTGTTAGGACACAATAATTAGCCATTCAAATGGATACAAAAATTTTGGTATAATACCTTCTTAACAGTTGTATTCTTTTTAAGATTTTTAAGATGAAGAAGATGAATTGGAATCAATGTCTAAATCAAACAAAAACCCACAACAGTTCCATATTGAAAAGAATTCCAACAGTTAATGTCCAAACTACTAGTCTTGCATTTCATAACGACAGTTTACGTTCTTGTTTTGTTTTAAAAGGAAGAAGACGACGCGACTTATGTTTAAATGATTTAAAAAAAACCCAAGTGGATGAGGCAGTCCGTGGTCGCTACTGTTCCGAGGAAGTCAGGGGTCCTCGGTTCGATCCCGGCAGAACCCGTTTTGCCTTTTTTTTTATTTATTTTTTTTCAAACAACCAAAAGCTTTCATTTTTTTTATCTCATTTGGTCCATTATTTCTTGCTTTTCTTTTAATGTATCTTTCTTTAGTCATTCTCGTATTAGAACCCATTTCATACATGATAAAAGTCTTTTTGTTATTTATGAATTACTTCCTTTTTAACAAAACCCCAAAATTAATTACGTAAATAAAATATTAGTTATGATTCTTTTAAGAATAAATCTTATTTAACAAAATTCTTTTTATAATACCAAAAACAGTTGGTCAAAATTCTAACTAATTGAAATCTAATTATTTGTAAACAATAAATATTAAAATTAATTTATTTTAACCAATAAATAATAACGAATTCGTTATGTGCTATACTTCATATCTAGGATAATCACTTTGCTCGTTCTTTTTGGATTTCCTCCATTCTTACTCGTGTGTTATCTCAAGGAAACTCTATACCCAACCAATGTGAGCATACTCGGTCCCTTTTTACGCTTTATTACTTTTGGGATGCAATACATGTACTTTGAATCAAATAAACATACATGCTAAAATTTTATACAAATAATCTCTATATATGCTCCTACGTGTTATACTTGCAATCATACGTATTTAAATTTATATGCTTACACTTAGTTATTGCCATGAAAAATCTGTTTAAAACATTTTTTTATACTTATAATCAAACTTGTATGCTCGCCAATACTATATGTATTGATCTATGCTTTAACATGTGTTGCAGGATTTGGATGATGAAAGGAATCTAGTAGGATTGCCTAGAAACTTATTTAAATTCTAATACCAGTTGTAATGTATTTTATTTTCAAACATGTAATTTGTTTCCAATCTTTGTATGAGACCATTAACAAATGAAATGAAACTTAATTACTTGAATACTTGTTGTATTTTATTTATTTCAAACTTGTGGCATTTCTAGTTCAAACGATGTAAAAAGTAATTATTAAATACTCGTCACAATTAGTGTTATGAAGACTCGAGCAATCTTCACACTTCGTCTCATCCCGATGTTTCCGCCATTGGTTGGGGTGTGACACCAACAGATTGGCTTTAAGACCATTGTACTCTTCTCGTAACCCTGCAATAGTATGCATAACAAGATCTTTATCTTTTACCTGTTGTCCTATATTTGCCAAGGCAGTAGAGTATTCTTGTACCCGTGAAAGATAATCGGCCGGTTTTTCATCGCCACCTTGAGTAATTCGTTGTAGTTGATTTTTGAGGGTGAATTCATGGGAGGCTGTAGGAGGTGCATAGGCCTGCTCTAAAGAAAGCCAAACCTCACGAGAGTATTTACCATGAACATGCTGGTAGGAATCTTCGGACACAGTGGTTATGATTAGGGTTCGGATGTGAGCATCGTTTGAGATCCACGGGGTGTAACTGGGGTTATCAGTGGTGTTGGCTCCAGTGGTAACTTTTTGTTCAGGACAGGGTATTGTTCCATCAACATAACCAAAGAGATTGTGTGATGTAAGAAACGATTCAATCATGGATCGCCAATATCCATAGTTTTTGGGTTTGAGAGTGAAAGCAAATTTATGAGAGTTGTGGGTGGTTTTCTCTTGGTTGGTGAAGGCGATTATGGCAGCCATTGATTTTTAGGTTTACAGAAGAAGATGATAGGGGCGATTAGGTTAGAGCCAAGATTTGGCTCTGATACCAAATCAACGTAGTGAAAAAGGGTAATTGAATTGATTGAATAATTATGAAGATTACATCTAAATATATAGAACTATGAATTACACTTAGATACCCTAAACTATATTATAATTAACCAACATAGTCTAATACGCACGGACATTCTTAATTTATTGAAGGCTTAGGATAAAAACCCACATGGGCGGACCAACCAGGCGTTTAATTACCCCCGTTGAGAGTATCTAAAGTAAAGAAAGGTGCAAATTGTGTTTCAACTTTTAAACATAAACCCTAGGATAGGAGGAGGCTCCCGGAAAGATAATTCGGCCGTGGGTCTACAATGGAAGTTGTTGTAGGGTTTAAGGAAGGTGAAGGAAACCACAAATTAGTGCCATGGATAAGCTGGGACGATTGGAATTTTGTCAGAGAATCTCTCTTTTCTTCTTCCCCAGACTCAGCTCTTCAAAGGGTAATTGTAAATTTAGCTTAGCTATTTCATTTTTTGTTTTTTTTTTTAATATATTTTTCTCATATGTATGCTGGGGTAGTAGATATCTGCCTGGCGAAGCAGAGGATGTCTTCCTGTCATAATTGAAGTCACTGCTTCCATTGTTGAAACCCAACAAAAGGATCCTTTCTTCTTCAGGTAAGGAGGTTTCATTCATCATGAATTCCCAGATGTTTGTGTTTATTTCATTAGTATGTATGTATCTGCAGGGATGCTATATCTGGGACTCGCTTGCTTGCAGAAAATGTGTTGACAATGCTATATTGTATGACCATTATGAGGTAACTAAGCATTACATGATGTTATAAAGGATCTTATAGACAATCTGTTCATTATATTAGTTTGGTTTTATAATTTAGACTAATCTATCCTAGGTTTGAAAATGTTCGTATCAGACACACATAATGCGTGATGTGGTGATGGACAGGGGCGGACCCACATGGTACGGGTCGGGGTCCACGGACCCCAATGTTTTAAAAAAAAAATAGTAGAACTGGTATGTTAAATTTTTTAAGGACCCCCATAAAATAAATTAGTTGGACTCCATAGTATCAAAAAACAAAGATGGTGTGGTGGTAAATCCCCTTGTGTTTCAACAAATAGATCTCAAGTTCAAGTCTTCCATCTCCTCTTTTTAGTTTATTTTTTTCATCAAAATTAGACTAGTGCTTTAAAACAACACAACCATCCATTGACCCTCTAATTTGCTTCTTTAAAATGATAAATTTAATATCTCCGAATGATTTTATTTCACATTTGATTACCAAATGAGACTTCCAACATATAGTGGCGTTCATAAGAAAAAGCTTAAACAAAATTTTAAAGTTATGTGAAGTAATTGTGTTGTTTAGGTAGCTATTGGTTCCAAGCAACTTATTAATCATCACTATTTGATAACTTGATGCTTAAAAATGGTTCTTAATAATGTAGTGGTTTCATGTCCACTAAAGGCTTTTACATTATTTCCTAGCCCCGACCCGACCCGACTACGATGACCGACCTGAAAATTTTAATGTTTGTTTGTGAAAAAAAATTATATAAGAAAGTGGACCCCAATGAAAAAAAATCCTGGGTCCGCCACTGGTGATGGAAACACATCTTTGCAGACAATGGGATGCGATTTCATGATGCACATGTGATGCGGTTGACCTGTATATGAACAAATCGGACCTTTAATTGATTAAAGCTGCCTAGAGATGATGAGAATATCTTATACTTTACTGTTTAAATTTTAATTAACTATAAATAACTTTTAGTCTTTTTTTAATGCGAACGAGGACCACCTTGAATATATGAAGCACGTACACTGTCTTTTGGGATCAAAACGCGAGCGCCAAACACCTTTTAAAACAAAGAATCTATCCGTATACATCATACATGTTAACTTACTACCGAATCCCATTTATATCCTGCAACCGTTAATTTCTTAGTATCCTGAATGTTTTCAGTGGATTATGTTGCTGCCACTTAACAATTGCAGGCTTGTGAATGGTATTGTGGAGAAGACCCGTAAGAAGAATGAGGTTTCAATTGGAGAAGCAGCTGATGTAATTGGTATTCCCCGTATGTTGATTGATATTCGGCATGGTAAGGAATTCAGATTTGCATCTAGGTGTTTATGGTTAATACATGCAATATAGTTTGGTATATCTTATTATATCTCTCTCTGTCACTATTTTGTAGAGTGTTCACATCGTGATCTTCCTTCACTTAGACTGGTTCGGCTTGCATCTACCAAGGTATACACTACTAATATTTATTTCATGTGTGGTGTGCCTCAAACATGTTGCTATTATTGTTCTAACATAAGTTTAAAATTTTTGTTTATTACTTGACAAAAAGAATCGTTCTGTTTTTTGCACACCCTAGTTAGTGGTTTTTGTTATGTAAATTCACTATGTTACCATGGAAGTCACCGGACCTAAAAATTTCTATAAAACCAGGTGGTCGAAAATGTATATACCCAAAAATTTCTATACGAAAACTACATACTCTCCACTACTGAGCGAAAAGTTCGGGGGGTCGGCCGCCCCCTCTCGCCCCTTAAAAGCTTCACCTATGATAATCATGTCACATATCTGGAAAGGAAGGAATAGTTTAGCTAAGTTTGCTGTTCATTAGATGATAATTTATTACGTGGATGGTTCCGTGAACTTCAGTTCTACAATCTTCCATGTATTTGTTGCCCTCATTACATTTACATTAGTTACTGAAAACAATTCCAAGTTGTGACTCTTGCTGTACACAATTTTAGGCACTTGATTGGTTGAAAGCTTATTATTGGGAACCGCAAAAGATAGCAATTCCATACCCCGGTGATCGCACTGCCAACTTTGGAAAAGAAATTAAGTTGAAGATACGTGAACTGGCCTTCAGTTTGGATGTGAAGCAAGCTACATCGTCAGATTCTCCGGTAGCTAAGAGAAAACGTAAGTATGCATGCATGCTTCGAGTATTATCTGCCACCTGATATGTAACAGTTACTTCCATGCTTTTCTTCATGTTTGCATGCATTGTTTTGTGTGTGGTTTTATAGGGTTGTCGATCACAGCACACATACACGACATGAAAACAATCAGGTTTTGGGCTGTCAAAGCTAAGTGTTGTGTTTGGATTGACCTCTTTACCTCAATTATACATGACGTCTTCGGGTTTACATGTTTAATCCGTTTATATAAACAAGCTGACCCGCCAACCTGTTAAACCCGTTTATCAGTTATTACTACCTGTTTAACATGTATAGAACTTAAATACAACCCGTTTAGATATGGACTGTCTCCAGGTTCAATGATTCGACCTACCAACCCACCACAATGGCCATCCCTAGTTTTTTTTTGCCGTTGGCTGTTTGTTACTAGTTGTTGCCGAAAGGGGATCTTCTACACGTCCACTAGTCTAGAAGTCAGACAAATTTTTATTTTTTTTTTATTTTTTTTATTTTAAGAGAAATAGTAAGATTTACTGTATTGATTTGCACTTTGGAACCTATTGTGAACATCTATACGGGTATAGTGCCTAGATTCAGTTCAGGCAAGATCATTTTACATCGCGTTATGCGTTTGATTGTTGATGCTTATTATCTTATGTTCACATCCTATTTTGTAAATATCTATTTTAATTTAAATGCGATGATGGCTGTATACATATTTGAAGGTTCCAAGAAGCAAATAAAAAAGGCATTGAAGAATGTACTAAAGTTATATTCTTCCTTCCCCTCGGAAGTCGTATCTATCTTGTTGGAGTTCCTGCTAAAGGCACATGAATCTGCTGATGTGGCAAATAGTAGTTCTCAACTTGATGATTGGAAAACGCTAATTATAAAGTTGTCAAATAAAGATCCAGACATGCTTCTAAGCCTTCTCAAAGCAGTAGTTCATATGATCGAGACCCGTGAAGCTCTAGAACATGAATCAGGTATATTATTAAAATTTGCTATTTTTTTGTGCCTTGTGGTCCTTGCTAACCCGGAAACCCGATTGTCTAGATGCTGTGTTGGCATGGTGATGCACCGTCATCTTGGTTAATTGGTATTTTTTTTGTTATATAAAGATCTTGTTTGAAAATTCCACATAAGCATTTTTTATAAACTCTTATGTGAGGACTAAAGTTGATAAAAATATGTTTTAACGTGTCGCCCGACCCGTCCGTTTTGCCATCTCTTAACAAAACGTGGTACTTTTATCAGGAGAACAACTCAAACCCGAGCACAAGTCTGGATTTCACCAAACTGAGCATCTTTCCTATCTATTTAAGTGGCTCGTGGGAAACCTTAAGGATCTAAAGCCTTCTCGCCGGAAAATTGTAACGACAGATACACCAAAAGACAAAAGTCTCCCCAAGTCAACTCTCATGCATCTCCTGGTAAAATGTCTCATGGTTTCTTCACTCGGGAACAACCATCTAGCAAGTGCAGCCTCGGTTCTTGCACAAACAGCTGGTAATCACACTTTGGTCCAGAAACTTAACAAGCTAGCATCCTTACACGCATCAAACACAGATACGGTTGGTGAACTTGCTGGCATCGACCGGGAACGCTTTTACAACGAGCAAGAAATGTTTATAGAACAAGAATTCAAAAAACTTGAACTTTTGAAACAAAAGCTATCTCAAAAAATGAAGTTGAAGAAACCTGCAGCTGTAGAAACCAAAGAGAGATGGAGTGTGGCAAAATCATGGAAACCATGCGCGATCGGTATGTTACCGTGTGATGTTGGTTCTTCTGGTGTTGTACCTGTTCTTGACATTGTTAATGACGAGGTAGATAAGAATTTAGAAGAAAAGAAGACATCATGTGGCAAGCGAGAAGCTGATACTCCATTACTGGTTTTGGATGATTCAGATGCTAAGAAAGTTAAAGGTTGTGAGGAAGAAGATTTTGAAGGTGTAAAGAATGGGTTGATGATTGGTGGATTGTGGAAGACTGTGACAGATGATCAAGTGATGAATATGGCATCAAGTGTCAGAATTTTGGTTTAGCGCTGACCAGTGTATCAATACACTAGAGCGAGCGAGCGAGCGATTGTTTGATCTCATTTTCGAAACACTGGCTTTGCAAATTGAGATAAGAAAACATAGGATTTAAACATCATTTGAAAGCCCAAAGATTATTTTTGGTGTTAGAAAAAAGTAACATTTTTAATATGAGACATTGAGATATGTTTAAATTTGCATGTATCTTGTGATGATGCCAGTTTTATTTATTTATTTATTTATTTATTTTGTGCAACGGAAGCCTGAATAATACAGTGATTTTAAACACTTAAAATCATATAGTTTTCAACATTATTGGTTTATAAAAACCCTTATTTATATATTACTAAAATAATCATTTAATCAATTTAGTGATGATTAAAGTGTAATAATAAGTTTATATAGTTGTGTTGGATGGTGTGGTGTGGAATCATGCTCGTAGCACATCACTTTGTTAACGATCCAAACATCGCCTCAGGTTAGTAAAAGGGGACGCTAAACAAGGGTTTGCGCCCTTCACTGGTGTTAACCTTTGTAAAGGTCACTCAATATGTATAAATACATGAGCTCTTGGATGTCGTGCTTAGGCATGACTAACTATACAAAGCTCATGTGTTTAACGTCACTCAATAAGTATAAATACACAAACATGATGACGAATCCGATGAAAGACAAAGGGCATGTTTGGCTAAGCTTTTTGAACTAACTTATTGACTTATTAGCTTTTTTCAAAAAGCTAATAAGGAGATTTTGTGTTTGGCAAACTCAAAAGGACTTTTCAAAATGACTTGTTGTATAGGAGAAAAAGTCATTTTTTGAGAAGTCAGTGTGTTGTAACTTTTCAAAAACCAAATTACCATATTACCCCTGTTTTAACTCATTGACTTATAAAAGAATGCCCCTTTTAGTCATTTTACATCAATAAGCTAAGCTAAACACTTTTTAAAAAACAACTTATCGACTTATTGGCTTTTCCCACCCTATAAGCTAATCCAAACACTTTTTTAAAAACTCCTTTTCAAAAAGTTATAATTCAATAAGTACTTTTCACAAAAAGTCCTTTTTAAGTTAAATAAGATTAGCCAAACATGCCCAAAGGCAGGCTTCGAACCAGGATTTATGAAAAAAAAATCACTTATTTCCAGGGGCATAGCCAATTTTTTTTTCTATGGGTTCGGAAATTTTCCAGGGTTCGATTTAAAGAATTTACGGGTTCGATGGCAAAATTTCTTTGGTGCGATGTCAAATACACCTACATATAAGACTATTTTTTAGTGCTTATTTCATTTTTTTTGAAAAGTTGAGACAAAAATGAAAAAAATATGTAGTTTTGCTTTTTATAAAGGGAAAGAAAATTGAAAAAGAAGTTATTTTCTCAAAAGCATACCTGACTTTTGAAATAATTGAAAAAAATTATGACAGAAAAATACTTTATTTATAAAATTTTACAAGTACAATATACTTTCAGGTAAATTTAATTGTTTTTAATTTTTTTTGAGTAAATTGTCAAAATCGTTCCTAAATTTTTGGGTATGTTTGTCAGTTTTATCCAAAACAACTTTTTTTGTACCATATTGCCCTTTACTTTTGAGACTTTTTGTCATTTTCGTCTAAATGTCTAATTTGCTTTATTTTTCCTCTCAGATATTTAGATGAAAATGACAAAAAAAAACCCCCAAATCTCAGGGACTATTTTGGAGAAATTAGATGATGAGAAAGTAGCTACTTAGGCAAGAATCATGTTAACTCGATACAACTCATGGGATTGGATAATTGGATTTGGCTACCAAGATCTTAAGATACACTAATATATACCTAAACTGGCTGGCAGATCATTCTCCAAATAGGACACAATATAGAATCTAAGGAAGTGTGTGAACTCACCGGTCTAGGGTTCAGATCACCCCCGGTCTCTCTAAGCTAAATCAATGGTACCCTAAATCTGGAGATCCTCTCGGTCCTACCATAAACAATATATCCAGAAAGTGTAAGGGATATAAGGGGTAGTAAATCTAACAGGTTTCTAACGCGGGATAGTAATGATCAAAAGACAATTGTTAGGAAACTTTATTTGTCAGTATTGAAGAAAATCTCAATCAACTGGATCTCTGAAGAGATAACAGTCCTGAAGATCACAACAAGAAGAAGAAGATCGGATGGGACAACTGAAATGCACAAGATCTACTTCAAAGAATTACAAGTTGATTAAGAGCTGAATTGGATTATCAGAAAAGATCACTTCTGATGGATCTGATGATATTTCTGATGAAATATCATCAGTTTCAGACGATTCTGATCATCAAGCTTTTTCTGATGATTTGTTCATCAGAAATTCTGATGAAGTGGATTCATCAGAATTCTGATGGAATACCCTACTTGTCTGAAATTGGCTCTATCCTGCCACACTTACCGAAGCAAGTTGATATTATTGGATCTCTTGATGAAAAAGGCAACTTGAACGAATAATTCAATGTATATGTCAAATGGCCACTTTTTGCAGGACTTATTGCATGAATAAACTATTGTTTATTCATGCATCCAGCCTTCTATAAATAGAAGGCTCAACCAGCAGAAGATAATTGAGTTTGCAGCTTAGCATTCACATACAAACACCCAAACTCCATTGCTCTTCTCACCCACAGAATTCAAGATTCATTTGTATTAGATAATAATCTTACAATCACCTTGTTAAACTATTTTGTTTCAAAGTGATATAAACTTGATAATTCTGTAGGTCTTGTTTCTTGAAAGTCCGATTTCCATTTCCGCTCATCTTTTTCACATCTACTGAAATCACTTGCCATATTACGTGAAAAGAAGTTGTTTAGGCCATACTGGGTCCAACAATTGGTATAAGAGCGGATTGAATAAACTATTTTCAAACGATCAATCGCTCATCTTCTTTTCTCTAAATATGGCCAGCTTTCAATCCTGGAATAATTCTTTTAACATTGGTTCTATGTCCAAACCTCCGACTCTGGTCAGGGAGGAATACCCCCAATGGAAAATCAGGATGGTCAATTTTCTACATGGTCATGACCGAGCTCTGTTTCAATCCATTAAAAGGGGTCCACATATACCAATGACTGAAATACCAGCAGTTCCAGCAACTGACCAACTACCTGCTATCCCTGCCTCCCGAGCTCCTAAAAGTGAAACACTTTGGAGTGAGGAAGATAAGGAAAAGGTAGCTGGGGATGAAAGAGCAAAATCACTTTTAATAATGGCCTTCCCCAATGACATATTTTCACAAGTTGATGCTTATGCATCAGCCAAGGAAATATGGGATCAGTTGGAAAACCTTTGTGAAGGAGGAGAAAGGATGAGAAGAAACAGGAGAACAAACAACGTCTCATCTTATGAAAGGTTTAAAAGTTTACCTAATGAAAGGTTAAATGACACATATCAAAGGTTTACAAAACTTTTAAACGAGCTAAAGAAATTTGGTATAACCAAGTCAAATGATGAAAGAAACATAAAATTTCTTGATGCTTTACCTAGAGAATGGAGGAGTCTAACAATGACTTTGTCCTCAACCTTAGAACTAGGAAACATGAGTCTTCATGACTTATACAGCATCTTGATCCCCAGAGAGGAAGAAATATTTGAAGAAACCATTCAAAGAGGGGGATCTTTAGCTTTTATCTCAAACCCACAAAGACCAACAACTTCCAATGCTCCACAACTGTCAAACAGCCAGAGTTTTGAAACTTCTGACACGTCATCAGATTTTTCAGCTTTTGCTGAAGCTATAGCACTGCTCACCAAAACATTTGAGCAGAGGTTGAGAGGAGGAGGCCAGAGATACCAGACGAGTGATAGAGGGAGGATGGATGGAAGATCTAAAGAAGAAGTTAGATCTAAGGATAAAGGGAAGGCTGAGGTGGTGTGCTACAAGTGCAAGCAAAAAGGTCATTATGCATTAGAATGCAAGACCAAGAAGCTGAGAGATATTGCTTACTATGAAAAGAAGCTTGAGGAAGCTAAGAAGAAGCAGCAGCAAGTCAGCTTAATTGCTGGGACAGATACATGGCTATCTGATGACTCTTCTGATGAAGAAGAAGAAGAAATGGCCAACTTCTGTCTCATGGCACTTTCTGAAGGCATACCAGAAACTTCAAGACAACAGGTAAGTTTAGACAATCTTGATCTTGAACACAAGCTAAATGAGCTCATGTCAGATTTTTTAAACCTGCAAGTTAAACATCAATCAGATGGTAAAAAATCAGATGAGTTGCAGAGGACCTTGAATAAAATTATTCTTGAAAACCAATTACTTATAGAACAAAGTTTAGATCAAAGAGCTAAATCGAGTTCTATGAAAATGAAAGAAGAGATCTTTACAAGAAAATCAATGATAAAGAAATTAATGTAAGAGGTTTTCAAGAAGCAAAAGAATTCATGAATTTCATAGAGTCCACTCCAAAGAACAAAGTAGAGGGTTTAGGTTATGTAAGAACAAGTAAAAACAAACCCACTGTCTTTGTAAAAGCACCTCAACAGATTTCTGATAGACTTACATCAGAATCTGATTCTGAAACTTGCAAATCAACATGTTCTGAATATTCCCTTGATAAGACAAACTTTGAACCAAAAAGAAGTGAATACAATCAAGAGTTTGTAAAAACTCCAGAAGCAATTCACTTATCTTTTCAAAATTATCCCATCATTCCATCACAAGAAGGAACATCAGAGGTTTCTGATGAATCTTGTATGTGTGTTGACATACTGAAGCTTGTTCAACAACATCTCCTAAAGAAAAAGAAAAATTATGTTAATGGCTCAGCATATAACAGAAATTCTGATGAAAGGTCATTTAGAAGAAATAATAAGAGTAAAATACCGTCAGAAAGAGTACCCAAGCATGACTGGGTACCTAAACCCTCTAACCATTCTATTTCAGGACCATCATGTGCAGCAGATCTGGTACTGCGACTCAGGAAGCTCCAAGCACATGATTGGGGATAGGAGCTTACTCAGCAACTTTGTCTCAAAGCTGGGTAAAATGGTGAACTTTAGAAATGGAGTGAAAGGAAGGATCATGGGATACGGATGTATCAGGTATGGATGTTTGACCATTGAAAGAGTAGCCTATGTTCAAGGCTTAAAGAATAATTTGCTGAGCTGTGGTCAATTTTGTGACAAAGGTTTTCAGGTAACTTTTTTACTAGAAAAATGCTTGCTAATAGGTATGGATGATAACAAAATATATTTAAGTGGCAAAAGAATAAGAAAATCAATTTACTACTTTGATTTCAAAGAAGAAAATGAACATCCAAAATTATGTTAATTTTCAAAAATCAACAAAGGAAGTAGTTGGTTGTGGCATAAAAGGTTGGCTCACTTAAATTTCAAAAATCTAAACAAACTAGCAAGTAAGGGTCTGGTAAAAGGATTACCTTTTATATCCTCTAAAAAGGATAAAATTTGTGATGCTTGTGAGATGGGAAAATCCAAAAGAAGCTCACATAAATCAATTTCTGAATCTTCAATTACACAAAATTTGGAACTTTTACACATGGATTTATGTGGACCCATAAGTACAAAAAGTTTTTCTGGAAAGAAATATATACTAGTAATAGTTGATGATTTTTCCAGATATACATGGGTTGAATTTTTGAGAAAGAAAAGTGAAACACCTGATCTGATCATTAATTTTATCAAGAAAATTGAAAACCTGTTAAAATTAACAGTAAGAAGGATCAGATCAGACAATGGGACAGAATTTAAAAATTAAAAAATTGAGAGCTTTCTTGTAAGCAAAGGAATCTCTCATGATTTTTCAGCTCCCAAAACCCCTCAACAAAATGGGGTTGTTGAAAGAAAAAATAGAACCTTAGTAGAAGCTGCCAGAACAATGCTTGCTTATGCCAAAATGCCCACTCACTTTTGGGCAGAAGCAATTGCAAATGCATGTTTTACTCAAAACAGAACCCTTATCAACAAAAGGCTAAACAAAACACCTTACAACATTATAAATGGAAGGATTCCAAGTGTAAAATTTTTACACACATTTGGTTGTAGATGCTTTGTTTTCAATGATTTTGAAAGCCTTGAAAATTTTGACAGAAAAGCAGAAAAAGGTATTTTTCTTGGATATTCTTTGTGCTCAAAAGCTTATAGAATCTCCATTCTTAACACAAGGACAATCAGAGAAAGTTTATATGTCTCATTTGATGACTCATCAGAAACTGAAGTTTCTGATGAATACATGAAAGAAATAATTTTTTCTGACAAACAAGAAAATTATGAGCATCTCTTTGAAATGATATCTGAAGATTTTCTAGAACATGATAAATCTCTCACATATAAATCATCATAAATATCATGTACTAACCCTGCAGAACAAGTGAATAGCACATCAGAAAGTCAAAATTCTGGTGCATTACACCCAACAGAGGCAACTGAACAGGGGGAAACTTCAAATCCATCAGAACCAACAATTGTTCACAACAGGTTAAGATGGATCAAAGGGCATGTTCATTCTGATATCATTGGCAATCCAGCTGATGGTGTGAGAACAAGATCTGAAGATTTTCTAGAACATGATAAATCTCTCACATATAAATCATCATAAATATCATGTACTAACCCTGCAGAACAAGTGAATAGCACATCAGAAAGTCAAAATTCTGGTGCATTACACCCAACAGAGGCAACTGAACAGGGGGAAACTTCAAATCCATCAGAACCAACAATTGTTCACAACAGGTTAAGATGGATCAAAGGGCATGTTCATTCTGATATCATTGGCAATCCAGCTGATGGTGTGAGAACAAGATCTGCAACTGCACATGAATGTGCATATGCTGGGTTCTTGAGCAAAATAGAACCCAAATCTGCCAAAGAAGCTTTGAATGACCCAGACTGGATACAAGCTATGCAAGAAGAGCTGGATCAATTCGAGAAGAGCAAGGTATGGGATCTGGTACCTAAGCCTAAAGATAAATCTGTCATAGGCTCAAAATGGGTATACAGGAATAAATCTGATGAGAATGGCATAATCACCAGGAACAAAGCAAGGTTAGTGGTCAAAGGTTATTGTCAACAAGAAGGTATTGATTATGATGAAACTTTTGCACCAGTAGCTAGATTAGAAGCTGTAAGAATTTTTCTTGCTTATGCTGCATCCAAGGATTTCAAAGTTTATCAAATGGATGTAAAATCAGCTTTCCTGAATGGTAAAATTGAAGAAGAAGTTTATGTGCAACAACCAGAAGGCTTTGTTGATCCAAAATTTCAAAATCATGTTTATAGATTAAACAAAGCCTTATATGGGTTGAAGCAAGCTCCTAGAGCCTGGTATGAAACATTATCAAACTTCTTAATCAATTTCGGGTTTACCAAAGGTACTATTGACACCACACTCTTTCTCAAAACACACAAAAGTCACACCTTGTTGGTTCAAATATATGTTGATGACATTATATTTGGATCAACAAATGAAAAATTTTGCAAAAAGTTTCAAAAGTTGATGACCAGCCACTTTGAAATGAGTATGATGGGTGAATTAACCTTTTTCTTAGGGTTACAAGTCAAACAGAGAATTGATGGAATATTTTTGAGTCAATCAAAATATGTGAAAACAATTCTACAAAAATACTCACTTGAAAACGGCTCTGTTTCAAAAACTCCCATGGCAACAGGGAACAAATTAGGGTCATTGCTATATTTGACTGCAAGCAGACCAGATATCATGTTTGCTACATGCTTTCTGGCCAGATATCAATGTGATCCTAAAGAATCTCACTTAAAAGCTGTAAAAAGGGTTTTCAAATATCTAAAAGGCACTTCAGAACTTGGTCTCTGGTGTCCAAAGGATACGAACCTTGAATTAATTGCATACACAGATGCAGATTATGCAGGGTGTAAGATTAACAGAAAAAGCACATCTGGTGCTTGTCAAATCTTGGGGGAAAAATTGGTATGTTGGGCAAGCAAGAAGCAAAACTGTGTTGCCACATCAACAGCAGAATCAGAATATGTAGCAGCAGCAAGTTGCTATTCACAATGTGACAACCGGTGATTTACGGCACCTAATTACATGATTAACAGATGATTAACGCGATAATAAATAGTGTTTACAGCGCAAATTAACTTAATTAGGCCCTTGGAGTGCCTAGGAACGTATATCCGACTTTACAGTACGCATATGAAGATTCGCGTGGAATCCGCGGAACATCAAGCGACAACGAACTAACACCATACGCAATACTGACCATGCTGATGAATACGGATTTTCTACGAATATTTTATATTCATGAATTTAATGTTGTGAATTTATTTCGCTCCCATACATCGCAAAACGCGACTGCAGGAAACACACCGGTAACGAAACAGAAGCATCGGAGGTGCGTATTATTTTTAAAGACTTAATTTTATGACACATTTAGTTTCGTAATTAAATGCTAGTACTCGCCGACAAAACCGGATTGAAAAACGCGTCAGCAACGACCAAATAAATATTTAGGCGATTTTAAACGCGACGACAACCGTACGCGTTGAACACTAAATTTTCGGCATCACTTTACGCATTTTTGACATTAATAGTCTATCCTACGACATTTTTAGGATGCTCGGGTGTTGAAAACGAGATCGTAGGAACTTTCGGGGCAACTTATAACGCGAGATTGGGCTTGCGGGCCTTGGGCCCAAGTCCAAAGCCCCCTAATAAACACCCTAACAGTATATATATGCCTATCCTTATTCATTTGTTAAAAAAAAAAACACAGTTATCTCACAAAACCAAACACACCATGTGCCTTCCCCAATTTCTCTGCTTTCCTCTTGATACGAGGTTGAAAACCGGTGTTCGTTATTGCATAACTTGATGTTTTTACATAGGTTTTAAACTCGGATAGCCTACTTTTAATCAAATATGTGTTTTGCAGGTTTGATGAAGTTTAAGGAGCATTTCGGGAGCTTTACGAGTCACCGGGTCAAAAACTGGAGCACCGGGACGCGTTACGGATCAACCGGGGGTGCGAGGATTGAAAAAGGAGAAGTCGGTACTCAAGAGGCCGTCGCCGACGGGCTAGAGGCCGTCCCGGACGGGCTCTAGATAACCCCGTCGGCCAAAAAACCCCGTATCCAGTTAATTAACCCGTCGGAGGAAATCACCATCAGGAGAACCTGTCGGCGACGGGGTCAGGCCCGTCGGCGACGGGCATCAGATTTTGCTGGCGTGAATTGTTGGTTTTTGGGTTTAAGGATCGAATTCTATTGGTCATTAGGCATTAATTCTGGGAGTTACACATCTTGGGGAGTTTGAACTTTGTTCTTGGAGCCACAATTCATCATCATTCACCAAGCATTCCATCATCATCATAGCTACAACCCGAATCATCATCATCCAACAACAATCAATCATCAAACCCTAGTTCACCAATCCATCATCCTTCTCATCATCACCATCCCACAAACCCTAATTCTCCATCATTCCTTCATCCTACAAGCTTCAAGATGACTCCATCCGCATTCCAACCATCCGGTGATCAAGTTGCATTAACCATGAGCGGCTAATCATCTCGGTTTCACCCCGGTGTAGGTAGTTGTTAATTTTAGGGTTTCAATTTGTTCTTGTTTCATCTTAGTGACAATTTGTATTTGGTTTTTGAAACTTTGGACAATAGTATTACATTTGTTACGAATTCGTGAATTGTCGAACGATGTTAAAAGTTATGACTTTGCGAAACGGTGATATGTAATTGTACGTTGTCGTTGTTAGGATTTACTTGTGTTGATTACAAAGTGTCTTTTTATCCGTTCTTCGGGGCGTTGATAGCTAGTAGCACCTAAGTCACGGTACACTAAATTCGTTAATCGAATGCATTTGAGTTGAAACTAAAACTTGTAGAAATCCTAGGTTAACAATTACCGAAACCGGGTGTGATTCCTTTTTATCATTATTGTTCTAGTAACCATTTTCTTGCAATCGTTAATTAGTATTTGTTAACCATTCACATCAATTCATTTAGTTAAAAATCATATTTCTCCATTAAACGAAAATACAAAAACACTTTAGCAAGCTTCATAAATTGTGACAATTGTTTTAATTCATTCGAATCCATACACAAACCACATACTCTTCGTGGTTCGACCCCTTACTACCACTAACACATTGTTAAGGGTAATTTGGGCTTATAAATATTATCTTTGACCGCAGCGCGACACTCCGATCAAATTTTGGCGCCGCTGCCGGGGAGTGTGTGCGCTTTGTGTTTGGATATTGTTTGAATTTTTTGTGATTAACTGTTTAAAGTGTTTAGCTTTCTTTTTGTACTTGTCTTTTTCCTTGTTACGCGGGGTGTGTTACTTGTGCAGGTTACAGGTAGTGCATGCATACACGGAACTCCGGGAGGACTTCACCTTTAGTCTACGAACCGGAAATCGAAAGACTCGCAAGAAGGAACCTAGCAAGCCGGTTAGAAGCAACTCTTGCTTCTAATCAAACCAACCAAACACCACCACTCACACCGACCATTGAAACCGATTCAATGGAGAACCACAACTCCAACCAAAACCTCAACCCAAATCAATTCCAATCTCGAGGAACATTTTATCCCGCCCAAAACGTCCAACCTATACCTCAAGAGCAACCGGGTGGTAACATAGACCACCCACTCCACCTTTCCAAAACCAAAATCCCAATAACACCCAACAAACACCCCAACAACAAACCCTTCATCGACAAGCATCACTACCCATCAACCTTGATGATCGGAATGTCAATTCCGATCGTAGAGGTAATCGTGATCGCGGCAATCCCGCGAATGAAGACCCCTTTTTCAACATCGACGACTTGAGAAATGCAATCCCCGATGATGAACCTTATAGTGTTCCCGGTTATCAATCGCCGGAACATGTAAGCATTCACACAAAAAACTCGGATGATGGGGGTTACTATGATGATCGAGTGGATGACGATGAAGATTGGGGATACATTAATAGGGGTAATGCCTACAACGCAAGGGAATATGAAGATGAAGAGTTTGGCTATCAAAATGCCAACTACGTTGGGGATGAAGAGTATGGCTACGGGAATAGAAGGAATAACGGTTACGGGAATAACCGCCAACCACGAAACAACAACCAACGGAATCGAAATGAAGGGTATTACAATAACAATAATAATGGAAACCCCAATCGGATTCCTCGTTTCGTGGGAGGTGGAAATCAAAGAGGTAATCAAGGTGGGAATCAAGTAAGGGGCGAGAGAAGAGATGAGCGACGAGATGAAAGAAGGAATGAGAGAAGGGACGATAGAAGAGATAACCGGAGAAATGATGATCAAGAGGTTAACGGTCGTTATCGTCGTCAACAACCTCCACGGGGAGTGAATGACCGTTTTAGGCCAATTGTCACCGAGAACGATTCACCCATTGTTTGTGAGCGAAGAATGTTTGACTGTAAACCACATTATATCAACATACTTCCTCATTTCAATGGGAGGTCTAATGATGAGCCCTACACACATCTTGCGGAATTTTCTTCAGTTTGCAACACTATTGGGGGGCATAACTTTGCGTTAGAAGAAGCTAAACTTCGCTTGTTCCAATTTTCACTCAAGGACAAAGCGAAGCAATGGTTCCTTACCCTCCCGGCCAATAGCATTCGCACATGGGGAGAAATGCAACAAGCATTTTTAGATGAGTACTATTCTATGGCAAAGACCGATGATGCTCGTGATGAAATTAGGTCTTTTCGCCAATTATCGGGTGAGCCATTGCATGAGGCGTTCACTTGATTCAAAGAAATGATGCGGAGATGCCCACATCATCAAATTGAGAAGTGGGAATTGGTCAAGTGCTTTGTACGGGGTTTAGATGACACAACATGGAATCGTCTCGAGTCGACAAGTAATGGGACTCTCTTGAGCAATCACGAAGACGATGATTGGGAGTTTTTAGAGCGGACGAGTAAGCGGTCAAAAGAGAAAGAGTCGGCCGATAGAGCTAAAAAACACCCCGTTTCCCGATCACTTCCCGATCTTGACTCTAAAGACCGGATTTCCACTCTAGAGCGGGAAATGGCTCGAATGAAGAAGAAGGAAGTTAACGCGGTTCAATTTGATGTGTGTGAGGAGTGTGGTGATATTGGGCATAGAGTGGAACAATGTCGAACGGGGCCGAGTAACTACACGGAGGAAGTTAATCAAGTGTATGGAGATAGGAAGCAATATGACATGAACTCCAACACTTACCATCCGGGTTTGAGAAATCACCCCAATTTTCGATATGGTAACGCTTCAAATCAAATGAACCCGAACTTCCAATCGGGTAATCAAGGAGGTCAAAGCGGGTCATCATATCAAAACCGTCAAGGTGGTAACCAAGGAGGTTATCAACGAAATTACAACCAAGGGTACCAAGGTGGGTATCAAAAGAATTATAATAATCAAGGCGGTAACGGAAGCGGGTCGAACAATCAAACCGGGGGCGATGACTTGAGTGCCAAGATGGATGCCTTGCTGAACATGCAAAAGGAATCTCAAAGGAACATAAAAGAGACTCACAATGATGTCAAAGAGATGAAGAAGATAAACGAGATTCGAGATAAAGCACATGAGGCATTGGCGAAACAAGTGGGCCAACTAGCGGAAGAAGTGGCCCAGATAAAGGGAAGCATGGGGAAGCTTCCAAGTGACACCATGGTAAACCCTAAGCATCAAGGGTCAAGTTCAAGGAACACGTGTGAGGTACAGTTAAATGAAATTTCTTTACGTAGTGTCGAGTCATAGATAATGGTGTCAAACCACTATCACCCCAGTTTGTTTTTGAAGGGGTGGTGGAAGATGCGAGTGAAGATGAGCGTGAGGATGGTCAAACGGGTCAAAATAAAAATGATTTGAAAAAGAAAAACAACCCACCCGTTGGGACCATCCCCGTCCCCAAGGCTAAGGAAAAGGGTGTGGAGGCTAATACCGCCCCTTATCCCGAAGCATTGAAGGGACCCATGAAAAAAGTTGTAAACAAAAGAGGTCCGCAACAAGAAGAGTTGTTGGAAATTTTCAAACAAGTCAAAATTAACTTACCTCTTTTGGATGCAATTAAACAAGTACCGTCGTATGCTAAGTACTTGAAAGATTTGTGTACCCAAAAACGCACTCACAAATTTCCAAAAAAATTAGATTTAACCGAAAACGTGAGTTCGATTCTTTCGGGTGCACTTCCACCTAAGCTCCAAGATCCGGGGGCGCCTATCATTTCAATTCAAGTAGGCGATTTTAAAATCAACCGGGCACTTCTAGATCTTGGTGCTAGCGTAAGCATTCTACCGGGTAGTTTGTATGACCAATACGAGTTTGGTCCACTTCAATCATCAAACACCACCGTGGTGTTAGCCGATTTGACACCCAAACTACCCCGTGGAATTGTTTCGGATGTGATAGTGAAAATCGAGGATTTTTACTATCCGGTGGACTTTCTTGTGCTTGATTATGTGGCCAAGGACCCAACCAAACAACCTACGGTGATTTTAGGTCGACCGTTCTTAGCAACTGCAAATGCTCAAATTGACTGCAGAACAGGGACGGTTGACATGACATTTGGAAACCGAAGGTTGAGGTTGCATGTTTTTTCCGGACTTATGAGCCCTCCAGTTGATGATGAATGCTATATGGCAGACATTGTTGACACGTGTATACCTCTTTGCGACACAGTCGTTTATGGGGAAAACACAATGGAGGATTGTTATATGTTTGACAGGTCACAGGTGGAGGTGGAGAGAAGCATCGAGGAGGAGGTGAAGAGTTTGGAGGTGCTTGCGGTTCGAGAAGGAAAACCGACATGGACGCACCAAGTTGAAAGCTTACCGGAGAGCATTGAAACTAAACTGAAGCCGTCGTTAGTAGAGCCTCCGGAAGTTGAGTTGAAAGCATTGCCGAAGCATCTTAAGTATGCTTATGTTGGAGAAGGCAATACACTCCCGGTTATTATTGCATCAAATTTAACCATGGAGCAAGAGAAAAAGTTGATGGAGGTGTTGGTCATCAATCGGGCGGCGATTGGATGGACCATTGCGGATTTGAAGGGTATTAGTCCCTCGGTGGTGATGCACAAAATCATCACGGAAGAGAATGCGACTCCCGTTCGAGATGCACAAAGGCGGTTAAATCCGAACATGAGGGAGGTTGTGAAGAAAGAAGTGTTGAAGTGGCTTGATGCGGGCATCATTTACCCGATCTCGGATAGCCAATGGGTGAGCCCAACACAGACGGTTCCCAAGAAAGCGGGTATACAAGTCGTCAAAAATGACGCAGGTGAAGAGGTAGCCACTCGGCCGGTAACCGGGTGGCGAATTTGTATTGATTATAGGAAGTTGAATACCGCAACTTCCAAAGATCATTTTCCTTTACCGTTCATAGATCAAATAGTTGAGAAATTGTCGGGGCAAAAATTCTATTACTTCTTAGATGGTTATTCCGGTTATAACCAAATTGCCATCCATCCGGAAGATCAATCAAAGACTACGTTTACATGTCCTTATTGTACATTCGCATTTAGGCGAATGCCGTTTGGATTATGTAATGCTCCCGCCACCTTCCAAAGGTGCATGATGAGTATCTTCTCCGATATGGTGGGAAAATCTTTGGAAATCTTCATGGATGATTTCTCAATTTTTGGATCATCTTTTGAGACTTGTTTAGACCAACTAGATAAAGTGTTAAAAAGATGTGTTGAAGCTAGTTTGGTCCTAAGTTGGGAAAAGAGCCATTTTATGGTTCAAGAGGGAATTGTGTTGGGACACGTGGTGTCAAGTCGGGGGATAGAGGTTGATCGTGCTAAGGTACAAGTCATATCTACTTTACCATATCCCACGACTGTTAAAGGTGTTAGGTCATTTTTAGGTCACGCGAGGTTTTATAGACGATTTATTAAGGGTTTTAGTGATATAACAAAGCCTTTATGTAATTTGTTGTTAAAAGACCAACCGTTTGATTTCAATGAAAATTGCCGAAATGCTTTTAACAAATTAAAAGAGAAATTAGTGGAGGCCCCAATCTTGCAATCGCCAAACTGGTCTTTACCTTTTGAAATTATGTGCGATGCAAGTGATTCTGCGGTGGGGGCCGTGTTGGGACAACGGGTTGACAAGAAACCCGTTGCCATATACTACGCAAGTAAGACTCTTTAGGATGCGCAATTGAATTACACAACCACCGAAAAAGAGCTACTTGCGGTGGTATATGTATTGGATAAATTTCGGTCTTACATATGGGGTAGTAAAGTGATTATTTACTCGGATCACACTACAGTTAGGTACCTCATGGAGAAGAAAGATGCGAAGCCGAGGTTAATCCGATGGGTGTTGTTGCTCCAAGAGTTTGATTTGGAGATACGGGACAAGAAGGGTATTGAGAATGTGGTAGCGGACCACTTGTCTCGGTTGATGGTGGAAGATGATCCGAAAGCCTTAGAAATCAATGAGTCTTTCCCCGATGAGCATATAATGAAATTAGATAAATTGCCATGGTATGCTAACATTGTCAATTATCTTGTTACAGGTGATATGCCGGCACATTGGGATTGACGGAAAAGGCAACACTTCATGTCCCAAATCAAATACTATCGGTTGGAAGAACCGCATTTGTGGAAGGAGTGTGCGGATCAAGTTATAAGAAGATGCATTGATGACGAAGAGATTCCAAGCGTGCTGCAGCATCTACACTCGTTCGCATGTGGTGGTCACTTTAGTGGTCACAAGACGGGTCACAAAGTGTTGAATAGTGGCCTTTATTGGCCTACTATTTTCAAAGATGCAAATGAGTTTGCAAAAAATTGCATAGAGTGCCAAAAATTAGGGGGTATCTCAAAAAGGGATGAGATGCCCATGCAACCAATCCTTGTAGTCGATGTTTTCGATGTATTGGGTATTGATTTCATGGGCCCATTCCCCAATTCCTATGGCAATTTGTATATCTTGGTGGCCGTTGACTATGTGTCAAAATGGGTCGAAGCAATAGCCACCAAGACAAACAATCATTCCGTAGTATGTAATTTTGTCCAAACCAATATTTTCTCAAGGTTTGGGATTCCTCGTGTCATTATAAGTGATGGAGGATCCCATTTTAAAAATTTTCGGTTTGGAAAACTTCTAAAGCGGTTTGGTGTTGACCATAGGATTGCCACCCCCTATCACCCGCAAACAAGCGGGCAAGTTGAGGTGTCAAATAGGCAAATCAAAGAGATTTTGCAAAAGACCGTGCGGGCGGACCGTAAGGATTGGTCAATTAAGTTGAACGATGCTTTATGGGCCTACCGGACGACACATAAGACACCCATAGGCACTACACCTTACCGGTTGGTTTACGATAAAAACTGCCATTTACCGGTTGAACTTGTGCACAAATCGTTATGGGCTATTAAAGAGGTTAATGTGCAATATGATGATGCAGGTAAGGAACGGAAACTCAAGTTATGCGAGTTGGAGGAGCTAAGGGAGATGGCATATGAATGCGCGTCCAAGTATAAGGATGGGATGAAAAGAGCGCATGATGCCAAGTTGAGGAAGAAAGAGTTTGAAGTGGGTCAAAAGGTGTGGCTCTACAATTCGAAGCTCAAGTTCTTTCCCGGAAAGCTCCGAAGCAAATGGATGGGACCCTATGTTGTCACCCGGGTCGGACAATTGGGTGATGTTACTATCGAGGACCCGAAGGATGGGGTACGGCAAACGGTAAATGGTCATCGGCTAAAACCGTTTCTCGATGGTAACGAGAAAGTGGATGAAAACAAGGAATTGGTAAGCTTCGTGGTAAGTTTCCCGGTTTACGAGGTCGAATGAAAAGGACCGGTAACACTTTGTGTAAAGTTATGTACAATTTTTTTAATTGTTTGTGTGTTTCGAGGATAATCGTTTTCAATTCCTACTAATCTCTCTTGATTGTGTGAAGTCTAGACATTCCGAACGGGTCATGAACATACAAGGTATATTTTTAGACTTGTTTATGTGTATTGAGGACAATACACGATTTTTTTGGGGGGTGGTAGGGCCGTTAACGGCGTTCATGTTTAAAAATTTTAACTTATAAAAATTCACAAAAAGATTTTTAATAATTTTTAGGAATTTTTAATGTACATAGTCCCTTTATTAAAAAGTCATAATTTTCCTCCTAGTTTTCAAAAAAAAAAAAAAAAAACCCTACACCCGTCGGCGACGGGGTGGTGCCCGTCCTGGACGAGTTCTCAAAACTCCCGTTGGACCAATTCTTCCGTATCCAGACGATTAACCCGTCGGACCCTGGCATGTTTTCCCTTGCCCGTCGGCGACGGGGTGGGACCCGTCGGCGACGGGTTACCATTTAACGGCCACACCTGGTTCGTTTTTTACACATGAACTCGACCTAAAACCTTTTTCCACCTAGCCAAACACCCCAAAAACCGGTACTTTGACCCACAAACTAAACCCCATCATCCTTTACCCTCAAATCACTTCATCAATCTCACCTAACTCACTCTTTCTCTTCATCTTCTCCATCTCTCATCCAAGAACCCTAAAACCTTCAACCTTTCATAACTTTCTCAAATCTTCATCTAATCAACTGATTTTCGGGTCTATCTTGGGTGATTTTTCAAGAGGAACAAAACCCCCAACATGGTTTTCATCAATTCTTGCTATTTTGCAAGATTTTTGGGTGTGTTACTTAGGGTTTTTGAAAAGAGTGTTCATCAATCTACTTGTTTTACATCTTTTCACAGTTTTTCTTGTTTTAACAACACAAAAGTATGGATCCTCCTTAAATTTATGCTTGATTTCCATATATCTATTGTTTTTCTTCCGAAATTTTAAACTTGTTAGTTTAAGAGTAGGTAGTTTAAACAATGTGTGTTGATCTAGCATGATTTTAAGTATGATTAGTTGTTATGCATGGAATTTGAGCATGTTGTAACTATAGTGAAGTAATTACACTTGTTATACACATGATTAAACATGAAGGTGATGTTGAATACATTGTCGAAATTATAAGAAATTGTAAGTGCAACAATGAAATTGATAAGTAGATGATAAAATTGGCGACTTTGGAAGTTTAAAAATGCAATTTTACCTTCGCTTGTTAAATTTTCAACATCACATGTCATGTTCAAGGTTTGAGAGTCTAATGGAGGTTGAATTTACATTGATGTTTGCTTGTTTGTGATTGTAGTTATGGCGGGTGGCAAGAGACAAAAGACTACAGGCCAAGCTTCATCATCAGGGGTCGGTTCTTCTTCCGTTTTAATACCGAAGAAGTGGGAGCAACTAAGCTCCATAGAGGAGAACGATGCAAGATTGTACAGGCAGGATTGGGAATGGGTGAAGTTTAGGGATAGCCAAAACGCTAGAATTTGGGATGATGAGAAAAACAAACCGTTGTCGGGTTATCAAGATCGTAAGTTAGAGGCTAAGTTGTGGAAGTGGAAGATGGTGAACGGTGTGAACACTTCAGTTCCAGAAAGGGTGCTATGTGAACGGGTTGTGAACGTAGAAGAATTTCGTCAGATCGGGATTGTGCAGATGTTTGAACGTCTAGGATGGGAAAGTGTCCTTGATTGGTGTGAAGATAATACCTCCCGGATATACTTAGCGGAAGTCTGTGAATGGTTGTCTACCTTGAGGCTCATGAACAAGAATGAACCTCCATCACAGTGGAAGTTGGTGGGAAAGACTTCTCGAGGGAACATGACAATGTCCTTCGAGACAATGAATTGTATCGCGCGTTTCGACTCCTTAGGAGTACAAGCATACGATTACCCACCCATCGAGCGTTTTTTGGATAACCATATGAACAAAGATGATCCCGACCAACTGTTAGATGTTATTTTACCGTTCAACAAAGGGGGAGAAATGAAAAGAAAGCAAATGTCGCTTGAGGGAAAGATTCTTCAAGGGATTTCTGTTGAGCACATCTTAGCGAGGTTTGGTGATCGTGGAGGTGTTAGAGTGAGCGACTGTAGGGTGGTGCACGCTCTGCTTTATGGAACCCCAACATTGTCATGGCGACATATAGTGATGATGAACACGTGGGCTACTAGGGAGTCGTCCCAGAGGCGTTTTATTCCATACGCTCGCCTCATTAGCGCCATGATTGTGCAACAAAATTGCTTACCTTCGGAATCACTATGGGTTTCTAAGACGTTGGAGGAATTTAACATGGCGTACATGAGGAAGAATTGGAAGATAGAGGTTAAATTCTCGGGAAACAGGTACGTTGTGACCGATAATTTGGGTAACAAGTATGAGTGTCGTACTTCTGGGGCACCACCAGCATCGGAAGAAGATGAAGAGATGGGGGATGAAGAGGAGGAAGTTGAACCCTCCGGTGCACAAAGACTAATGCAACGATACATGCGGCCACATAGGGAAATTAACGCAGATGTGGCGGGTTTTGTGACCATGAGACGGGTGCCTTCCTACAAAAATTTTGATCGGGGGCAGCAGGAGATATATGATAATGTCTCTGCTTGCATAGGTGAAGGACGGGAATACAATCGAAGAAGGGAAGCTTGGGAGGGATCCCATGGATCCTCAATGCAAGAGTATTGGGCAGCTCAAGAAGCCCAGAGGGAAAGAATGAACAAGTTTGTGGAAGAGCAAGAACTGTTCCAAGCAATGCAAAGATCACACATGGAACAGTTAGCAAAGATGCAAGAGGATGAGGCAGCCCGAAGACGGGCATGGGAAGAAGCAGAGGCAGCGCGTCAACAGGAAGAAAGAGAATTGAACCGACGCCGTTGGAGTGCCTTGTACGTCTCTCAACAAATGGCGATTAATAACGCCAAAGTGCTCCACGATCAGGAGCGGCACCAAAGAGACTACCAAGCTGGCCTCCCATATGCCGAGCACTAAGGGTGGACAAATTACCCCGATCTTCCCCACCCGCAAGGCCCATCCGACCCGACTCCACATTGGCCCGAAGCGGTAGGGTCTAGCTTTATCCCTATCCCGTACCAACCACCGCCTCAAGGGGAGCAAAGTCCCCTCGATAACTATAGGGAGATGTTCGAGGCCCTCACTGGTTATCCATACCAACCCAACCCGCCAATGGATCCAAACGAGCGATATCAGCGGTAGAGGTATGGTATATCTTATGTTGTTGTTGTTGTATATTTTGTTCCTTTATTTATTGTCGTTTTTATTTAATTTATGCCTAGTTAAATGAACTTTGTGGGTGTGTTCCCTATATAACCCTCACGAGACCTCTCGTCCTCCCAAGCTATTGGGGGGTTTAAAAGGGCTTGTTGCATAAGCTAAATGCAACCGTGATTCCTACGAAAGTGAGTTAGGTTTGTTGTTGTTGTAAAATCTTTTCCACAAAAATCGAAGTGAAATAATGCATGGCTTGGTAATGTGTTCATAAAAAGGGTAGAACTACGTAACTAACAAATTTTGATGGTTGTGAGAAGCATGCTTCTACACAAGGATTAGAATTTGTAGGTACAACATGTTCGCGGGACAACCATTTTTATGAAGAGACGAAGGATATGAGCATCAAGCGATAAAAATCAGGTGCATGTGTTTCTTTTTACTTTGATTGTTAGTTAGGAATAAGTGGATTGTAATGTGTATTTTAATTTCCGGGGTGAAAAGTTGGGAAGGTTAGTCGTGTCACATCTCTTGTGCATTTTTAAAACTCTAGTTCTTACACATTGAGGACAATATGTACTTCAAGTGTGGGGATGGGGGAGTAGTAAAAATTTTTGATTTTGACCCATGCATTTAAACACTACACATTGAGGACAATGTTTGCCTCAAATGTGGAGATGGGGGAAAATTTCAAAATTTTTTCAAAAATGTCTTGTTTCAAAAGCAATCTTAAAAGCACAAGTAACCAAGTCAATGAGGGATGGAACAACCCATTTGGTCTTTTGTCATGGTCAAGTTCAAACTAATAGCATGACGGGTATTTAGCGGGTGGTTATTTGGGAATAATCCGCCTAAGAAACTAGTATATCATGTATATCACATATCATACCCTTATACGTGAGGTTTGAGCCACTTTTATATCATAGAGTTACATTTACATGTTTCTTTGTTGAGTGGACCATTAGTCGCGTATTGTAGAATTTGCAACTTTTGATACGTTCAAGACCATAGACCGAATACAAGCACGAGAATGATTAAGGCATTAGGTAAACCTTTTCTTTTTACACCATTTTTATATCCTTACCCAAAAATTATCCCTTAGTAGCCAACTTTGAGCCTAAACCTTTCGTTTGACAACCCACTTAGCCCATAACCATAAGCCTTTTATTTTTAAACCCGTGTGTTGAAAATTCGATTTTAGGAATTTAAGTTTGTATAGTTGTGATTCATTTAAAAAAAAAGAGAGAGAAATTTCAGAAAATGTTGCGAAAAAGAATGAAAAACCATTGAGAAAAATCCAAAAATATGTGTTTCTAGTTATTGAATAAAAGGCGAAAATCATTGCCTTGGAGTTGATGTTTAATGTGTACTTGAGTTTAGAATAGTTATGTTGTAATAAAGATCGAATTTTCATCACCTTAGCCACTTTAAAATATCCTATTCCCTACCCTTAGCCTAGCCCCGTTACAACCCTTCAAAGACCTTTTGACTTGTGCTTAGTATTCGTGATCGGTGGTGGAGAATGATTGAGTTGCAAGCCTATGCGGGTACGTGTTCTAATCGGTTTTGAGCGATTAATTGATTGAAGTGCTAATACATTATATACATTAGCCGAATTATAAACCGAGTGGAGAGAACATTGTGAGGGATATGCGTGACTTGTTAGTTTTACGGGCGGGTTAATCTTGGATAACCATTATTATATGTGATTATTCACTTGACCGGTAAATATGTGAAAATTGTAAAGAATTTGAACTTGTGTATAACAATAGACCTTAACCTATGTCTAGGGAATGGGAAGTGTATTCGTTGTTCGACCCACGTGAAAGTGAAAAACAGATTTGCTTGAGGGCAAGCAAAAGACAAGTGTGGGGATGTGATACGTGGTTGAAAACCGGTGTTCGTTATTGCATAACTTGATGTTTTTACATAGGTTTTAAACTCGGATAGCCTACTTTTAATCAAATATGTGTTTTGCAGGTTTGATGAAGTTTAAGGAGCTTTTCGGGAGCTTTACGAGTCACCGAGTCGAAAACTAGAGCACCGGGACGCGTTACGGATCAACCGGGGGTGCGAGGATTGAAAAAGGAGAAGTCGGTACTCAAGAGGCCGTCGCCGACGGGCTAGAGGCCGTCCCGGACGGACTCTAGATAACCCCGTCGGCCAAAAAACCCCGTATCCAGTCAATTAACCCGTCGGAGGAAATCACCATCAGGAGAACCCGTCGGCGACGGGGTCAGGCCCGTCGGCGACGGGCATCAGATTTTGCTGGCGTGAATTGTTGGTTTTTGGGTTTAAGGATCGAATTCTATTGGTCATTAGGCATTAATTCTGGGAGTTACACATCTTGGGGAGTTTGAACTTTGTTCTTGGAGCCACAATTCATCATCATTCACCAAGCATTCCATCATCATCATAGCTATAACCCGAATCATCATCATCCAACAACAATCAATCATCAAACCCTAGTTCACCAATCCATCATCCTTCTCATCATCACCATCCCACAAACCCTAATTCTCCATCATTCCTTCATCCTACAAGCTTCAAGATGACTCCATCCGCATTCCAACCATCTGGTGATCAAGTTGCATCAACCATGAGCGGCTAATCATCTTGGTTTCACCCCGGTGTAGGTAGTTGTTAATTTTAGGGTTTCAATTTGTTCTTGTTTCATCTTAGTGACAATTTGTATTTGGTTTTTGAAACTTTGGACAATAGTATTACATTTGTTACGAATTCGTGAATTGTCGAACGATGTTAAAAGTTATGACTTTGCGAAACGGTGATATGTAATTGTACGTTGTCGTTGTTAGGATTTACTTGTGTTGATTACAAAGTGTCTTTTTATCCGTTCTTCGGGGCGTTGATAGCTAGTAGCACCTAAGTCGCGGTACACTAAATTCGTTAATCGAATGCATTTGAGTTGAAACTAAAACTTGTAGAAATCCTAGGTTAACAATTACCGAAACCGGGTGTGATTCCTTTTTATCATTATTGTTCTAGTAACCATTTTCTTGCAAATGTTCATCTGTCGACAGTTCTTCGGTTAAAAGAAGAATTAATCAATCAACAACTGGATGAAATCGCAAAATTAAAGCTTAAATTTCAAGAAGCTGAAATTGAAAATGAGCGAATCCAGTTGAAGCTTAAGAGTTACAACTCCGCAAGCTTTGTTTTGCAACACATTGTTCCTAAACACGTTGGGAAAAACAAAACAGGCGAAGATGTGTACTCTGATGGAACCGGGGTGGGTTTTTATCAAGTTCCACCACCAGTTCTTGACAATTATTCGAAAAAGCAATCTGGGTTGGTTGAAATTGAAGAAGAGAATGAAGTTAAACTTCCTGATTCAATTGATGTTACATTTTCTTCTACATTATCTGATGATAGTGTTCAGACAGAGATTGTTAAAAGCACAGCTGAAATTGTTTTGATGTCTGATTCAGCTGAAGATGATGAATGTTTCTTGGACAAATACATTCCGAAACAAAAGTCCAAAGACAACTTAAATGATGAACCTATTCTTGTCATATACAAGATGTCGGGATCTGATAAGTTGTTTTCGGATTCTGAGTTTCCCATTGAGAATGTTAATGTGAACAAGTTAACAAATGTTTTCAAATTGGTTGAAGTTGAGTTGTCAGAAGTGAACAGTTTGAGTCAAACAAAGAGACAAATGAATTTTGAAAAAGATAAAGATTAGTATAAGAAACCTGTTGTTCCACCACGTTTGTACAACAACAACCGAAACAGATGGTCGGGTGGTTATCAGGGTGGTAAGAATTATCAGAGAAGGAATGTTCAAAACAAAAAGTTTGTTGAAAAGAAAATGTTTGTGAACAGTTCGAGTTCATTGTCTGATGAAGAGAAAAAGATTTTTTCGAAATCGAATGAAGAGTTCTTTGAAAAGAAAGCTTTACAACCTCAGTCTGAAGGCACAAGTCGGGTAGCTGACACCCGAACATGTTTCAGATGTAATCAAGTTGGACATATTGCACGAAAGTGTACCAACTTGAAGCCTAAGACTGAAGTTGTAAAGACTCAAAAGAAGAAAGATGATGTGAAGGGAAAAGCACCAATGTTTGTTGAGAAAAAGGTTTTGAAAAATCAAATCACCAAGACCAAAACTGAACCCGTATAGAATATGGTAACTAAAAATGACAAATTTTACAAACGGGTTGCGTCATCTCAACAAATTTGGAAGCCCAAAGCAGAGAAACAAACTTCAACTTCACAAGAGAAAAAGGTGGTGAATTCAGTCCCAATTGTGGATGATACAAACTTTCCACCACTTCAAGCTAAAAATTTTAAGAAACAAAATGGGAAATCTAAAGACGACAAGGTAACACCCAAGGCTGGTCAGGCTTGGGTGGATATATTCTTCGTTGAATAAAAACCTGACTTGCCGGAGCTTCCTTGATCGCGAAGCATGAATCGACATCTTTATTGAAATGAGTTTTTAAGTCATGTTGTGATATATGCAGGATCTTCCGAGATTAGTTTCACGTTGGATTATGGACAGTGGAGCATCTCGACATATGACAGGGAAGACTGCATTGCTGTATGATGTGAGGATTTTCAATGGAGGATATGTTGGTTTCGCGGGTAATCAATGTGGTAGGATTATTGGTGAAGGAACGTTATCCAATGGGATTGTGACGTTTGAAAGAGTTAACTACATTGCTGAGCTGGAGAATAATCTGCTGAGTATCTCGCAGATCTGTGACAGGATGTATACCACTCACTTCACTGACAAAGAATGTTTGATCTTGAAGCCAGGATTTGTTATCCCTGAGGAATAGATTATCATGAGGGACCAAGAGTTAATGATCTGTACGTGTTGGATATGAGCGTAGCTACTACAACCACGGGTCAGGCTCATTGTTTTGTGTCTAGAGCAACTGAAAAAGAATCGAGATTGTGGCATAGAAAAATGGGTCACATTCACTTGCGGAAGATGAATCACCTGGTGCATAACGATTTAGTGTTGGGTGTTCATGTGAAAGGTTTTCATCTGGAAGAGGAGTGCATTAGCTATGTTAAAGGCAAGTAGAAGAAAAAGTCACACCCTACAAAGCAAGTCAATTCAGTTTCAAGACCTCTGGAAAGACTTCACATGGATTTATTCGGTCCTATGAATGTCAAACGTATTACAGGAGATTACTACTGTTTGGTCGTCACTGATGATTATTCCAGATTTTCGTGGGTTTCTTTCTTGAAGTCGAAAGATGAAACGTTTGACAGTTTGATGACGTTGTTCAAGAAGATTGAAAATCTGTACCAAAGGCGTATCAAAAGAATCAGAAGTGATAATGGTACTGAATTCAAGAACAGCAAGATGGAAGCATTTTGTGATGAAAGAGGTATATTGCATGAGTTTAGTGCTCCGTACACTCCGCAGCAGAATGGAGTTGCAGAACGCAAAAACCAGACACTAATCGAGACGGCTAGAACAATGCTCGCAGATTCAAAGTTACCGATAAATTTTTGGGCTGAAGCTGTTTCCGCCGCATGCTATACGCTCAACAGAGTTCTCACTGTCAAGAAGTTCAACAAAACATGCTTTGATTTGATCTATTAGTACATTATCTGTCTATCGCCTCCGTCAATCTAGTCCATAGCAGAAACTGAAGAATTCTAAGTTTTTTGTGTTATATCTAGTTAGAAAGGCAAGGTGGCAATTTTGTAAATAATGAGATTTCTCATTATATCCCTTAGCCTATAAATAGATCATTTAGTTGTAAAGTTTAAGACTTTTGGCTCATTTGGAGATTTAGAGATTTAATTCTAGAGAGAGAAAGTCTAGAGAGAGAAAGTCTCTCCACGTGATTCACGGCTTTGTACATGACATCATATCAATAGAATCACGTCATTAGTACGTTCTTGTGTGTTCGGTCACGCACGTTCACGGATTCCGCACGTCGAACGTTCGTTACGCAATCGTACGGTGTCAAAACCGATCCTACAAGTGGTATCAGAGCTAGGAGCTCGATTGCTTTGATCAAACACATTGATTCGTACCAGATTTCAGAGATTTCAGATCTGATTTTCATCTATTTCTTCATTTTTTTCACTTTTATCACGTTTTTCGCTGAAATTCGTCAAATTGAACGGGATTTTACAGTCCGAATTGGCTAAATTTTTGATATGTTGTGCGAAAACACCTGATCTATAACCCTACCAAGTTTCAGATCCAAACTCCTAGCCGTTTAGGAGAAATCGAAGTTTTTCGGTCCGTTTTCGCGTCAAAAAATCTGTAGTTCCACTCATACGTCACTGGTTTCGCTTTTGTGACCTCATTTCGTTTGAGTCTCGCTCCAAAGTTCACACAATTCAGAGGTTTCGCTCATTTGTCATCCTAGTTCCGCTCATTTGACAATATCTAGTTTCGCTCTTGTGGTTTTCAGTAGGTTTCGCTTTTGTGGTTTCCAAAAGGTTCCGCTCATATGAACCAATCAGTGATTCCGCTCTTGTGACTTTTTGATTCTGCTTGAACGTGGTTGTCTACTGTTGCATCTGACTAAAAGACATTAAAACTAATTGATCGGTCCAATGAGCATTGTATTGATAAACAAATTGTCGGCCATTTGAGTTGAAGGTTAAATTCATTACATTGAACATTAAAACGGCCCAATCATATTGAATACAAAGAGTTTGGCCCAATCATTGAAGTTGTTCAGCTTAAAAGATTGTCGGAACATGTGACCCATTTCTTTGGTCGGCCCAATCACAATCAAAGTAATCATAACAATCAGTTTGTTCGGCCTATGTGAAGTTGTGATTAACTGAGTGTGTCTCTTGGCCCAATCAGCAATCTAAATAACAATTCATTAATATCATTGTTGACCTTTGCATGTGATTTCACTGTCCAATAAAATTTGTTGAATTCTTGTTGTTCAATAGATATTCATGTAAGAGCATTTGAGGTCCAATCATTAATAAGGGTTGTCAGATTTTGTTTGGGGGCACATTAATCAAATCGGGAACTCATCATATGTTTGCATGTGAATATTATTTGTCGGTTATGTGGATTGTAGGTCAAATAGGTTTAGTGTTGTCAGCCCATCACACATAAGTGACCCAATCAGATTTCATGAAATTTTGAAAGTATTGGATGTAGTGGATTCTACGGCCCAATCATAGAGTTTGTGGTATTAAGAGTTTGTCGATTCTTGTCTAAAAGGTTTAACTGTGTGTCAAAGCCCAATTGATCGGCCCAACTAGACTTTCAAAAGAAATATAGTTCAAGTAATTGAATCAGTGGCTCAGTACATTGTTGTTGACAGGCCATGTGTGTGAACTGAACAGAGAATATTGATCAAGCCATTCATTTAGATATTTCATCCGAACAACATTTATTGGCAAATCTTTGACACGAGTCTTAGATTGATTTCATCATCACACACTGTTACGGATTCAGTCTATTTGAACTGATAGATTGTTTGATTGTTTGTTTGCAGGTGACACGAGGCAATTTACAAGGTAATTCACAAATATAAGTTCATGGCGAAAAATGAACCTATTCCGTGGAAAGATAATCGTACTGAAGAGCAGAAGTATAGATACAGAAAAATGATTGCTGAAAACAAAATCATTAGACTTTCTGGTGTTTATCTGGAAGCGAGAAGAGCAAAAAGATGGGATCCGAACAGGGAGTGTTATCTTGATCCATATGGAAACATTGCGATCGATGACAAAACACTTGATATCGAAGCCATAATCAAGGAGTACAAAGAAGAGGATGATTATTGGCAGAATAAATGGTGGGGAACTGGAGACGAGAAAGAGAAAGAAGAGAAAGAGAAGAAAGAAAAAGAAGAGAAAAAGATGAATGGAAAATGTTCGAATTGTGAAAAATCAGAAGCAGACAGTGTGAAACTCTTGAAGGATGTGGAGAGTTTGACATTGGAAAACAATACTTTGAAGATTGACAAGAAAGCTGATGATGAACAGATTCTGGAGTTACGCTTGAACTGTGAAAAGTTGAAATCTGAGAATGATAAAATGTTAAACGATTTGAACAGTTTGACATCAGAAAACAAAATTTTGAAAGAAAAAGAAAAAGACTTTGAAAGCAAAAGGAAATCTTCAGAAAATGAAGATTTCTGGATAAAACTGGAAAACAAGAATCTGAAAGAAAATGAAACAAAATTTCAAGAACAGTTAAAAGTTTTGGAAAATGAAAAATCTGTTCTTGAAAATATTAAAATTGAAAATGAAAAATCAATCAAGTCTCATCTTGAAAGAATATCTCAGCTTGAAAATGAAGCTGAGAATTCAAGAAACAAGATTGATGAACTTGAAAAGAAATTGAAAGGTTTTGTGACCTCATTAGATTTTTTGAATGTCCCCTATCCAAAACCGATCAATTCTGTTCCAATAAGTGACAATGTCACAAATTTTGACAAGGTCAAAATTGAAGATTGTGATGACAAATCTGATGATGAAAAAGAAAAAGAAGAAAAAAGAAAAACATTTTTGAAATTAAATGAAATGTTTAAAAATACTGTTTTACATTCTACTGAGAAAGGTGAATGCTCAACGCAAAAACCTGTAAAGAAGAATGTGGAACAGAAACAAAAAGATAATAAATCAAAAAATTTTCAAAAAGAAAATAAAAGCTCATCAGATCAATCATCCAATCACAATAAAAAATCACAAAAATTTAAAAATCAAAACTCAAAAATAGTTGGTAACCAGTGGTGCAGGTTTGACCACAGTTCTCAAAAGCCAAATTCAGTTTACAAGAGAAGATGGGATGAAGATTTTTCAAGGACAAATCATTACAATGATAGAAAACAGAGAAATGGTGATTACCACAAGGCAACTCAATGCTATGATCTAAGTGTGTGGTATGAAAATGGAGTACGATATGAAAGGGAGAAGAGGTATGATAACAGAGTGTGTTACTCTTGTGGCTATCAAGGACACATTGCTGTTAACTGCCAAAGCCAGAGATTTGAAACGAGAAGGTGTTATGAATGTCAAATCAGAGGCCATATTGCAAGAGATTGCCCAATGAGATCAAAGGAAAGATCGAGGGCTGAATCTCAGAAATAGGCAAAGAAACCAGTAAGTGTCAAGCCCAAAGGACAGAAAGTTCAAGAACCAAAAGTTCAAGAACAGAAAGTTCAAGAAAAGAAAGTAAAGCTTTCACAAGGGCAAAAAGACAAACTGAGGAAGAAAAGAAAGAAGGCGAGAGAATATCTCGAGAGGATTTTGTCCTCGGATACAGCAAGAAAATCAGAGAAGAGTTCTGATAAATTGTTTTGCTCTCCAAAGAATGACAAATCAAGCAAAACGAATTCATCAGATGCAAATCTGAGGACAGAATGCAGTGTTAAGAAAGAAAAAGTTCCTGGCAAGGAATTTGTTTCTTCGGAAACAAAGGAGCCACGTGTTGGTGATGAATCTGACTCATCAAAGTCAGACAAGCCACATTCAGGCAATGATTATGGTTCGTCAAAACCAGAAGAGCCATTTGTTGAGGTAAAAACTGTCAAACCCAAGGCTGGTCAGGCTTGGGTGAATCTTTTCAAATGAAAAACCTGGCTTGCCGGAGTTCCCAGGTTGGTAAGCGTGGAACATGAATCGGCATATTTCTTGAGAAATTTCACTCTGGTGATTTTTCGTCTTACATGTGGTAAATCAGGGACATTAAGTTGTACTTGATTTTCTACAAGTGATGTTTGAGATTTAAAACTGAAATTGTTAAATTTGTCAAGTGATTAAAGGAAAACAATGTGATGAAATAACCCCGAATTTGTGAAATGACACACAAAACTAATTTTTCGGAAAAACCATTTTGATTAAAACAAACTTAAGTGTTTTGAAATCTAAATGGGAAAATAGTTTGTTGTCAGGGGGAGTTCTGAATGTTTACGCCACAAGGATGGTGAATTGAAGTGATTTGATATTAGTTTGTCACTTTATTTGTACAGTTTGTTTTCAAATTTTCCTTGAAAATCAAAATTGAAACATATTTTGATTTTAGGGGGAGAAAAATTTAAAAAAAATTAGAAAATTTGAAAATACCAAAAACATTGAAAAATCAAAAATGAGGTTTGTTGAGAAAAGAGGAAATGATAGTACATCAGTGGACTATCACAGCACGCTAAAGAAATGAAATGTCAAATGTGATAAACGGTCTCACTGATGATGTGTCGATAGGTTTTCGCACATTTAGTAGATTTATTCAGGATATAAACCTAAAATTTCAAACTTGCGAAATTCGTAGAGAACACTACTTGGATATATAGGTAACCCCTGAAATCTCGTTTGAAAGGTCTCGTATTCTGATATACTAGGTTTTTGTACTCAATGATGTCTGGGGTATTATTCCGGGACTTCTGCTGAATGGAAGTTCTGACCTAGTCCTTGGATAATACTTTCCTCAAAATGCTTGAAACATAGCATAAGCCCTCAGCTGATTAGACAATAAAATTGATAATCATTGCTGTTGTAGCTAAAAGATCCTCTAAAGGGGACATACTGAAAAGTCGAAACTGATATCTCTCTACGCATACGGAAGTATCGACCTGAGATCCCTCAGTCCTCGCATTTAACCCCTAATTTATGTACAGATATCATTGTAGTATACTCACCTGTAAGACTGAATATTGAGATTCTGGATACGGGAGTATATTCAAGAGGTGGGACACATGAATGAGTTAAGTTCCTAAAACATCTAAATTGTATCCTGAATAGATTGAAAATTGTCTGAAAATTTAAGAGGACAACTATATCGTCAATCTACGTGAATCATTTAGAACTTAGTATGATTAAAGCTTAACGGTGCTAGTGATTTGTTTCAAGAACTGATATGATCCTCTTACACAAACTCACAAAAATATTATCTGTATATATTTGTTTACTGCATTTCATTCAAAAACAAAAATCCAAAAAGATTTTCAGAGTGTTTTAGCCTAAAATTTTGAAAAATTAAAAAGATTTTCGACAAACTGATATTGAAGAGCTGATATTCAAAATTCGAGTGCTAAACATGATGAACAGGATTGGGAGAATATGTGGAAAACTTTGAATGTCATATACAAATGTTTTGAAAGGTTGTGTGCTTAGTTAATCAAGGTCATTCATTTGAACTTGATGTAACTATACAGTTTGATGAATTAATGATTTCTACCACTAAGTTTCTTAAATCTAACTGTTATAAATTTCTGAAACTTATGTTGAGGTAGAGGATGTGCAGGTTAACCAGGTTTCAAATCCTGAGCAGATGAAGAACAAAGCCAGGAATTGATCCTGAACTTGTGAGACGGTGAAAGCCAGACTACGATCCCGACAGCTGAGTCTAAGGGGGAGTCTGAAGACGAGCTCAACGCAAGAGGAAGCGTGGATTCAAAAAGCCAGATAAATATTTTGGAGGAGCTTGTATACGGAAATCCAGGTGTCGATCCCAAAAGCACGGAAGCTTGATGAAAGGGGGAGCCTGAAGAAAGAGTCTACCGAGAGGGGGAGCAACAGAAGCTCGAAGACAGATCCACGGGGATTCTGTTCGAGAAAGAGAAAGACAAGACGCTACAAGATTGACTACGGCAATATCCA
The DNA here is from genome assembly GCF_002127325.2 of Helianthus annuus. Taxonomy (NCBI): domain Eukaryota; kingdom Viridiplantae; phylum Streptophyta; class Magnoliopsida; order Asterales; family Asteraceae; genus Helianthus; species Helianthus annuus. Next base: position 56,012,948 of record NC_035446.2, read on the forward strand.
AGGGGGAGTCTGTTAGTACATTATCTGTCTATCGCCTCCGTCAATCTAGTCCGTAGCAGAAACTGAAGAATTCTAAGTTTTTAGTGTTATATCTAGTTAGAAAGGCAAGGTGGCAATTTTGTAAATAATGAGATTTCTCATTATATCCCTTAGCCTATAAATAGATCATTTAGTTGTAAAGTTTAAGACTTTTGGCTCATTTAGAGATTTAGAGATTTAGAGATTTAATTCTGGAGAGAGAAAGTCTAGAGAGAGAAAGTCTCTCCACGTGATTCACGGCTTTGTACACGACATCATATCAATAGAATCATGTCATTAGTACGTTCTTGTGTGTTCGGTCACGCACATTCACGGATTCCGCACGTTGAACGTTCGTTACGCAATCGTACGGTGTCAAAACCGATCCTACATGATCAATAACCGCAAACCTAATTTGACGTATCTTGAACCGTTCGGGTCACCCTGTATTGTTCTAGAGCCTTATGGAAAGTTTGGTCCGAAGTGCATTGAGGGTATATTTGTTGGTTATGCAAGTCCTATGCGACGTGTCTTCGTTTCAAGTGAGAAGCGGATTATTGAAGCTCCAAGTGTTAAATGTCAAGGTCATACAATGCCACCGCAGAATCCAGGAGATTCATGGCGTTATCATTATGACAAATTGTGGGATTCGTTTGACATGAGGGAAGAATTAGAGGAAGAAGAAGATTTCTTTGATGAATTGGATATTTTGCGAGAATACGAGTCGCAGCAAAGATTCCAAGCTGAGTATTTAAGACGACCACAACAAACTTCAAATGACAATGAAGCAGGTCCAAGCAATGCTGGTGAACATGATGATGTCCAACAGAATGAAGTTGCTCAAGATAATCAGACAGTTCAGAATGATAATCAAGAATCTGAGAACATGCCGATATTTGATCATGGTGATTCAGATTCTGAGGGGGAGCAGATTCGGGGTTCAAGTCAAACAAACCAAATTAGTGAACAAGGTGCAAATCAGAATGTTACTAATCTGGAAGGTGATGTAGATGTTCCAAGCGAAGTAATGCCACGAACTCTTTCATATCATCCAGAGGAGCTGATCATAGGAGAATTGCAATCGGGCGTTCGCACGAGACGTCAAATTGACCAGGGCCTTACATGTTTTTATTCTACAGTAGCACCTTTACAAACTAAATTTTCATTGAGTTGTTTTATTTCACAGATTGAACCGCGAACTTATAAAGTGGCGCTTACTGAAGATTCTTGGGTCAATGCGATGCAAGAAGAATTGATTCAGTTTGAAAAGTTAGGAGTGTGGAAGCTAGTGGATTTGCCGGTTGGTCACAGGAAAATCAATACGAAATGGGTATTTAAATGTAAGAGAGATGACAGAGGAGTTGTTGTACGGAACAAAGCTCGATTCGTTGTTCAGGGCTTTAGTCAACAGTAGGGGATTGATTTTACTGAAGTCTATGCTCCTGTGGCATGTCTAGAAGCAATCAGAATTTTCCTGGCATTTGCATCTTGGAAGAACTTCAAAGTATATCAGCTAGATGTAAAATCGACGTTTCTTTATGGGAAGGTCAAAGAGGAGGTATATGTCGGACAGCCACCGGGCTTTACCGATCCGATCCACAAGAACAAGGTCTACTTGCTGGACAAAGCGCTGTATGGTTTACACCAGGCCCCGAGAGCTTGGTACGAGACTTTGTCTCAACACCTACTAGTCAACAACTTTATTCGTGGAAAAGTGGATACCACTCTCTTCACTAAAGAGGTCGACGGACATCTTCTGATAGTTCAAATTTACGTGGATGACATAATATTTGGGTCAACGAATGAGAAATTGTGCAAAGATTTTGAACAAGTGATGAAGCAAAAATTCAAAATGTCATTAATGGGGGAGATGAAATTCTTTTTGGGACTACAAGTTAAACAACTACCTGAGGGAATTTTCATTCACCAGACGAAGTACATGCATGATATTCTAGAGAAATTTGGAATGTCAAGTTCTACTCCAGCTGCTACCCCTTTAGCAACAAATCATGGGATTCACCCAGATCTCACCGGAGACAGGGTTGAAGAGACGTTCTATCATTCCATGATCGGTTCATTGATGTACTTAACTGCTTCGAGACCTGATATAATGTACCCAACTAGCCTTGCAGCAAGATATCAATCTAACCCGAGAGCTTCGCACATGATTATTGTGAAGAGGATATTACGCTACTTGAAGGGAACTCCTACATTGGGATTGTGGTATCCTAGAAAAGGCGACTTTACGCTCGAAGGGTATTCCGACTCAGATTTCGGATGCTGCAAAGTCAATGCAAAATCAACAACTGCAGGATGCCAGTTCTTTGGACCTCGCTTGGTTACCTGGCAGTGTAAGAAACAAACGTCTGTGGCGCTATCCACATGTGAAGCGGAGTACGTGTCTGCTAGCAGTTGCTACTCTCAGATCCTGTGGATACAACAACAGATGCACGACTACGGTTTGCAGTTTCTTAAAACACCTCTTTTTGTTGATGTGAGGCCGCAATAAACATAACAAAGAATCCAGTACATCACGCTAAAACTAAACATATAGAAATTCGACATCACTTCATCCGAGATTGCTTCGAGAAGAAGTTGATTCGAATAGAAAAAATCCACCCTGACGAACAGAAAGCTGATTTACATACCAAAGCTTTTGACAAAACACATTTTAAATATCTTTTAAAACTGAATGGTATGAAGCTTCTTTCGGTGTCGGATGGAATTATTGGCGTTGATGAAGATACTGTTGTAGATGAAGATGAGAAACAATCTGCAATGGTTTGTCGATTTTTTACTTGTTTTGATATTTAGGGGGAGTAGATATATTTTCAAAAAATACAAAAACAGTAAAAAAATCAAAAATACAAAAACATGATAAAATCTCAAAATCCAAAAACATTAGAAAACTGAAAAAGAGTTTGTGTAAAAAAGGGAAAATGATAGTACATCGGCTTGACAGTTTGAGTACGCTAAAGATTTGTAAAGTTTAAAAGCATTAAACAGTCTCGCTGGTGATGTGTCGATAGGTTTTTACATATTTAGTAGATTTGTTCGGGATATAAACTTAAAATTTCAAACTTGCGTAATTTGTGGGGAACACTACTTGGATATATAGGTAACCCCTAAAATCTCGTTTGAAAGGTCCCTCTTTCTGAAATACTAGGTATTTTATACTCAGTGATATCTGGGGTATTATTCCGGGACTTCTGCTGAATGGAAGTTCTGACCTAGTCCCCAAATAATACTTTCCGCATTGCTTGAAACATAGCATCACCCTTAGCAAATTGATTAAACAATAAAATTGATAATCATTGCTGTTGTAACAAAAGATCCTCTAAAGGGGACACACCGAAAAAACAAAGCCGTCATCTCTCTGCGTATACGGAAGTGTCGACCTGAGCTCTCACGACCCTCGCATTTAACCCCTTACAGATATCATCTGTGGTATACTCACCTGTAAGACTGAATATTGGGATTCTGGATACGAGAGTATATTCAAGAGGTGGGACACATGAATGAGTTAAGTTCCTAAAACATCTAATCCGTATTCTGAATAAATTGAAATTTGTGTGAAAATTTAAAGAGGATCAGTATATCGACAATTTACGTGAATTGTTTAATTCTGAGTATGAAATTGAAGCTTAACGGTACTAGTTACTTGTCTGATAAGCTGATATGATTCCCTGACATGCTCACCAATAATATGTTTGTAAATAGTTTACATTCTGCAATTTAAGTTTCTATATTTCATTTCCTAGTTTAGAGACTTTATTAAAATCCAAAAAGATTTTTCATTTCTGCTTTATTTTCTGATAAACCAAAGTGGAGAGATGATCGTTGGATTCTCGAAGTTGAAGCAGATGCAGGAAAGTTCTGGACTGGAGAATGAGGAGAACTTATCTTGATGAAGATTTAATTGGTGAAAAGTCAAAAACAAGTTCATTAACTTGATGCTTGTTATTTTCAGAAAATGTTTGAAAATGTTAAACAAAAATCAGTTTGTTTGTCAAAAGATCAACCAAGGTCATTAAATTGGACTTGGTAGATTAATTGAGTAATCAGGGTCATTAATTTGGATCTGAATACTTGAGTGGATTGCTAGAACTGATAGATTATTGAATTTTTGTTATTGTGAAAAGATAGATTGTAATGTTATTGTTTGAGTAACAGGTTGTGGATTTTATTATCCCCATGGCTCAAAAAGTCAAAGTTTAAACCAGACAAAGACCCTAGATCCCAGCTTACCGAGAGGGGGAATCCGTGAAAGGGGGAGTTTAGAGTTCTGGATCAACAGTCAAAGGGGAGATTGTAGATAGAGCTAGGTCAAGATCCTGAACCTATGAAGAAAAAGCTTTTACAATGAGAAGACAGAGTTGGAAAGAGACCAAGACTGAAGACTCGAGGCCGAAGACTTCATCAACATCCAAGGGGGAGTCTGTTGGTGCACTGAATGTCTGTTTACTGCGTCTTTATCGAGTCTTAGGTCTAGATAGGTTAGATTGGAGCTTGGAAATGAAAAGTGGATTTTAGAGTGTAATTCCGCTCGAAATTACATAAAGTCATATCAAGCGAAATCAGGATATTGTGTAATTCCGCTCCAAGATGTCAAAGTTGTAATTCCGCTCCAAATAGGTTTAGGTGATTCCGCTTCAAAGTTTCCATGGTGATTCCGCTCGAGATTGATCATCATGGGGTTCCACTTGAACCATTTCAGGCGGAATCAGGTCAACTATATATAGGTCTGTGATGATTTCATTCGTAACGGTTGGAGCGGAATTAGGTCATGTGCTAGGTGTCGAACTGCTGTCAAAATTCACTCAGAAAGCATTAATAGAAAAGGAATTAAAAGGATATAGCTGTTGTGACTTTGATTACTTTGATTCTGCCTCTATATTCAAAGATGAACTGCCTTTACTGACTATTTAGGGTCGCACACGGTCCAACAATCTTACTTGGAATGACCTGCATGGGAGGACTGCAGGTTTGTGTACAATACGGTAATGCAAAGTCCTTTGGGCTTTGATGTATCATCACATGTCACCATTTATCCCAAACTTCTTCAAGAGTTCTGGTGGAACTCTGATATCATTTTCAGTGGCACTTCCATGTGGATTGAGAGTGAGGTTATGGGGGTTAAAATTACCCTAAATGAGGAAACACTCAGAAATGTCCTCAAACTGGGTAATGATCATGATACTGAATTCCTGGATAAGGCAGATGTGCAACTGACCTTGACTGAAATGGGATACCATACATTCAACTCGTCAAGAGCAATTAGCAAATCTGAGTTTATACCACCTTTCCAGTTTTTGGTCACACAGCTAAGTGTCTGCTTCTCCAAGAAGATTGGACACTTCAACGAGCTGTCCAATAGGATGATGGAAGTGGTTCATGCTGTTGTACAGGAAAACTGTACAACTATGCTAAGTTTCTCATGAGGGACCTAGCAGCAAATGTCCACGACCGTCAACCTTTTCTGATCTACCCTCGATTCGTTACCAAGGTGATCACAAGTCAGCTGGACTTCGGAGGAGTGAGAAGCTGCTATCCGAGGGCTGAGCTGATACTTCAACAAAACACAAGTGAGCCCACCCTGGTGCCATCTACGAATCACACCGGTCGAGTAACCAGCCTTTGGTTGTATGTGAAGTGCATGTACAACGTACTGAATGAGGAGGAGGAGTGATTAGTGTTTGCTTGTTTTATTTGTTTTTGTTGTTCTGTTCTGTTTGTAATATATTGTGTTCTTTTGATTTTTTTTCTCGTCAATTAATCTAGGGGGAACTTAGACAACATGTCTGATAATAACAAGAAGAATCTGGTAAAAATCTGATAGGATTTAGTGGAACAAAGAAAATCTGATGATCAATAAAAAAAACTGATAATTTTTCTAAAAACTCATGTGATCCATCAGAATCTGATCAAACACCAGAAAACTCTCAAGATACTGAAAATCTGATAAAATATCAGATAATCAAAATATTTTGAAAAGAAATCTTGATAACCAGAAAATTTGACATGTCAACAGAAAAATACTGTTTTTAACCAAATTCAAAGAAACTTATGAATGTCAAAATTTTTAGAAATAAGTTTCTTTCAAAAAGTTTTTTTTTCTGAGGACTGGAACAAGCTGAATGACAAATTCTTACAAAAAAATCAGAACAAAGGTGTGGAGTTCATAAATGCAATGTAAGTAAATATCTTCGAACTCTACTTATTCCCTCTCATCCCAAAAAAAAGGGCTGAGTCAATTTTCTAAAAATGAATCAAATGCATTCTGATGATATATAAAGGAAATTCAACTCTAAAAAGTCTTACTTAAAGATTTCTGATATATATCATCAAGAGAAAAAATTGGGAAGATACATAATTGAAGAAAAGGTTTCGACTGGACCTTTTAAAACAAAAGGGGTCCCACATGAAGAAAAGGTGCAAGTTGGACATTAGTGTTTATCTACTAAATCTTTGACATCTCTAACTTTCATTAAAAGATTTACATTAAGTTAGAGATAAACCAAAGGTTTTTAAAACACGGTTGTTTCCTAACTGGATTAAAACATCATTAAGGTGTCATTAATCATCTTAAATACACACAACCCACGAAAAACACTCAAAAATCTCTGTCCCTATTCACTATAAATACATCATTCAACAATAGAGACTTCCATCTTTAACCTTCAAACCCGAAGCCCTAAAACCTTTTTTTTCAAAACAAAAACCCAAATTATCAATGGGTGCTACCAACATCAACACCCCTCCAACTGAACACTCTGTTCCTTTAATCACTGAAGCTGAATACCTTCCATTAAAGATCAACAATGAAGCAATGAATGTTAACATTGAACAATATGATATGAAGTTTCAAATTCTCATTGAATTTCTGATTAGAAACCCAATAGCTCATGCTCTTATAAAGACCAGAGAGGTACCAGAAAGACTTCTACAACAAGCTGTGAAAACTCTCACAATATCAAATCAAATGGAGCTGACAGCACATGTGTGGGAAAATATCTTCATCACAATCTTATCGAAGAAAATAAGGGAATGCTTGCAACTACCCTTAAATCAAGGCTATGAAGAAGCACCAGAAAAGGAAGACATGTTCGAACAACTTGATGCTGTAATAGGCTGCAAGACAAAGATTTCAAAGATCAATGAATTCAAGAGAAACAAGCTACGTGCCTTCTGGCAAGTATTAATGGAGATACTGAACAAGTGCTTATCATCAAAGATTGGAGGCACAGATCAGATAAATATGAATATTCTGACAATCATGTTCAGCCTCATAACTGGGTTGAAAATTGATTTTGGAACAGAAATATTTAATCTGATCAAAAGATCAATTCTGACTAAAACTGGAAAGATAGATTCACATCTACCATTCCCCAGATTTCTGTCAATCATAATTTCTGATGAATTTTTTGAAAGAAACTTACAAATTCCAAAGTCAAAAATTATGTGGAAAACAGAAATTATGAGACCTTGGAGTGCTGCAGGGTCTTGGAAGTCAGATTTTGATGTACCTATTCTGTCAGACAGTATGATGCTTCTGATACCAGAAGACTCACCATACAGAGCAGAATATCTGAAGATGTTGAGTAAACAGGCAGAAAATAAAGAAAGTTTTGAAAATGTATCCCCCATGAAGCATGATGCACAAGAGTCAAGCACACCAAGAATGAAGCAGCAGGGTGAATCTGATCCTCATCCAGCTGATGAAGATGTGAATATGAGTCCTGTGGCAGAAGAACATCATGGTGAAGTCTCACATATGGGAGAAACAGGTGAACAACGCTCCAAACTGAACTTATTTCATTTTTCTGAGAGTGATTCTGATGAATCAATTCAAGGAATGCATGAAATTTTACATAGAGGTACTGTTTCCACAAAACAAAATGTGAGTCAATCCAAAGACCCATTTTCTGAATCAGATTCTGAGGAGGAAAATATGGTGGCAACAGGTAGAGATCAGTTTTCTGATCAAGGAAACCTGGATGAGAAAACTAAGAGTTTCTCAACAACTCATAGAGAACCTGAAAAGGTTCAAGGATATGAGGAAAACCAGGACTTGAATTTGTTTCAATTTTCTGGTGAGGGTACAGAGAATTTGGAATCTTCCAATCCTCTTAACCTCAGAACAGCAGATAATGTGTTTTCTGCTGGTGTTAGAAGAGGGACATTTGTTGTTTCTCCTATTTTCCAAGGACATCAATCTATGTCCCCTTAACGACTTCACAGAGCACTTGAAGATACAACTGCAACTGAGAAAACAGCTACATAAAGGAAACTTGATCTGATACTGGAGGAAATCAGGAATCAAAAATCAGAGATCATTGCCCTATCAGAGACTGTCAAAGCTGTGCAGAAACAAACAGAAGATAACACTGCAACTCTCAACAAATTACAAGAGTCATCAGAAAACAAAGAAAGCTCATCAGAATTCAAGAAAGCTCTCAATGAACTACAAGAAATCAAGAGACAGATGGCTGAGGTTGCAACTGCAGGAGAAAGCTCAAGTTCAGGAAGAATTCTTGAAGAAATTCAGTTTCTCAAAGCCAACAACAGCAGTATGGTTGAGGCTTTTGAGAAATTATTGGTGGAATTAGCTGCACAAAGAAATCAAGAAAATCGGGAGTTTCAGAAAATGAGGAAACAAGAAGAAACAAATACTCAAGCTCTTACAAATATTCATCTATTAGTGAAAAGATTGCATTATAATGTTTCCAGTCTAGCAAAGGTTGATCTTCATAAATTAAAAACTCCAATTCCACAAGAAAGACAAGAAAGAGGATCAGAAATTCCTCAACAAGAACCAGAAAATATTCAACAAGACCAAACCAAACAAGCAGAAAAACCAGCGGATCAAAAACAGAAGAAGCCCATGGGTCCACCTCCAGATAAACAAAAGTCACTCATGGGTCCTCCACCAGATGTCCCAAAGCCAGACACTTCAAAGGTCCAACAGAAAGAAAATGTTCCAGTTCAATCATCTTCTACAACCATCATAGGAGAAACAGACCTTCGTATAAGGTTGGATACAAAAGAAAAGAGAAGAATGGAGCATGAAGTAACCCCCTCTCAAAGGCCAAGAAAAATAATGAGAGAAGATTCAGAAGGAAACATCAAAGAATCAATGGTGCTGAAAGGTGATTTACACACAATTATGTATCCTGAAGAACATCTAAAGCACTACTATTGGAAAGGTCCAGAAGACAACCCAATAAGGCCACTCTCACCAATGAGTAAAAACATTGTTGAAGAAAGACACAATGGTAGTTGGGTATATTGCAAAAACAACTGACAAATCCAGTAGTATCTATTGAAATAATTGATACTTCGACCACTGGAGGAGGAATACTGGGCAATGAAGGTCAAAACAAGTACACCTTGATCAGAAAAGATAAAAATGTACAAAAGGTTACTGATGCAGATCTGGTTGATGATATTCATCCAAAGGACATAGTCAAAATGAAGAATATCATTGAAAAAGAAAAAGGAAGTGCAGTTGTGATCAGAAGAGCTCTTGACAGTCTCAAAAGGGCAGGATCAAAATTATACAACAGGGCTGCACTGGCAGATTTTGATCTTTGTATCAATTTTGAGTATAGCAACAAAGTACAAATACCTCCTCCCAACACCACAATTCCAGCTGAAATTCCTTCTAAACTAGTAAGAACCGGAACAATCTTTGAAGAACCAGAAATGGGTGTAGTCTTCAACGATGCTAACAACGAGAAAGCTCTATTCAGAATCAATGACATACGCAGGTATTCAAATCAAACTCTGAAATATATAAGAAACTGCATGAATGAGAAAAAAGAGCAGCTCAAAAAGAAGGGAAAGCACAATGAACAGCTGAGAAAAACCATTGAAGAGTGCATTGAAGACCGGATGGAAGCAAGAGGTTGGTATAAAGAAATGTACAAAGAGACTCAAAAGGCAATAGATCACAAGAAAAGGTTGAAACAAGGGGACAGATACAGAAGTGGAGTAAAGATAAATTAATGATTTGATGAGATTAAAACTGTTGTTTTTGAACAATTCCTTTTGTTTTATTTTATGTTTTTGAACAATGGTTGGTATGACTATGTTTCATGTTCTTGAACTTAATTGTTTAATTTTCTTTTCTTTCAAGAATTAGTTGAAGTTTGTTTATGTTGAGATAGATATAGATAGTTCATTTTCTTACAATACTTAGGGGGAAACTGTTAGGAAACTTTATTTGTAAGTATTGAAGAAAATCTCAATCATCTGGATCTCTGAAGAGATAACAGTCCTGAAGATCACAACAAGAAGAAGAAGATCAGATGGGACAACTGAAATGCACAACATCTACTTCAAAGAATTACAAGTTGATAAAGAGCTGAATTGGATTATCAGAAAAGGTCACTTCTGATGGATCTGATGATATTTCTGATGAAATATGAAATATCATCAGTTTCTGACGATTCTGATCATCAAGCTTTTTCTGATGATTTGTTCATCAGAAATTCTGATGAAGTGGATTCATCAGAATTCTGATGGAATACCCCACTTGTCTGAAAGTGGCTCTATCCTGCCACACTTACCGAAGCAAGTTGACATTATTGGATCTCATGATGAAAAAGGCAACTTGAACGAATAATTCAATGTATATGTCAAATGGCCACTTTTTGCAGGACTTATTGCATGAATAAACTATTGTTTATTCATGCATCCAGCCTTCTATAAATAGAAGGCTCAACCAGCAGAAGATAATTGAGTTTGCAGCTTAGCATTCACATACAAACACCCAAACTCCATTGCTCTTCTCACCCACAGAATTTAAGATTCATTTGTATTAGATAATAATCTTACAATCACCTTGTTAAACTATTTTGTTTCAAAGTGATATAAACTTGATAATTCTGTAGGTCTTGTTTCTTGAAAGTCTGATTTCCATTTCTGCACATCGTTTTCACATCTACTGAAATCACTTGCCATATTACGTGAAAAGAAGCTGTTTAGGCCATACTGGGTCCAACAACAATAAAGAATAATTCATTCTCGTTCAATTAACTCCAAAACCACCCAATGACAAAGACTACCCGACAATCTGTTACCTCTTGGTCTCTAGACTTGGTAGAACACTAAGTACCTCTAAACTCTCAATCAAAGTTCCTATGGGATTCGAAGTTAGAAAACCATAAACTAGTCACAAAAACACATAACGTAACCTAATACATATCTATAACTAAAAGATATTCAATAAGACGCGCATGGAACAAATAATTGATTATTAATCAGTACATGGCTTGCATAAACATTAAAACCTGAAATAGAATTACTCTTTACCAAAACGTTAAGCCAAATCACAATTAAACCAAAACCTAAAAGCAGGTAACGAATCAAAAATCCTCCATACGCCTATGTAGCTAAGAAAAAGCTTAGCTAATCATGTTCAATAGCAAAACACATATAAGTTTAAAGCAAACGAATCCAGAAAACATTGTCAAATATTTAAGTTCTATCAAACTGAAACAATAAAAAAATCTCTAATCGAAAGAACCTATCTTTAAGCTAATATCTTTGATTCCAAGCTTCCTCTTCACGTCAACACCTTAAATATGTCCCTTGAATAGCCTTTTGTTGCTTCTAGATGGTAATTTTGATTGTACGTATAAAAAATTATCTCAAATAGGTTTAATACATGTGCTTTATATGAAACCAAATACTTTAGCCTACTTAAACTCGCTAGGCGAGTCGTGATAGGGACAAGGGACCGGGTCGCGACACATGACTCTATAAAATCCCAAAGAATTTTGGCGGTGGCATAATGATGTAATTTATGGAATTGTTGAGGGGCGTAATCGTCTATTCGTAGCTCTAGTTTCCCCAGGCGAGTCATGAGAGAACATGGGGACTCGGTCGTGATACGCCTAGGGGCAATTCACTTAGAAAATTGATTTTATCACCCGGTTTCATTCGTATGCTTGTTTCTTCATCTTATTAGTATGTTTAAGCTCCGTTTGAATCCTTTCACCTACAAAACACCATAGTTATTAAGTATAAGTTATATACGACTAAAAACACCTCGAAAACTATCAAAATCTTATACAAAATACATTAGAAATCAAGATGTGTTTGCAATACATCATCGACCCTTATCTACACCAATTTCTTCTGGTTGATAACTTTCTTGTCATTATGGAGTTCCCATGCCTGACCCTACTTTATATCGAAGTACAATTGGAGCTTTATAGTATCTTGTCGTGATCGTGCAAATATTGCTTATGCGGTCAGGAATGTGTATTAGATTCTCCATACACCTACCGATTAACATTAGGTTGCGGTCAAACGTATTTTACGGTACCTTAGGCTATAACATATCTCATGGGTTACGTATTCGTCGGTCTGATTGTCTTAACTTGTATGCTTAATCTGATGCTGATTAGGTTGGATGCATGAATGATCGACGTTTGACTACTAGTTACTATGTTTTTCTTAGGCCCAACGTCATTAGTTGGAGCTCTAAGAAACAACACACTGTTGCTCAATCTAGTACAAAATTTGAGTACCGTCCTCTTGCTCATACTACTGCTGAAGTTGAGTACCGTGAGTTCGTTCTCTTGCTCATACTGCTACTCTTTGGTGTGACAACATTAGAGCTACTTATCTTGTAGTCAACCAATGTTTTATTAGCGTACGAAACATTTTGAGATTGACTTGCACTTTATTTGAGACATGGTGTTAACTTGGACCTTATGTGTTCGATATGTACCGACTACACTTAGGTTGCAAATTATTTAACCAAAGTGTTATCTTCAGTTCGTTTTGACACTTTAAGGTCCAAGCTTCATATTGATGTGCCCCACTCAGCTTAAATGGCCCGTATTAGTGTGTTTGTGTGTGTGTATGTATATAAGTAGACGTATAGCTTGTTAGAGTTTGTTACCTTCCGGTTAGTCTGTTAGTGAGTTGGTTTAGTAGCTCCATTGTAGTTCATCCTCCTATATACCGAAGCGATCTTCTCATTCTACACTTGAATGCTTTCAATTTCTATAATTTCAATAACTTCTAGTTTTTAATAATCTCAACACACAATTAATTATATTTACACGACAATAATCATATATTAATCTACTAGGTTATAACCCCGTGTATTACACGGGGTTGAATAAATAAATTTTATATACTAAATAATAAAACAATATATCTTTAAAACCTCATTTATTGTATGGATTGAATAAATATAATTTTATATATCAAATAATAAAAAGTTTTATCTATAAGAACCATATTGTACAGGTTGAATGAATGTAATTTTATATACAAAATAAAAAGTTATATCTTTAAAACCACGTGTATTACACGGGTTAAATAAATGTAATATTGTTTATCAAATAATAAAATAATACATCTTTAAAAAAACCCCATTTATTACACGGGTTGAATAAATGTAATTTTATATACCAAACAATAAAAAAAATACATCTTTAAAAATATGTGCATTACATGATTTGAATAAATGTAATTTTCTGTACTAAATAATAAAATAATATATATCCTTAAGAAACCCCATGTACTGTACGAATTGAGTAAATCTAATTTTATATATCAAATAATAAAAAGTTATATCTTAAAAAACCTCATGTGTTACATGGGTCGAGTAAATGTAATTTTATACAGTGAAAATAAAAATATTTAATATATTAATACAAAGTTTGGTTTTCGTGATAAAAATAGATTATTCTGTTGTTGCAAAATTTGTTAACGAAGTCTCAATAAATTTAACCCTTTATTTAAAACTCCGTAAATGTATAAATGATAAATAATATTAGTTAATTTTATTTTAAGTTTCGTAAAATTTATTTTATACCAAACTAAACAAAACGTTCAAATATAATTAATTCAAATCTATCTACTATAATAAAAGAAACCAAGTTTTGGACACATGTCATTCATAGAAGGTATCCTCAAATCTATACTTATCTTATATTAACTAAATAAATAATAAATTAATATTAAATCTTATCAAACTTTTATAAAATATTATCATCGAATCTAAATTGTTAATTTAATATATTTTTAAAATAAATACCTCTCTTTCCTACTTATCTTATATTAAATATATAAATAATAAATTAATATTAAATGTTATCCTAATTTATTAAAAGTATAATTTTTTTATTAATTGGTATACAAAATTATATTTATTCAACTCGTGTAAAACGCGGGGTTTTTAAAAATATAACTTTTTTATTATTTACTATACAAAGTTACATTTATATAACACGTGTAATACACGAAGTTTTTAAAGATATAACTTTTTATCATTTGCTATGTAAAATTAAATTTATTTAACACATGTAATACACGAGGTTTTTAAGGATACAATTTTTTTATTATTTGGTAGATTTTCAGCCCGACTATACACGGGTTTTTTAAAGATACGACGTTTTTAGTATTTAATATACAAAATTACATTTATTCAACCCGTGTAATACACGGGGTTCTAACCTAGTAAATAATATTATAAATGAGAAGGAGATTAAACTAAATAATAATTATTCATAAGATATTAAATTAATATCATTTTGTAGAAGAGTTATCTATAATATAAGATATTAAATTAAATAATATTTTGTAGGAGGATTATCTATAATTAATTAGAAGAGATTAAATTAAAATAATAATTATCTATAAGAGATGACATAAATGATGACAAGTGTCGTTGAAGTGGTTTCTTTTATTATTGTAGTTAGATTAGATTCAATTTTGATGTGTGTAAACAAGTTTGACTAATGTAATGGATATCACCTACTACTGTGTTAATATTTTATTTTATTTTATTTTATTTTTAACCAATCTCATATCCGGATCTTATTAATCTTAGTAGGTGAGAAACAGTTGAATGGATTAAAGAAACCGAATTTACTTCCCAAGTCCAATCAATCTCTCATCCACATCCTATCAAGCAAAGCAAAGCAAAGCAATGGCGTAGGAGAGAGAAGAAATAGTTCCCAAAATCATATCCACACAAATCCATCTTCTTAAAAGAAGCTAGCAGCCGCACGCACACACACACGTATCCAATCCCTTCTTCTCATCCTCATTTCCTTGTTGCCCACAACCTGTTTGTTAAAATTCCCCACTCAAATAATTCTGTATTCAAATCAAACCCCATTGCAAACCTCATCAAGATTCAACATAATTCTTTATTTGGTCCACTTCCTTTCATTTCGGGTTGGTACCATTTCAGCTGCAATTTGCAATGATTTCTTGAGAATCTAATCTGATCCACATGCCCACTAGTGTTGCTGTCAGAACACTCATGTTAGATCTGAATCTATCTCTCTCATTCTCTTATTATTGGTCTTGACCCTATTATTATCTCAACTGTCTGAAGCTTTATGCACCTCCATTGAAGCAGGGAAACCAAACCAAGAGATCTTGTTTTGGTTTTAGAGGAGGATTTATCCAATGTGGCGAGGAGGCCCATGGTGGGCTTTGTCTGATGAGAAAGAAACAATCTTTAAATAAAATGGAAGAAATTGGGATTCTTCTAGCATCAGAAAGATAAGAATTTTTTGCTTGCCTTTTGAAAATGCTTTTAATCTTTGTTACTTGCTTCTCCTTCATCCTGTTTTTTCGATACTCTTTACCCATAAAGCCACTTCCACCATGGGCTTCTGAGATGAGGTTACTCTCTTTCTATTTTTGGAAAGATTTCTCAATCTTGTTCCCTTTTGCTAAGAACACCCTCTTCAATGTTTTGTCACCAAAAAAGGTTAATAACACTAGCAGCACTCTTTCATTTTCAACCTCAAAGAAGAATCAAAGTATGATGATGATTGAGGAGGGGATGTCTGTGTTGGATTTGCCTAATTTAGCACTGGAATGCATTCTTGAAAGGCTTGAGCCTGCTGGCCTTTGTAATATGGCTTGTGTTTGTACTTACTTAAAGGACATGTGTTTAAGTGATCATCTGTGGGAAAACCATATGAAGAAAAGATGGGGTAGGATTATCGGTCATGCTGCTGTTAAACAATGGCACTTGCAAATTGCCACTAAAAAGGAATCAAATTACTTTCTTTCTGGTCATAAAGGAAGAGGGCTTTTAATGGGTTATCTGTGTAAACTCTGGCCGCCTGTTATGTTCATTAGACATGCTAGTTACGCTGATGATGATGTTGATGATGCTAATAAGATGGAGAGTTCATCTCAGCCGCCGGTTGATTCGATTGTGTCTTGCTATCGAGCTCTTGAGACTGGAAAGTTTTGGTTCCCGGCTCAGGTTTTCAACCGTGAGGTATTTATTGACGGTTTCTTGACTATTGTTCATAACTCAACAAGTGAATTCGTTACATTTTGTCGTAAAATTTACTTGGTTTTTACAGAATGGGCATGTTGGATTCATGTTGTCTTGCTACGATGCTGATCTTAGCTATGATTCTCATACCGATACATTCCAGGCTAGGTACGAATGAGTTTATGATGATTTCCGAAAGTAATTTAACTAACCTTTTTAGAAGTTTTTGTGATCTTTAAGGTTTTATTTATTTGTGACACAGATATCCGCCTCACGGCAGGAGGGCAGCAGCAATAGAAATTGGGGTGAGTTGGGATAGACTACGGGCCCCACCCGTTGAGACATCACCTCATGATCTACATGTTTCAGACTGTTTGAATGATTTACGCCCAAAAGATCACATTGAGATTCAATGGAGGAGGAACAAACAATTTCCATACGGTCAGTTCTTCATCCCGAATTCAAGTTTCAACATCTTATATTTCTAATAATAATAATAAGATTATTACAACAAACATATAAATCTGTAATGGTTTAGGAAGTTGTATGCATCAATAATGGATTTGGGCAACTTCCACTAAAGATGTTTTAGATGGGCCCTTTTGGTCCTTTTTAGATAAACAAAAAGTCACAACTCACAACCCGAATTAACCCTTTTAAAAGTAAACGAGTCGATTTCTTGTCGAGAAGGATGAGATCATCTAACATGGTATGGTAAGGAAACTTTTTATTATAATAATAAGTGGAAAAAACAAATGCCCTTTACAACATGACGCAGTTGGCTGCAAATAACTTAATATGGAATCCATTTCTTCTTGTCTTGTTCTAAAGTTTTCTTATTTGAATATCACCAATAATTCAAACCACTTTACTTTTAAAAGCTTTCCTTTATCCTAGGATGGCCAACAATTATTCACAGATTGGCAAAAAAAGTTTTTTTTTTTTTTTTTTTTTTTCTCATGTCTATCCTATCGTTATGGTTGATATAAAAAGAATTGTGTTCTTGCAGGTTGGTGGTATGGTGTTGTTGGCCACTTAGAAGCATGTGATGGTAATATTAGTTACTGCCATTGCCATGAAAGTGGTGAGTCCAGTCTAGCTTACGCGTACAACAATATATAGAAATATAATTATAATAATTGTCAATGGTCAAATCTGATCTATTGTTCCATTATAAACATATGTGAACCTAAGTGTTGGAACCAAGTGTTGGTAATTAATATTTATGCTTCTTTGCGTGGCTTCTAGAAGGCCCGTCGTATCTTTATTAAAATCTATGAATCTACGGTTAGTATGCTGATGTCGTCTTTTTATATATTTAAATGGTCCCGTAAGATGTATGGCTATAAGTTTGTCATAATCATTTTGAAACATTGCATCTTGCTGTGTCAATCGAGTATGGACCATTGTGTATGCCAATCGCAATCGAAAAGACTAGTGTTCCCTTTAGATCTCAGATGTGAAGAAGCTATAATGATTCAACTTGAAGCTGCAATTAATATTTTTATTTAATATGAATATCCATCCTTGTGTTGATAGATACTGTGGTGCTGGAGTTCAACCAGTATACTCCCGGTTCAAGATGGAGGCATACGATGATCAACAGGAAATTCCATCGTGAGGAAGGAAACGAAGCCGATGGATTTTATGGCGGAATCAGAAAACTATATCACAAAGATGAGATTTCCATGTGGCAACAATTTTGGCCTGCTGAAATCTTGGAATAATAGAGGTCAACTCAACAGTCAACTCTATCAACTAATAGTTTACCACAGTCATTAATAGGAAATAGAATATTGTGTTCTCTTTTACATGATTTCCGCCCCTTCTTTTAGGATTATATATATATTTTTAATGGCTAGTTGAAGATTTAGAATGGCCATATATGATTCAATCATTCAAATGGAAAATATATCATGTAATTGTACCGATCTTGGCTTTTGACTTTGAATGAATGAGATTCTTTTTTTCCCGTTTGTTGACAAAAAAAAGTTAGTACATGACAAAGGGGTGCGAATTTCTGACACGACACAAAATTCACGGGTTTGGGTTTATTCTAAAGAGGTTCGGGTGAGTTCCCAGTCGAATCAGCCAACACGTTTAGCTAAACAGATGGTGTTCGGGTGATCAGGTCGACCTGGCAGGTTTGCTGGTTAAATTGTTTATTTTTACAAATTAAAAAAAAAATTGTTTTAGGTCGTCACTCTTCGAATACGTTTGTCGTTTTCAGGTTCATTGACATGATTTTCGGGTCGTGTCGCATTTGACTCGTCAACCCGCGAACATGACCCATTAAACACCCCTGACAACAGTCGTTTGTAATCAGGGTGATGATTATGTTCGTATTTTAGGTATAAAATGTTCTGCTTTACCTGTAAAAACAGTTGCTACTTTAGAAACATTGGATGAACTGAAATTTGTAATACTGATATGGCGGGTTACATGGTGCAGATGTGACGAGAATTAGTTCGTCAGCATAACTGAAAGAATCATTGTATTTAAATTCAAGTAAACTACAACAATATGGGACTACCCTGAGCATAGACGAAGCATCGAGGCAGTTTCTTGTCGTGTTTTACAATTGACGTTTTGGGCTCTATCGAGTCTCTTCTCCACGGGTTTGTCTTGAGCGAGTGGCTCAGTCGTTTGATATAACTTATTTTCGATATTGCCACTATGTCTCTTGTTTGCTTTCCTTCACTGTTTTCCTTCTTTAAAGATGCATACCGAAGTAAAACCGACTTAAGTTTCTGCATCTTTGATCCTCTAGAGGTTGGTTCATTCGGCTTAATGGGCTTCACGGGCTCTTTACTGCCCATGCATAACCTTTTGATCATGGTCCGGGTAGTCGGGTTTTGTCGCATACTCCAGTCTGACCTTTTCTTGACCATGGTTTGACTCCGGACCCATCTTGAATACATCGATCCTTTGCGCTCCACCATCGCGGTTACCGTTGGTTCTTTTTCTTCACCTTGGTCAGAGTCTTCGGTGCAGTTGACCCTGCGAGAAATACTACGAGCCCTAAACGGTGAATATGAACGAGACCGTCTATGGACACTCACCCTTCCTTCTGCTTCCTCAGTGACCTTTTCTAATGCAATCTTGAAAGGATCAAAATCATCATTCCACGTGCACCGCTGGCCAAAGGGGCTCCTGACCCGCGAGTTAAATGACCTTGGCGAGGTGGGGACCGAGCTCTGCAGCCGTGGAGGGGGTTTCAAAGGCAAAACCTGACCGTTACCAAAGAGTTCATCTGCAAACGAGATGGTCGAAAATGAATTTGCTCGAGCCGGTAGCCTATACTTGTGGTCCTCTTGGTCCCATCCATTAGCTAAAACCTGACCACTCTTGAACTCGAACTCGAAATCATCATTGGGCTTATCAGCACCAGAGTCGTAGTCTGATTCGGTTTGATGCAATGGGCTCGAACGCAGGCTGTAGAATTGAAGGGTTTCCGGGGTTCGCCAGCTGGGGCTTGTGGGTGCACTAAGGTAGAAGGAAGGAAGTGAAGCAGCAGAATCCATTTTAGTTTGAGAAAAATGAAGAATGTGGGATGAAGAATATGTATGAGGCTTAATGAGACAAGGGGTGGCCTGAAAATGAGGATGATTTCTGGAGTTAGTGGACAATTAGCATCCTCAATTTAAGGTTGAAGAATTTCACATGTGTTGACCACTTTGGTTGGTTGTTTTTAAACTAATATTCAAAGAATTAAATGCCTCTAAATGTCCTTTTATCACCAAATTGTAGGCAATAAAAACAAAAGAGGTATATATTTTCTAAAAACAGAAGGATAATAAATATATAATCATTTGAGCTTTTTAAGGTGGATATCATTTTTTGAACAATCCACTTGTCAGTATCTCTTGAGGGTTATATTTTATTTTTGAGGATTAAAATGAACAATACCTTTTGAATATATGTACAAGTTATTTCAGTAATGAGCATGAAAGTTAAATTAATGCCTAGAATCACCGGCATTAATTTCTAATGCGATCTGTATCGACACAAAAAAAATCATCTTATTGGTTGGCTACTATAACATATTTATTAAACACGTCAACCTTATTGGTTGGCTACTATAACATATTTATTAAACACGTCAACTTGAACACAACTTGTTTAATTAATGGGTTATCTCGAATATAACTTGTTTAATAAACATATTGACCCGATAACCCATTTAAGTTTAAGCTTTTTATTTTATTTTATTTTATTTTTCTAAAAAAGTGTATGTTTGCATTTTAGAGGATGCTATTAAAAGTGTTAACAATTTAAAGTTTGATACCATTTTTTAAAATTTTCCCTCTAATGACTTTGGTTCGTCTAATCCCAACTTGTTAATTTGGAAAGATAGATAAGAAAAAACAATTAAAATAAAAGGTTCTTTTCAGACATGATTACTTGTTTAAATTGTTACCAAATCATAACGTTTTACCTATATTTGTAGATGGACATTAAATTAATCGACCCAAAACATAATATTAACACAAATTTTATTTTAAGTGGAGGATTGATTATTTTAACATAAATAAATACATAAGTCTTGTTTGGATTCACCTATTCAAACCGTCAACTCACCAACATGGCAAAATTTCACACTACCTAGAATACAACGAGACTATAAAACAAGAGGAACTCATTTTGCTACCTTCAATTATAAGGTGCCTTGATTTTTGTTATATAAAATACTAGGTTATAACCTCGTCTCTTACACGCGTTGAATAAAGAAAAAATCAAATCAAATCAAATAGTTCGTAATGAAAGTATAAGAATTATAAATGATATTATTGAGTCGTTTTCTAAATGTCCATATAAATTGTATCGTGTAGGATTAAAATATGTGATGTTTACCAAGTTTATAAATATAAAAATATTTGATTCATTTTTTTTTTTGAACGGCAAATATTTGATTCATTGATTAGAGAATCTGTATCATCAACTTTCTCTTAAGTTTACTAGTCACAAAAACATACAATTGCATGATAAACTTTCGGAAAATTGGTATTTAATAAACCAACCTTTGCCCAGTTGGTAAATAATAATCCAACCTACAGAATTGGTATATAATAATCCTACCTATCAATATGTTGGTACTCAATGAACCTCCGTTAGTTTTTTTTAACTGAAGTTAGTTTTTAAGTTTTATTTATTACACAAACAGTCCCTGTAGTTGTAATTTACTAGTTTTAACTATGAGTTAATAGCCAAAATGGTCCCTGAGGTTAATAGCCACAGCACCGCCACCACCACCACCACCACCGCCACCACCACCATCGCCACAGCACCGCCACCACCACCACCGCACCGCCACCACCACCACCACCAATCGACGAGAGAGAGAGATCGGCGAGTGACGGCGGATCGAGGTGGTTCTCCGGCGACCCGTCGGAGAAGATGATGAAGGCGGCGACGGTATCAAGCAGAGAGAATCGGAGTGTGAACAGAGAAGAGAGAGGATGACCGGGGAGAGAGAGAGACAGTGAGAGGAGTATGGAGCCGCCACCTGCGGCGGCGGCGGCGGTGGACCCTCACGGCAGTAGCGACGCGGCGGTGGTTGATTCTGTTGTACAAGTCAGGTTTGTTCAAACTCAGACAGGTTTCGGTTGATTCTGTTGTGGTTCGAGTCTCGGGTTAGTTCAGGTCCTTCGGGCCAGCCGCACTTCGGGTCAGATTCAGTCAAAGTCAACAACTCGGTTCGGGTTTTGGTCAACAAATGGTCCACCGCCAACCGGTGCTGGTGGTGGCGGTGCGGTGGTGGTGGTGGTGCTGTGGCGATGGTTACGGTGGTGGAGGTGCTGTGGCGATGGTGGCGATGGTGGTGGTGGTGGTGGTGGTGGTGGCGGTGCGGTGGTGGCGGTGGCGGTGGCGGTGGTGGCGGTGCTGTGGCTATTAACCTCAGGGACCATTTTGGCTATTAACTCATAGTTAAAACTAGTAAATTACAACTACAGGGACTGTTTGTGTAATAAATAAAACTTAAAAACTAACTTCAGTTAAAAAAAACTAACGGAGGTTCATTGAGAACCAACATATTGATAGGTAGGATTATTATATACCAATTCTGTAGGTTGGATTATTATTTACCAACTGGGCAAATATTGGTTTATTAAATACCAAACTTTCACATAATTTTCAGCAGCCACAACAAGCTCTATTTGTGATGTTTTTATGATTGATTGAATAATATATATTGAGGCATGGAAAATCAAATCCTTAAAAATTCGGTTTTTAAAGATAAAAATTATCGGAATGTTAATTAAATGATCTGAAATTCTAATTAAAATATATATACGGAAATAAATTAATGTCAATGTAATTTGTGGTCATAGTATTCAAAACAAATATATTAAATATCAAATATCTATAAAAAATAAATTGTTGCTAACTTATCATTATTATTATTATCATACTCAGTAAATCTCACCAAAAGCAAAGCTAAGGTAGAGTTTGAGGAGAGTAAGATATAGACAGTCTTACCTCTACCCCAAATGAATAAAGAGTCTGCTTTCAGTGAGACACTCGGCTCCATATTAATAAAATCTTTCTATTTAATTGATATTCGTATTGTTGAATTTGAACATAATATTTAATAATAATATAAAAGTTTACGTATATAAAAATAGTAAAGATTCAATACTAATTATTAATAAAAATACGTTTAGAAAATCTTCTATAATCATTCTTTATTCAAACAAAAGTTAATTGTTATTGTTAATTTAAATTGAACAACAATATGAAAACAATATATTTGGTTAAATAAAAAAAAACTTTCAAAAATAGAATTAACTTATCATATCCCTAATTGTAAACAAAAATATGATAAATTGATAAATTGATATATAATAGTATATTTCCTAAATAAGTTATTCAATAGTATATTTTCTAAAACAAGGATTTAAGCGGGAAAATATTTGTGAGGTTAAATATGGTGGTAACACGTGTCCAAATTTGTAATCATTTATAAGATAGTTTAAATTTAAATATATTTAGATGTTAAGATAATTAGTGCAAAATATAATGTTTCCCATAGATTCACATGCAATATTATATATGAACGCATACATTATCATTATTTGGCGTTTGTGTAAGAAATATCTAGAATTTTGAATTATACGTGTGATGATATACGCGTTTGTCACACCCGATCCGTATCGGATTGGTACGGGGCATGATGATTATTCATGGCTATTGACACTATCAACCATTTCAATATTTAAAACACAACCAATTTGTGAATGCACTATGTCTATCGCTTCCGTCAATCATGTGGTTTAGTGTCAAATGTATCGAGTCGTAGTTTATAGGATAAGACAGAACAAGGTTTGAAGTGTAGTGTACATATGCGCATTGCAGGTTGGCGCAGATTCGCACGATTAGAGCTGATCCGTGCTAAGGCATCCGCAGAAGGGTGCGCATCGGTGATTACATGTTAGTGCGGATGAGGTACAACTATAAACAGGTGTCATGTCTTGTCATTTGTATCTTTTGGTGGACTAGAGAGGGGAAACTCTGTCCAGTTGGTTTCAAGGTTTTGTACTTTCATACGATCAATAGAAACCAGTTTAATTAGCTTGTTCTTATGCATGTCACCTTCGTACTCGGATTCCGCACGAGATACGAAGTCAAACTAGCAGGTCAGAGCATTCGGAGCACCGAAACGGTCCTCACAAGTGGTATTAGAGTTTGGAGACCAATTTCGTGGAATGAAGACACAAGATTCAAGCAGAATCAAGCAAATCAGATCCAAATCGGAGTCAAAATGATCTGAATTCATCATTTTTCTACTCATTCTTCTTCTACACATCTTCTTCAAACTTAAAATGCAAAATTAACGTCGAATTCATGGACAAAATTAACTGATTTTTGGATATGTTGTGCGAAATCACGTTTTAATCAATCCTTGAAAGAATCAGATCAAAATTCGAACGAATTCACCAAAAATTCTTGGAAAACCCATGAAAAATATAACTTGAGGTTGCGCATTCGTTTGAAGTTGTCACAACGCATTCGCACGAATCTGTTGTGTCCAATTCGCATGAATCAAGACAAGTCTGGTTCGCATGGATCTGAAAATTCCAGTTCGCACGAACCTGATTTCACCCCTTCGCACGAACGTGATTCATTTCATATTTTCAACGTTGTTTGACCGTGTGTTGATTTTTGCAGGCGATTCTCGATTACTTCACAGTTGGTGATCATGGAGCCGGAATTCTACAATGAGTTCTATGATGCTTTCACAACTTCAGCAACATCTGTGCCAAAGACTGTTTCGAATGTCATATCAGAAAGTTTAAACATTGATAATGCTTACGGAACCTATCAAAAACCATCCAAACTTATGAACATGGAGGATTATAATAAGTGGAAAGATAGATTTGAAAGTTGGATTAAAGCTTATGCTTTTGAAAGTTGGAAGATGTTAACATTTGGATATCAAATTCCAAAAAATGATAAGGGAGAAGTAATACAAACTGAAGAATATGATGAAGACGATAAAAAGGATTTCTCTAACGAACAAGAAATGATTACACTGTTACAACAATCGGTTAGAGATGATATTCTTTCTCTGCTTCAACATGATAAATCTTCAAAATCTATATGTAGTGGCGAAGCTTGAGATTTCCGACCGGGGGGTCGGAAACGTATATACCCAAAAATTTCTATAAAACCGATTGGTAAAAAACGTGTATACCAAAAAATTTCTATACGAAAACTACATACTCTCCACTACTGAGCGAAAAGTTCGGGGGGTCGGCCGCCCCCTCCTGCCCCCACTATGCTACGCCCATGTCTATATGGAAGGCGTTGCAAAACAAATACGAAGGCGGAGAAGAGATGATAAAGAACAAAAAGTCACTGTTAAAGAAAGAGTTTGATTTGTTCGATTGTCTGAAGGTGAAAATGTCCGACAGCTTGTAGATCGTTTCTATCATCTGAAATTTGAGCTAGAAAGGTTTGATATCAAAAAGGACAAAGAAGAAATCATCGACAAACTCATTGAGGTGTTACCCAATGAATATGATTGGAAAACATATATCATGATTCTTAAACACAGTGCAAAGTTTAATGAGATGAATTTATAACAGCTGATTGAAAAATTGGAAGGTCATGAGCTGGAACGCCGAAAGCAAAACAAGATGAACAGCTCAAATTATCAGCAGAATGTGAATTT